>NC_068369.1:12674117-12999919 GCF_020536995.1 Dreissena polymorpha
TGATTGTAAATTGACAAAATTGAAAAAAGTTGTTTCAGATTCGCACATTTTTTCGTTTTAGTTATGATATTTCTGAGGAAACAGTGATATTGAACATTTACCATGCTCTAATTAGCCATTATATGCATCTTTTGTTGGCGATTTAAAAAACCTGAAATGTATAAAGCGTTGCAACGCAAAACGATTGATTAATTTCGAGAGTTCTGTTGTTGTCGTTATATTTTGTGAAACTACGAAGATTGCTTATATAAAAGTAAAAATACGTCTGTCATATATAAACTTGGCAGGATTGCCGAGCGGTCTAATTGGTTTTTACTCTAGGACTCTAGGGGTCACTGGTTCGAACCTGCTGAGGGTTACTTTTTTTTCTTGATATTTTACTGGAGCTTTTTAGATCCAATGTTCACATTTATCAATATAAGGCTTTTATGACAAACTTCAAAACATTCCAAAATATGTGAAAAGGCCCCTTTAAGCGACATTTACTTTGTTGGTGATGGTTTCCTAGACACTGTGTGATAAACACGACGAACTCGATTGATTTAAACACGAAATTTTTAATTAAAGAAATAAAAGTTCGGTTAACAATATTGTTTTATATAGTTTCATTTTGTCTGATATAATGCATTTGATAGAACACAAGTAATTATATCAAGACACTAAAGGAAAGCATTATTGTATAACGAAGATATCGAGAAATACATGAATGATCTCATTTTATTAATATAACCATACCTTTGAATAAATTGTCCCTGCACACGAAGATCAATATGCTCCAAATGTCAAACACCGAGACAAACATAACAGCTACCGGTTCGTTGAAAAATCAAAATCCTTCATTTCTCATCACAACGGCCAGTACCGAGTATTGAAGCATTATGGTTGGATATGAATTCATATAACTCAAATTTCATAAACTTAGAGCTATAATGTAGAATATGTCCGTCACAGTCAGCTTTTGATCCCTTGCAGTTTGTTTGTCTACAAATACGTGCCTGTTCTTCATAAAACAGAAAAATATGTAAACAATGTATTCGGCAGCAGTTTTAAGGTAACTGAAGCGTACCAACTGATTAAACAGGTATTATATAGACGTGAAAACGAAACGGTTCAAAACACACGAAGCGAAGAACAGATTTCGTCTTTGTTAATGATTTATTTTGATATGAATTGCTGTGAAAGCTGACATACATAAAGGATTTGTTAAATGTATAACATTGATGAGGATGTAACCGATAAAACTGCATACTAACTTTTTTTGAATTTCATTTTAGCCCCTTTTTAGGAAACGTCGTTTAATGAATGCAATGCGCGTAAAGTGTCGTCCCATGGCTGGCATGCGCAATCCGCACAAGCTTATCAGGGACGGCACTTTCCGTCTAGAAAGAGTTTCGTTTAAAAGAGACTTCCTTTAAACAAACAAAATACGTACACGAGGAAAGCGTCGTTCCTGATGAGCTAATGCGAACTGCTTATAAGGTGGCATAGTGGATAAGGTGTCCGCCTAGCGACCCCGGAGTTCACAGGCTCGATTTCTAGTGTGAGGGCGTGCTTTAGATCTCCCCCAACGACACCAAGTACTGGTTCTAGTCACAGGAAATGGACTCGAGGGCGTTTATATAAGCCCTTCGCTTGCGATGCAATCCAGCTCAATAAATAAAACTAATATCGTAAATACACTTAAATCAATACATTAAGCCCTGTTTTCCCCAGAACTTTAATTATACACACATATTTATAAGAAATAGACCAAGACTTATTTGTTTTCCCTTTCAATACCACATTACATATCGACCATTGTTATTAAAATGAAATAACAATTGGTATAATAAATGTCATCATAATTATTACCGTGCTTGATCCTCAGTTATGCTTTATACGGGGTGGGGGTCACATAACACGTCGCACCGTACTTATGAAAAAATATATTAGCGGTATATTTTTTACCTACCTATTTGTATGTACATCCACAAGTTTCGTGTGACAAATCAGTGATATCTTATGTATGTAAATATATCAAAGAAGCTTATGTTATAAGAAATATACGATCCTAAATAATATTGTGTTGTACATTGAACCGTCTCGATAAAACATACTTGTTATTGAAACGGATTGTGTTAAACTGTATTATATTCTTAAATGATTATTGTATGTAATATAACGTAACGTTTGTTATACCCCATTCATGGGACAGAAAATAATGTGTATATATAAGTATAAAAACGATATACTGTTGTATAAGTTGAATAAACTGTAGTCTTTCTGTCTGATCACACTAACAAGCTATTTCTTTCAGTTGTTTACCGTAGTATTTATTGAACATGAGCGCTTAAATTATTGGCAAAAGAAACGGCTGTTTAAATAGCGTATGGGTATATAGTCGTTTAAACCCAGTGTATATTTTTTCACTCATTGGAACAGACAAACATAAGTAATAAGAAAAACAGTATAGTGCTGCATTGTGGACTATTATAAGAAAATCATGTGTATTAACCCATATATGCCCTAGCGTCCTGAAAAAAGGAGATTGCAAACAGCGAGACCCAGATGAGACGCCGCAATAATGCGGCGTCTCATCTGGGTCTGCGCTGTTTGCTTAAAGAAATTTCTGTAAGAAAATATTCTAAATATTAGAAAAAAGTATACCAGACCCCCCTAATTTTGGAAATAAATTGATCCAATATAGAAGGATGGGAGAGTCCACTAGGCATAAATGGGATTAAATGAGGCATGTGTATTAATAGAGGCATTATTTGGTACAAGATGATAGTTTTATGGAATCCACGAAAAATCACTCCAGAAGGAGTATATTCCAGAAGGAGATGGCGTGACGTGCCGTGCTGTCGTGTGCTGCAATTTGCCTATGGAGAGACTCTGAATGACGTCGACTGTGACAGCGTTCCACGATTACTGTCTTTTAAACAGACTAAACCGTGAGCCTGACGGATCGTGTGAAGTCGCTATCAGGTGACCGTGAAATAAGAGTGGCCGCATAACGGCCCCACTGTCGTCTCATTGTCTTACCCTGGCAACACGACCGACGACGACCGGTCCACACAAGGTGTGCCATATATTCCGCATCACTGTCACCGACAACAACGGCACCGAGATGGGCCCCGCGAACTTGGCGCATGCGTGGCCGCCCACACATTCAAGTCTGCCAAGTTTCATCGATTTCGGGCACATACTCGGCGAGATAAGTGATGCGAAGACCGCCATTATAGGGGTAATGGGGCAAATACGGGCTCGTGGGCTTATATTCCGCATCACTGTCACCGGAAACCGACGGCAACCGAGACGGACCCGCGAACTTGGCGCATGCGTGCCCACCCGGGCCACACATTCAAGTCTGCCAAATTTTTATCGATTTCGGGGCCCATACTCGGGGAGATAAGTGGTGCGGAAGACGCCCATTATAGGGAAACGGGGCCAATACGGACCGTAAGCGTATATTCCGCATCACTGTCACCGGAAACGACGGCAAGATGTCCACGTCCCAATCCGAAATATGTTTTCTTGGGTCCAAACTTAAACCTGGTAATAATATGATGTTTGTTTCCTTCAATCAAAAAATACCAAAAAGTGCTCTGGTGGTATGCGCTTGTTGTTACATTCACTTATCAAAGAAAGTTTGTTGTAATTATGTAGATTACTTTACTATCAAAAAACAAGTAAATTACCAATTCGTTGCCGGTTTGTTTTAATAAATATTTGTTATTATATTGTTCATACAATTACCTGAATTCGATTGTAATACGGAGAGTGAGATACATAGTTAACTTAAAATCAAAATGTTTCAATGTTCCCCATAAAGCATTATGGTAAGTTGGTCAGTAAATTCTTCCTCCTACCAATTTAATTCTTTTCTTATCTTATTCTTATCTTAAGAATCTTTCTCCGAAATGGTGTTGGAAATCCTGAGTCACTTGTTTACATCATTCAGCGCACCTTCCAGTGAATCAGGTGGATAGACCACCATCACCTGGGCGAGTGCCGAGTATACCCGCATCACACACGTCCGATATATCTGAGCAGCCTAGCCTGGGCGAGTGCCGAGTATACCCGCATCACACACGTCCGATATATCTGACCAGCCTAGCTCTTTCAGTGCTGGAACCGAATTTTGAAGGCCTTTGCAAACAGTTGGATCCAGATGAGACGCTACAGAACGTGGCGTCTAATCAGGATCCAAAATGTTTGCTATTCTGCTAGTACTCTTTGAAAAAAAATCAAAAGAAAATGCTAATTTTAGAAATTCAGCAGACGACATTTTAGCAGACGACAAATTTCCCAGCATGCAAAGGGCTAGAATCGTGAGATGTTCATCGAAACTGCTTAGAGTTCAGCCGTGTCCATATCAGTTTAAATTTAAACAGCGACTGTCAATACAAACATGTAAATATCCATTTATTAGAGCATCTAAATTTCAATGACATTGATTATACATAAATTATATGTGAAAACAGATTCTTGATATTTAAAGTTATGGAATATTCAGCTTTCGGTGTAAATTTGAAACTATGTATTTGTTTGAACAGTCTCACACTTATATTATAAATAAAGGATAAACACACCAATAGTTTTGAAGAATAAAATATTGTAAACAAGCAGATTTTGAAAATGTCAAGCCACTGTGATAATACAATATAAATTAAATTATAATAATTGTTGTAAATGTGTCACAATATAACATACAAAGAAAAACACTAAATAAGGCTATTCTAAACGACAGTGCCTGATACTTTGTACATTGTTAAATATTTACCCATTTATGCCTAGTGGACTCTCCCATCCTTCTAAATTGGATCAATTTATTACCAAAATAAGAGATGTCTAATATATTTATTTCTATTTTTAGAATATTTCTTAAAGAAATTCCTTTAAGCAAACAGTGCAGACCCAGATGAGACGCCGCATCATACGGCGTCTCATCTGGGTCTACGCTGTTTGCCAAGGCCTTTTTCTAGACGCTTGGCACAAATGGATTAATGTAAACCTATTATAGTTAAATAATGACTTTTGTAGTATTCGATTCACGCGCCATGTTTGACGTTCATGTTAGTGTGATTGTTTAAGACTTGCTTTTGGCTTGTAATTAATTTTGGTTTTAGTGAAAATTTCGGATAGCATTTAAACTGGTTTAAGAAACCAATGATTAAATTTAACCAGTTGAAGGACATTATCCCTTGTTGATCGTTTTATATTTCTAGTTGTGTTCTGTTAAAAAAAGAAATGGATAAGAACGAGAATGTCCCCCCTGTTAAAGTTTCTGGAGTTTCATTGGTGGCTATATGATATTATATTGAATAAGCTTGAACTCAAGCAAAGTACTATGATTTATTTCTCGGTATAATAATTATAATGTATTTTATCTATAATAAAGATAAAGACAACGCCGATTTAATGATTTGTGTTGTGAGGAATAAATCGTAATATGCATTTATGTGTTACAAATACATACCAATTAGAATTAATATAAACTTCCAATATAACAAAAGTATAATGCCAAAATAGAACACACAAAAACATTATACTCAACTGATATTTTGCTGTCGAACCCAGCCTCACGACTAGTGCGTGGAAATGTGGATTTTCAGGAAGGTAAACACCTCTACGAGATTAAATATTCAACGAACCTAGAAAAAGATATGTAAATTCCAAAGTTCTCTATTTCCAGACTGTGCTATGTCTGTACAAATATGAACGACATCAATCCTAGGAGTGTTGATGAGTAACTGGGAGATAACGAAACAGTATAAAAGCCTTTACTTCACCAAGTTTCTTTTAATAATTAAATCAGCGTCTTACCGTAGTTTGAAGTTCGGAATAATTGTATGCTTTGAAGGGAGACTCTTTCTCAGGAACAGATTATAAGGTACGCAGAAATCTTTATTTGCTCTGTTATCTTAATTTAAATCTCTTAATTTGCTGTTGTGTGTATTTAACATGTTTGATAATGTATTCAACGTAATAATGTTCTTGAGTAATTTAATAATATAGGTCTACACGTTCTAGCTGTACCATTTATACGCACACGGTTTTGTATGTTGAAATCATGTCATGACAGTAGCTACAAATTGTAATCGAATATACCCGGTACTTTAAATGCTTTTTACAACAATAGTGTGTCACATAATTGACGACTGAAACTCCGAAACACAAATTCGGATCCAATTCAATTTGTTGAGCGTTAGGATTATATTCTTAACCTTTTTGAGACAATGTTTATATAAGAATTCATATGTAATAAATTAACAATAGTCTGAGCATATGATACACATTCAATTTAGTGGGAATTTGATGAACAAACTTTAGCTTATATATTTATTTATCCTAGATATATTTTACAGAGCATTCTAAGAATAATAAATATTACACAGTGATATACACACATCAGTGGTAGTCCCCACACAAGTAGTTGGTAGAAACCTTCAAGCGCATGTTCAGCAATTTGTAAAACAAACTTTTGTCATTGTTTTCAATAAAAAGAAGTCAAAATTAATAAAACATTTCCTTTTAAAATTTCTAACTTTTAGACTGTTTCAAAACTTTGTACTACTCAATGAAACAAAATCAGTTATTCCTATATCATTTCTTATATATTTTATAAAAATTAGGGAAAGACTAAGAGACCTTTTCAAATTTAAGAAAATAATTAAACATTTTAGAAATGCATTAATCGTAGGAAATTTATCATATTTCACAATAAATATACATGTACAGTTTGAAGTTTAACTTTTAACTTTCATATCTAATTATTACATCATAAGTCTTGAAATCAATATTCGTGTCACTAATTTAATGAAAAGAATTTTTGATTGCGTTATTTATGTAAGAAATTTCTCAAAAAAGTTTTAAGATTAAAACTAAAAATAGTCGTTGTTAAGCTAGACCTTAAAGTAAGTGAACATATTCAAACGTAAATTCTTGGAATGATTCCGAATACCAACCCATGAATGAGTCCTCGATTTCTAGTATCATCCCGACCACGATTATGCGAGTCATGAGGTGCATTAACTGCACCTCTAAACACGACTATAGATTAAACAAACACGACTAGATTAAACAAACACGCGCACACTTCATCATTAAAAAGCACAAGATATATAGCATACTTTTCAAACGTTCCTTTGATAAACAGTATCTAGTCTGTTTTAACATTTTTAATTTTAGTTAGTATTTATTTCCTCTGTTCCTGATAAGTATCTGTATTATACTCGTACCTAACGCTGGACTCATTTTCAAACCACTTCTATGACATTCTTAAATATAATTATAAATGAAAATTATTCTTAGATATAGCGAAAACGTTATAGAATCAACATATTTGACAATAAAACGACCTATACAACGAAATAAGAAGTCAAAAATGTAAAGCTTAGTATTGAAAATCCGGCCTCATGTCGACAAAGACATACAAATGTGTAAACTGAAGAACAAAACAGAATGTATGCGTCTATTTTAATGTTTAATACTAGTTAATAATGTAACTATACACATTTTGACAAAATATCATTTTGTTTTGTTTTATTTTGCACTCAGTTAACATTCCAAAATACAGACAGAACATCCTTGTATACAACGATATTAGAAATAATGAATATGTGTATAGGAATATATATATATATATATATATATATATATATATATATACAGAGGGCAAAGGAAGAAACCGGAGTTGTAATTCGGCAATTATTTTATGTATGTTTTCTATGTGTACGCTTTAATGAAATGCTGCACCTAAGCATTCAGTCAGAACGGGTTGGTAAATATTTTACAGATAAATATACATAATTCCTCTCCTCAGACGTTGAGTGAACAAGACATTTATCACTAGCGATAACTTGTCTTTCTCGCCAGTCATTTCGCGGGATGCTACAGAAAGGAAACGTGTATCTCAAAGATTGACGATATGTGTCTTGTTCTGTTAAAGGGATCTTTTCACGCTTTGGTAAATTGACAAAATTGAAAAAAGTTGTTTCAGATTCGCAAATTTTCGTTTTAGTTATGATATTTGTGAGGAAACAGTAATACTGAACAATAACCATGGTCTAATATAGCCATTATATGCATCTTTTGACGATTTTAAAACCTAAAAATTATAAAGCGTTGCAACGCGAAACGATTGAATAAATTGGAGAGTTCTGTTTTTGTCGTTAAATTTTGTGAAACTACGAAGATTGCTTATATAAGGTATAAAATACGTCAAGTATGTGTACTCGGCGGAATAGCTCAGTAGGATAAAGCGTTTTTACTTCAGGACTCTGGCAGGACTCCAGGGGTCACTGGTTCGAAACCTGCTCCGGGCAATGTTCTTTTCCTTTTTTAATTTTATTCTTGATTTTTTACTGGAGCTTTTACGATCCAATGTTTACATTTATCAATATAAAGCATTTAATGAATAAGTTAAAAAAAATGCCAAAATCTGTGAAAAGGCCCCTTTAAAACTTTGAAAAATCCATGTGCGTAAAGTGTCATCCCAGAGACGACACTTTCCGCTTTTATGGTATTGTTCGTCCCTTTTTACCGAAAATCTAGTTTTAGCGGAAAGTGTCGTCCCTGATTAGCCTGTGCGGACTGTACAGGCTAATCTGGTACGACATTTTACGCTCGTGCAATATGTCCAGTTTTCTCAGAACAAGACACATATTCTGTGGCATTCGAAAGTTTTCAACTCTTTGTTTGCACGTATTAAAACATACATTGTATTCACATTATAAATAATAATTATCACTTCAATTATTAATGCCTTATTAGAATGTTTTCATACTTGGCGGTTTATTATATTGAAAGAGGCCGATGGTATATATAAAAGGGGGGAAATCTCATTTATTGATAATGTTGCGACTGATAAAGCAAAGTGATCGATACACTACGCATGACTGTAAACCTTTGATTGAAAAACAAGTGCGAAATTGCGGTACCGCCTCCGAAAAAAAAGTGTAAATGATATTTTTGTGTTCTTTCCAAGAATTCCAGGAAAGCGTCTGGACGAAATGTTTATCGCTGAATACCTCTGCGTGTTTTCAACTGATAGTGAACAAGCATATTCTTTTGCAATTCAATATCGTGTATGCGGCATAAACTGTAAAACTGTTTAATGCTACATGATATATATAGAATTGATACATTTCGTAAGACAACAGCTGTTCTCAAATTTGTTTCTGTTCAGAAAATGATGCATGGTTGGATAAATAAAACTAAACGCAGCGCTAATAACCGATATATATGAGTCGCGTTCTGAGGAAACTGGGCTTAATGCATGTGCGTAAAGTGTCGTCCCAGATTTGCCTGTGCAGTCCGCTTTTATGGAATTTTAAGATTCAATGAAGTCCCTCCTTTACCGAAAATCAAGTTCAGGCGGAAAGTGTCGTCGCTGATTAGCCTGTTCGGACTGCACAGGCTAATCTGGGATGACACTTTACGCACATGCATTAAGCCCAGTTTTCTCAGAACAAGGCTTATATGAATACAAGTACTTGTATGCAATAGTTTGTCTTATGGTCTTTCCATTTTGTCTTTTGTTAATAGCAAGTGACCGATTGTCAAGCTTTCTGACAGCACAAATGTAATAGACCCGGTACGAAAACAAACACGTTAAAATACAGTAAACGAAAAACAAACTTATCGTCTTGAAATGGCGAATACATAGCATTTTGGACGGGGGTTAAAATTAAAAACGATTGGTTAATACTGCTTTCATTAAGTTTGCTCTGTTTTATCAAAAACTGTTTAAACAGTATATTTTTTTAATGATGTGTAAAAATCAGAGCAGTTTAGTTTAATAGTGATATAATAATGAAAAAATGTACATATATTAAAAACGTCTCAATATCGCAAAATTTTAATCAAATTACCAGACATTTTAAAATATGGACACTTTGAAAACGCAATAGTGTTGTGAATCAGGTTCTGGTAAAACTTAAAGCCAAATAAAAAACATGCTCATCTTGCGTTTGCGGAAGTTATGTGTACATGTTATGTGTACATGTTATGTGTACATGTTATATGTACATGTAATGTGTACATGTTATGTGTACATGGTATGTGTACATGTTATGTGTACATGTTATGTGTTCATGTTATGTGTACATGTAAGTTATGTGTACATGTAAGTTATGTGTACATGTAAGTTATGTGTACATGTAAGTTAGGTGTACCTGTAAGCGTAAAATCTTCAAATCCAGGTAACAGCTGCTTTACATTTGTAGCCAACAGGCGTGCATTACATTTTGTGTGGATTTTGTGTTGCAGTAAGCCGCCAAGATGATGCGAGGAGTTATGAGCCGAAAGATACCGTAAGTATTAGGTTTCCTATTTCAACAACTAAAATAAAGTATTCGATTATTCTCATCGTTAAGTTAGCTAAAATAAAGGCAGATATTATCTACAAAACAATATTAAACAAGGCATATTGGTATTTGATATTCATTAAAAAAAAAAAATAAAGATAAATTATTTACTAGTAACTGAATTTAAATTAAACAATATAAATTTGGAATAAATATCTGAATAACAAGTATGAATGTTTATAGTCTACTGTATGAATCGACCAAAATAAAGAAGATGATCAGAGCGTTGGTATTACAGTTATATTTAATAGGACAAACAGAATGCAATACGATTAATCCTCATAACGTATAGTGATTTGTCTAAATAGGAAAATTATTCCATATAAATGAGCAAAACATGTCCTACTACACACGCCTCAAAAAAGAGTGACCTATGCTATAGTATTTTGACCAATTACTTTATTTTAAAAAGCATTTGACTTAACCATATTTGACTTAACCATCAAATGTTCATATTAGCCTCGTTCTGGAAAAACTGGGCTTACTGAATGTGCGAAAAGTGTGGTCCCACATTAGCATGTGCAATCCGCATAGGCTTATCAGAAGTGTGATCCCACATTAGCATGTGCAATCCGCATAGGCTTATCAGAAGTGTGGTCCCACATTAGCATGTGCAATCCGCATAGGCTTATCAGAAGTGTGATCCCACATTAGCATGTGCAATCCGCATAGGCTTATCAGAAGTGTGATCCCACATTAGCATGTGCAATCCGCATAGGCTTATCAGAAGTGTGGTCCCACATTAGCATGTGCAATCCGCATAGGCTTATCAGAAGTGTGATCCCACATTAGCATGTGCAATCCGCATAGGCTTATCAGAAGTGTGATCCCACATTAGCATGTGCAATCCGCATAGGCTTATCAGAAGTGTGATCCCACATTAGCATGTGCAATCCGCATAGGCTTATCAGAAGTGTGGTCCCACATTAGCATGTGCAATCCGCATTGGCTTATCAGGGACGACACTTCCCGCTTAGACTGGACTTTCGTTTAAAAGAGACTGACTCTACACAAAAATTCCATAAAAGCGGAAAATATTCATGAAAAGCCTGTGCGAACTGCACGTGCTAATATTGGACGACACTTTACGCACATTTGTTAAGCCAAGTATTCAAAAAAAACGAGCTTCATTTGAAGACACACAGTTAAATCAGTTGAGGAAACCATCAAAAAAGCATATAAAGTCAAATAATTGGGTTAAATGATCCACATCCGATTTAAGGCAGGAAATCATCGACCTGTTTGAGAAGTACATGGACAACAACGTGCGTCACCTGGAGAAGAAGGAAGCCATCCACATGCTGCGGTCAGAGTTCGGTCTCGACGAGGACCAGGCCACAACCATGTTCGATACCTTTGACAAGGACAAGAACGGACAGATGAGCATCTGGGAATTCCAGCAGTTCTATGTATGCATGGGCACACAGTAAGTTGCAATTGATTCACACTGTATATGTATACAATTAAAATATTAAAGAAATACATTAATAATTAAGAAAAGCTAGGACATTTGCTACTATCGTGAAAGTCGTAAATAATAATTCGTGATAGGGACATGAACTTGTAGAATTAGTAGTACCAATAGTAGTTGTAGTAAAATGATGATGAATACACTGGTAATGACTCTATGAGAAAAAAATTACTAATATAATATGTTATAGTTTTTAAGAATAATACATAACAATTACACACGGGTCTTTTATATCCATGTAATTTTAATATTGCATAATGTTTCTTGTTTTGGTCCTTTCCATAGCACATCTAATCCCCTTTGCAGCGCCCAAGAGGTGGTGCAGAAGTTTAAGGAAATAGACAAGGACCACAGTGGCAAAATAGATGTGAACGAGGCCAAGGAGGGTCTCAGGTCGCTGAAAACTGCGACAGGCCGAGACCTTGACCCGAAAGAGGTCGAGTTCTTCATCGAGACCACATCAGACGAGCAAGGCCAGATTGATCTTGGCGCATTCACCAATTTGTTGTACAGACTACGCTTATATAACGCTCCGCCTCCTCCGAAAGACGTTAAACTTAAGAATCCTAAGGCAAATGAGAATCCTAAGGCAAATGAGAATCCTAAGGCAAATGAGTGATTTCAGTTCTCTATTGTTTTTGGGTTCATTTCAAATAAAACTTGGGAAACATGTCGAAATGTAATACATGTAATATTACATGTAGAAAAAATATTATTAATGACTGTTGGAGAATTTAGCAAAGGAATTAAAACAGCCATATGATACGAACTGCGTACAAACTGAAATTAATTATTATCTCTCTTTGAAGATATTAAAATTTATACGCAAAGACCACGGCGTTCTTGTAAGCTTAATTTTATTCTGCCAGTATTGTAAACGATTCTGTAAATGCAAGGTGCATCGCTTTTGTGTACTTTTTTCCGAGAGCGTTATCCGCATCTTTTGTTTTTCCATTTGTGTCGAAACAAATGGTTATTGCTCATCCATTTTGTTACATTATTTTGTACAATATTTTCTTATTTATTTTCGCTTTTTGAATAATGATTAATAAAAAGAAAAAACATTACGAGTTTGTTTTCAGTTCACCCCTACCCTCATATTTTAGGTCAACTTAGTAGAAAAAAAGGATAAAATAACAAGACACGTTTCTATGGCCAAGGATGTACCATAATTCCACTTTTGTCTGAAACTCCGCTTTTGTAGAATACAATATCTTCATGGAGGAAAATGACCATAAACCTCTTAGTTGGACATTGACCTTTTAAATAATGAGACAGGTGATACGCGCTACCCTCAGTCTTCCTCGTTGTAATGATCTGTTGTTAGCGGTTTTTAATTGAATGAGTCGCGTTCCGAGAAAAATGGGCATAATGCATGATTGTAAAGTGTAGTCCCAGATTAGCCTGTGCAGTCTGCACAGGCTTATCAGGGACGACACTTTCAACGTAAATTGGATTTCTGCTAAGAAGGGACTTCATTTTAACGAAAAATGTCATAAAAGCGGAAAGTGTCGTACCTGATTAGCCTGTGCGGATTGCACAGACTAATCTGGGACGACACTGTATGCACATGAATTATGCCCTGTTTTCTCAGAACACGACTCGAATGATTCATGAACGTTACAACTTGTGCAAGCTGTGATAGCGTCAACTTTGACGTGTGACTTAATGTGACCGTGATCTCTGAGGTAGGGATATCTGCCTTTATTTTAACTAAATGATTGGAATAACTGAATACACGAAATGCCGTGTCCTCATTATTGTCATTAATGTTAAACAAAAAATAGCATGAAGAATGGAGTTACAGTAAGAATTAGATGTTAACCCATTTATGCCCAGCGTCTAGAAAAAAGGCTTTGACAAACTGCGTCGACCCAGATGAGACGCCGTATGATGCGGCGTCTCATCTGGGTCTGCGCTGTTTGCCTAAAGGAATGTCTGTAAGAAATATTATAAATATAGAAAGACATATACTAATTTTCCCTAATTTTGGAAATAAATTGATCCAATTTAGAAGGATGGGAGAGTCCACTATGCCTAAACGGGTTAACCCTAGGTGGATGTTGTTAAACGCGGTACGTTGTCTTACGATCGTTTACTTTAACAGACTGAAGTTATAGCTTCTCGTCTGTTTATTGATTGAAACTGACATTTACTAGAACAAGCAATGGTACATTCATGAAGTAACACCATCATAATCAGAGAAACATGTGTAAACAGGTGTTAGACTGAATATATAAACTTTTGACAGTGAAAAGCTCAATCGATTTGAGAAAAAAACTAACAATTTAGCCGAGTGTTGCAAGATTTGCAAAGAGCAATACTACTCGTTTAGTTCTGTCGTTTGATTTTGTTATTGCTTTTCTCAAACAAATTTGAAAATAAAACGTCATATGGCTTACACTTTTACAATGGATTTTTTAAGTCAAAATAGAGTTGTTGTTGTCGTCTTGCTTGTATTTCGTTTAGGCTTCCCAAAACCTAGCAGCCTGAGAACGCTTCACACCGATCCAGATGGTACGATTTCTAAAACGTGGAGATTTCCGTTACGCTAAAAGCACGAATATTTTTTTTATAGTTCGACAATGAACGAGTGACAACTCCAGCGTATCATATGTCATCCTTTTTTGAACCAGCAGTACATTCATGAGCGTGTTTTATTGCGTGAATCGTTAACAACCTAATACCAATGCCAGACAAAATATGTTAGTTACTGCTATTTGATCTGAGGATATGAGCCTTCCAGTAAGTGTTCTATCTTGAAAGAGTCAGTCCTTTATTAACCCATTTATGCCTAGTGGACTCTCCCATCCTTCTAAATTGGATCAATTTATTTCCAAAATTAAGATGTCTAGTATATTTATTTCTATACCAGTATTTAGAATGTTTCTTACAGAAATACCTTTAAGCAAACAGCGCAGACCCTGATGAGACGCCGCATCATGCGGCGTCTCATCTGGGTCTGCGCTGTTTGCCAAGGCCTTTTTTCTAGACGCTAGGCATAAATGGGTTAACTGTATGTAGTCCTTTCCTTAATTGTTATAGCAGGAATATTTTCATGCTGGTTGAATTTGAACTTATCCTCGCTAATATCAAACATAACAATTTAAATAAGAGATGTGTTTGTCAGAAACACAATGCCCCCTACTGCGCCACTTTGAAGCCATATATTTGACCTTTGACCTTGAAGGATGACCTTGACCTTTCACCACTCAAAATGTGCAGGTCCATGAGATACACATGCATGCCAAATATCAAGTTGCCTTCATCAATAATGCAAAAGTTATGACCAGGGTTAAAGTTTTGGGACAGAATGACAGACAGACAGACATACAGAATGACAGACAGGCCAAAAACAATATACCCCCGATCATTTGATCCGGGGGCATAAAAAATCACTGAAAATGTAAAATTCTCAAAATCGTACATCGTAAAAAAAATAATGCGAAAGGTAAAACGCGTGAATACGAGCCATAGTGTATTTCTAGTTAATGTTATGTTTTCCTGGTGTAAAAACCCACCGAGAATGATGAAATTGAAATTTAATTTTATAGCGTTGTACTACACTTGGTGACTTATCGAACGCAGCATTTTTTCAAACTTAAATAACTCAGTTATGAGTAAATATTTTGATTTAAAATTGTGCATATGATCATTTGACTACAGAATGTGCAGGCAAGCGATAAAATCATTCATCCGTGACGATCGGATACTTCAGCAAGTGGGGAAGGTAGCCTGCAACATGCCTTCTGCTCTGTTGCGCACATGAAATTTTATATGAGACATATTGATTATTAAATAAATTTTCATGTTTTCCTGGGGTATCAACCCACCTAAAATGATGAAATTGAAATAAAATAAGAACCGTATCGCGTTTCACCATTTTCACGTGCAAAAAGATGAAACCACACATAACCTGCGTGCAAAAGCGCCCGATTGTCACGGATAATTAATTGTATCGTTATCTAAATTATCTTGCACACTATATAAGCAAATTATTACATGGCAATTAATATATCAAATCTTAACTCATTACTGAGATATTCAAGTTTGAAAAGTGTTGCGTTAGAAAAGTCTCCAAGGGTTATTATAAAAAAGTATTTAGAATAAACAAAACACCCATGTTGGCTGTCAAATGCTCATTAATGTTTAAATGGTACATCAATTGTCGAGGATTTGACTGTGTATTTAACTTAGCCTAGATATGGTCAAGACCTATGTTCAGACTTATGTTATATCATATTAAGGTCATAAATGACTATTGACGTTCTTTAGCCTTGGCACTTCCCATGAAAGTCATTTCTACTGAACACTGCTTAACAAATCACTATGCGAGATAATACACTAACGATGCGGGAAAAAATATTAAGTTATTTGTATTTCACAATAGAGGTCTGCCTACATGAAAACATTTGCAGCTAAACAATATCCAAAGTTAAGGTACATGTACCTAAGATAACATGATGACCTTAAAGCTATAAGCTGCTCATCTGCGTTATTAACCCATTCATGCCTAGTGGACTCTCCCATCCTTCTAAATTGGATCAATTTATTTCCAAAATAAGGAATGTCTAGTATATTTATTTCAATATTTAGTACATTTCTTACAGTAGCATCATGTGGCGTCTCATCTGGGTCTATGCTGTTTGCCAAGGCCTTTTTCTAGACGCTAGGCATAAATGGGTTAAGGAACTGAATCGTTATGTGCAGATTGTTTGTGTAAGAGTTTAAGTATGTATATAGGCCTTTTTCTTTGTATGTCACAGATTTGATTTGGTTAACATTGTGATATATGGTTTTAAAACATTTTCTTAAAAGATGCAAAAAATGTTTTCATTGTCGCTCTGACAGTACTGGACAACGTGCCGGTTTGGTTTCTCGAGCTGCACGTGCTCATTGAAGTATGCGCGAACAATTGAGTCATGTTCACACAAGACTGGACATAATGCATGTGCGTAAAGTGTCGTCCCAGATTAGCCTGTGCAGGCTAATCAGGGACGACACTTTCCGCTTTTATGGTATTTTTAGTTTCAAGGAAGTCCCTCCTTACCTAAAATCAAGTTTAGGCGTAAAGTGTCTTCCCTGATTAGCTTGTGCGGACTGCACAGGTTAATCTGGGAAGACACTTTACGCACATGCATTATGCCCAGTATTGTCAGAACACGACTCAATTAATCAGATGGAATACGGGATTGTACACACATTTATTTTAACCTATCTGTCTGCATTCTTGTCAAATATTTTCTAACATACCAAGAAATAAGGTATATCCCCCTACCACACATAGAAAACAACAACATATTATATAAGTTACTTGTTACACATTCAAATTCATATCAGTCATCAATTAAACCCCAAGTTTTATTTGGTTTTTAACATATTGTTCATTGGCGTAGGAACAGTTTTTTGCATAAACATCCACATTCATAAACATGAAATATTCCGTGTTCGTTAATATATTATTAACATGTAAGTTTTAATTCAATATACTGTTCAACAAGGATTTTTAATCAAGAAAAAAATGTTAAATAAAAACTTTCAAAAACTACAACGCAGTTATCAAAAGTACACATGAGCATAGCAGCACTTCATGTACATTTTATTCATATTGATATTTTTGCTACCACTTATTTTGAGAAAAGTGTAACAAAGACATTTTTCAAGTATGTTTACATGTAGCACACATAGTCAGTCCATAAATATAATTTATATGTTGAAAATATAAAGTGGTTCTTGCCATCGATTCACTCCTTTTAATACTTTACAAGCAGCTGTTTGTAAAACATAAAAGCTTCCGTTCTGGTTTAACGAAACCTAAAATAAAGTATAAACATACCAATTATCAACTTAAGAACTAGTGAAGTTTCCATAAAAATAGATACATGTACACATGCATAGCGGCCATTGATTTACTGCTAATTCAAGACAAATCAAATTGTTAATATTCTCATAATAATATAAATACCTTCAAAGCAAACCTTTTGGATAATTTTTATGAAAAAACAAAACAATTTAACTAACTGGGCTACTAAATGAACATTTTCAGTGATTTTTGTTGAAAATAATTCAACAGACCATACCCGCTTAGATATTCAAGATGATTCAAAGGCGAAATATGAATTATTTGTGACCCTCTTGTGAACTCTTAACTTTTTACAATTGTAATGACTTTTGCCAAGTTTACAACTTCAAACCAAATTATTTGCTTTTCCAAGGCATTATTAATTCAGTTACAAGATACAAGAAACTGAGAGGTTCTACTGACAACTGCTTTATGAAGCCGTTTATCTCGACAAGTCTACGGTCTATCTTAGTTAAAACAAAGGGTACAAAACCAATGTATGATATTTTTACCAAAAATGAGTCATCACCAGCATGTTTAAATAAATGGTCAACTATTTGTAATTGTATTGAAACAAAAGATTGGTTACATATCTTTTCTATGCCTTTTCATATTACACCAGATGCCAATTTACAATGGTTTCAATATAAATAATATAACACTGAATCATAGGTACGAACTCCTTCTTATTCAAAATTTGATATGCACCTACAGCAAACAGCACCTTTTGTCAAACTGAATGTGAAAGGATAGAACATATTTTTGGGGAATGTAAGCATGTAAATAAGTTGATAACAGATTTGTTTTCTAGATGCAATCTTGATTCAAATTGCCTGAAAATACCTTTCTTTCTATTGGGACATGCAAATGCAATGGACCCTTAAACTGTATATTTGTTTTGATCAAAATGTTTATTTACAATTGTAAAATGAACAAAACTATACCCTCTATTAAAGCAGCTAAATCATACCTGTCCTTGCATTACCGTGTATTAAATGAAATTAACAATGTAAACGATTTGCATCAAAGTAAAGATATGGAACTATTGTTAGCTCTTTTGCAGTAGCCGTGATAAGGAATTTAGATTTCATGTATTGTCAATTATTTGCTAAACCAATATTGTTTGTATTATTATGTAGAAGTTACTGATAATCAAATGTTTAAAAGTTGTTTAAGTATGTACACATTGCTTGAAAATCATGTACAGTGTGGAGTGGGATGCCTCGAACCTCACACCTATGTACGAGGATAATAAAATATATCGAACGGAAAAAGGAAAAAAAATACAATTGTGACCCATTTTGATTGAAAGTCCAATCTGGTTTAGATTTTATGCTCACAAAGATGGTGACATTTCGTGAAGATCTGACGAATATTGATGGACTAGTAGAGTCTAAATAAAATTCATCGAAGTAAAATTCGTCTAACAATCAACTGATAGAGAGACACAGCAACATAACCATTCCTATATATCCTGGCATCTTAAATTAGGCAAGACAATTAGAATATGATTTATATAAACATTATTTACAAAAGTTAGCAATTAGCATTTTCAGGCACATTCTAAGCACAGAATCCCAGGTCATTGGTATTCTGCTCAACTTGTATCACAGACGCAACACAATCTGATGTTTGTCATCTGCGTGTTTTGGGATCTTTCTTGCCTTTGGAAAGTTCTTTAAAGCCTTGCTTGACTTCTTTCGAAACGGTGTCTTTGATTCTTAATAGAGAAGTCCTTAATTCTGTGTTTGTCGGCAGCTGTTTCTTGTCTATTGCATCTTTGAATTGATCCTTACCTTAAATAATATTTTTAAAATTAAAAATTAAAACAAGATATGTCTATGAATAAGAAACCTAGCGACAACTTTAAAATAAAATACAAAAGAAAGTCAAATTGTCATTGGCCCCTAAGCAGAGTGCAGTGTTCATGAAAGTCCAAATAGCCATATATTGCTTCAATATCTGGAAATTCAATTTCATATAATTATTTAACCCTTTGCATGCTGGGAAATTTTTCGTCTGCTAAAATGTCGTCTGCTGAATTTGTAAAATAAGCATTTTCTTCTTCAAAGAATACTATCAGAATAGCAAACAGTTTGGATCCAGATGAGACGCCACGTTCTGTTCATCTGGATCCAAACTGTTTGCACAGGCCTTCAAAATTCGGTTCCCGCACTGAAAGGGTTAAATGAGATTTATTTTACTCAAAAGCATTAAGCTAAAATGGTATTCAGGCACTTGGTAGGAAGTTTTCCCCAAGACTGGTGAGTTAAGTGTAGGTCAATTCAATTGGACATTTTAACAGTTATACAATATACAGTTAGACTTTTGACTGAGGTTAAGCACAGTACATACAACAGCCCAAGGACCACATGGCTAGTGCTCAAACGGGTACCCGAAAAAACCCGAATCCGCGGGTCAAAAAAATACCCGCGGATCCGGGTCAAAGTTTCTGCGAACAATACCGGTTGGGGTCACAAGCTACAAAGTACAACATAACCTGATAAACGTGTAGTCAAATCATTTTTTTTAAACAAGTGAAGAAAAATCACACCCTTTATCAGTTTAAGCAGTGTTGTTATTACTAATAGTCATAAATTAATATAAGTGACGCACCAAAAGCATAAATGTCGAGTTTAATTTGTTATTAAGATCCCAAAATGGCGACATTAAAAAACGAAACTTGTATTATGCAATATATTGGCTTCAAAGTAGAAAATGCAGTTAGAGCTTACAGTGAAAGTTATATTGGCTTCTCTCCTCAAAATAAGACAAGCTTTATTTTTGCTTGCAGGTTGTTTTTCCTGTACATGCACTTTTCATCGCTTTTCCAAGTAAAACTTACGTTTGCTGATTAAGTTCAACAACGTTGTGTAAACTTGCAGTTCAGTATTTCATTCATAATTAAATAAATCAAAACAAAAAAATTATTATATTCTAAACAATAAACTTTACAAACAGTTGAATATTTAAGAATGCTAAAAAATGCTATGACAATCAGTGTAGTTTTATTTTATTTAATTTATGTATTATCTGACCCGACCCGACCCAAATTTTCTCGGGTATTTTAATTTTGACCCGCCGACTCGAAGAATATTTTTGACCCGTGTGAGCCCTACACGTGACTTTTGAGATTAAAATCTTATTGCAATTGATTGCTAGGGCTTTTTTTGTCAAATGCCAGTGTGCAGTTCTGCAAAAATTCAGTACAGAGGAAATCTTACATTCAGCCACTGTGCTACTCATTTAAAAGGTGCAGTTTTTACATATTTTGTGTGGGTAACTAATGAGGTATGATTATTTTACCACATCAACTTGATCAAGAGAGCAAATCATACCTCTTAAAAACAAGTACACTGCATTTCTAGCTGCTTTCCTGACAGGCCAGCTATCTGCAATCTGAAACAATCATACTGTTTTGTGAGCCTCGTTCTGGAAAAACTGGGCTTAATGCATGTTCGCAGATTGTCACCCAGATTAGCCTGTGCAGTTCACATAGGCTAATAAGGGATTACATTTTCGGCTTATATAGTATTTTACTTTAAAAGAAGTGTCTTCTTTGCAATAATCCAATTGAGTTGGAAAGGGTCATCCTTCATTAGCCTGTGCAGAATGCACAGTCTAGAATTGGAGACTACTTTGGGCACATGCATTAAGTCCAGTCATTCCATGACCAGGCTCTTTAATGTTTTACAGACGTTTCATTCAAAACAAAAATGATGAAAACCCCTATCAAATAAAGATTAAGAGTTACAATCACATTATATGAACAAATAAAATGTTTCAAAACGAACTTCAACGCCCATGTTTTTCAGCCGTTTATTTTTGCACATTGAACAGAAATTTACATCTGAAGAAAAAATTGTGTGTATCAACCTCACATATTACATACTGTACCAAATACTATGTACAGGTAATTTTAATTATTGCTTACAGACAGAGAGATGCATTGCCATACAAATTTACTTGTGCATTGGTCTTGAAAAACAAAGAAAGTATTTGTATAAGAAATTATAATTGATAAATAGTTGACCTTGAAAATAAATCTTGACCTTTGAAGGAGGCATGTATGTGAGCATGGTCTTGTCATGTTGAATAATCTAATGTCAATAAAAAAATTATGTTCCAGGAATTCAGAAATGTTGGAAAGAAATAAATACAGCCCTCCATTATCTTGCATTACATTATTATACCTTTTCAGTACTGGCTTTTTATACTACTGAATTTAGCTTTAAGAAATGCAACATATAGTATCATTCATGTGTCATTTTGAAGATAGTATAAAAAATATAAAGCTAAAAATAAACTTAGTTATTTCAACCTTAATACTTCTGGATAAGAAATGTAAGACTTCTGGTATGTGTCTAATTGAATAGACACAAATGTTATTCTGACAATCTGATGATTTATTTCTTGTTTAATTGTTATTTATAATTATATGTCTGATAAGTCAGGGACTTCTTCTTCCAATACAGCACTCCTTCTATAATACAGAAGGTTTTGTGCTGCACCTACAGGTTAAGGGGTGACAGCTGTACAAGGGTGCTGAGTAGGTTGTGATGAAAAATTAGAAGCAGTGTGTCTACATGTGAATAAGGGGGACAATAACAGACACAAGAGTAAGGGTTTTGACATTTTATAATGTGGTTGCCTCATGTATATGGGGATGTAGTGAATTCCATTGGATAACTGTTCTCGGGTAGAATGAAAATGTATGTCTTTTGATAATTATATGTGTCTAAAACAATCACTGGTAGTACTGCTGAGTCTGAATCGGGTGTCGACAGGAACAAGAAGGTTATCTGTAGGAGTGATGGCAACAACATGATGGAAATTTTTATATAGCATGATAAGACAGAATTTTGTTCTGCGTGATTCAAAAAAGGGCCAATTGAGGGTGTCTCAATTCATATTAGTCACTGAGCTTGTATTATGATATGTGTGTTATGAAAATGGCTGCATGTATTTGTATTTTGTCCAGTTGATTTATTTGAACTTCCGTATGTAGGTCTAAGACAGTGGAGGAGTATTCTACTTTAGGTCTGACTATTGCTATGTACATGTAAGCATGATCTTTTGGTGTAAAGAGGAACAACACTTATATTAACTGCCATAATTCTTTAACCAACAACCTGAAATCTTTATTTATTGAAAGATCTTTGTTTTATTGCTTACATAATTTTGACCTCTGAGCATTTTCTTACAAATATAGGTAATTCATATTTATATATTATGTACCTTTTCTGGTTCAGGAAAATTAAAATGAAATAATGATTAAAACATGCAGATATAAATAAAATTAATAGATTGTAAAAAAATAATCCATTTTTGAAATATGACCTTAAAAAGTGACCATGACCTTTAAGGATACTCTACCACATGGTTTGAGGGCTTAATAAAAATTACAAAGAAACAATTAATCTTTATAAATACCTTTTGAATTACTCTTGGATCTGTAAGAAATATTCTGAAATAGAAAAAATAAAATTAAAATGTATGTTGCATAAAATATGGATTATGTAAAAAGGGTAAGTTTTCTTTTGAATATGTTACTTTCCAATGACAATTTAATCTATATACTCAAACCCGGTTAACTCGCGGGTCAGGTTGACTCGCAGTATTTCATTGGCGCCCTCTGCACTTTGTTTATAAACAAACTTGCATGACCTACTTGTAAAGTCTAACAGAAAACATCTCTCGCTACAGGTTGGAACCGATTTTTGGTAATTAAATGTCGTAAAACTCAGACTTAAACAATATTTGAATTTTTATAGTTCAGTTAATTGTTTTAACGAAAAAATAAGACAGTGTTTGAAAATTACTGTGCTATTGATTTTATTTAATGTTTTAAATTCCATTTATTTAAATCGGTATATACATGATTGATTGTTACTTTCAATAGTATGTCAGAGCTTAAATTTGATTTTTCATGTTCAATTGCATATAAGTGCTGTTTAACCTATTTACCGCGAATCAACCAGGCAAAAAATTATCAACAATGGCGGAGAGTGGTGTTGGATTTGTTTCTACGGCAGTTAATATTGAAGGATTTTCGTCATAAAAAGGCAATTGTCCAATAGTCTCATTTATAAGACGCGCAAAGAATTTAGAGATACTTTTTATATGAGCTAAATTCTTTGGAACGTCTCATCGGTGAAGGACCTTTTTTGTGGTGGAAACCAGAAAGTTTAAATTTTCATCAATTTGCGTAAAATTGCATATTAACATTACTAACTCATTCAGTTTTAATTCAGAAGTCCATTTAAACCTCAAATATCGTCAATTTGAAGTTAGAAAGGCATAAATTCTTCAGTTAAACTTCTACTTAAAACGCAAAACAATCACTGACCTGTAGCCATGTCATGAAACTGATTTAAATATGAACCAATCAGAAAAGGCATTACGGTGTAACGTGTATGCGTAATTTTATTTTAACATGAGCTTTTAACACCGACTTTTACCTAACTAGATCTAGTATGCTAATCTTTGTCGATTTAATAAGCATATGTTCAAAACAGATATGGTGCAGTTTCTATTCACTCTTCTAAGTTTCAGCAAGTTTTTATGAATGTCTTTTTCGCACCTCTGTCTGTGTTGTTTTATGTGCTTACATTCTACGTTACATAGGATGGTATACTGTACGATATGTATCAATATTATTTATGTACAGTATAAAAATAAAAGATGTAATTTATTTCAGAACTTTTTAATTATCAATTTAGAAAAAAAAAACATGCTAAATTAATCGGTTTACTATGTAACCCTCTGCACCACAACAGACAAACGCAAACTGTATTTTACGCTGTTTATTCTTCCATATTTAAACCAGACGCTTTACATCGAGGTCGTGTTATCAATTTATATTTACACAGCAGCGAGCGAATCAAGAGATATTGAACAATTGAATAGTGGTTGGATTTAAATTGCTCAGGCGTGCAAAATTCAAAGTGTCATTACATAATTTTTACGGAACATTATCGAGAAATGAATTATCTACACAGGTATGTAAATATTATTGCAATCCGTTAATATTAAGTGTCTTATATCGGGGCTTGAATGTTGCGCACAAAATCCTTGCGCAACAATATAGACAAAGAAAGAAAACAGTCCAACATATTTTGAATGCCAGCCCGGTTGGAAGCTCCAAATATAACCAATATAAAAAGTAGCTTAATATTTGAGAGCGTCAACAAGTTGGACTAATTGTCCAATAAAGTTAAGTTAAATATGATTGTCCTTTAAATCATTTATCTGATATATGAAGATGGTTTCTAGATGCAAGTGAATATCCCTCAAGTACCGCGAGTCAACTGTGTTGCAGTATACATAAACCAGCCATGGTCCAGACTGTGCTTAATGTTATATCTACATACTAAACAAATGTTTTCAAAGAAATTATCGTCTTAATAGTCATGGATAACCATCAAATAAGTAAATACTTCTAGAAATTGAAAAATAAATTTGATTCCCAGCACTAATTGAGGGGTTTTCCTTAAAGTCACGATACTAATACTAATGAAAGCCAATACTAGGAAAATAAAGGTTACATTAAAAAAATTATTTAACTAAAAGTTATATATTTTCCTTCTTATTTGAATTATTATAAAGAGTTATATTAAATTAATTTTTCCCAAATCAGTGGATGTTTTTCGCGAAAATTGTCTTAATCCCAAAATTGCAATTTTTCCCCAAATGCCCGAAATGGCCAGGAAAAGGACTGATATAACCAACAAGAACTTGAGACAAATCTTATAAATAGTTACAAGCATTCATGTCTATCAAAATGAAATATGGCCCGACCAAATTTCAACCTTACCATACAATGTGTCTGACAGGCTCTTCCTAATTTTCGCAAAGCGTGGATGAGAATGTGGCTTGTCAAAAATAGTCCGAAATATGCATCCGAATATCTATGTTACATCAATAATTTCGCGAATTTATTCTAAACTTGGTTTGTATTTACAATAATATAAGGTTTGAAGCTTACGCATTGACGAATTCTAAAAGAAAATGAATACATTTATTCTATTTGAGAAAACATTTACCCTAGAAATTTTCGCCAAGGCATGATGACATTCACTTGTTCTTGTGTGTGTTATTATGCAAGAGAGTTAAAACGGCCGCAAATAAAAATGGTCATAATACACCACGGGAGAATACATTTAGACACGTGTAAACATATGTGCGGTGTGTTAAGATGTTTTTGTGCAAATTGTGTTTATGAATAGTTGAATTTCTCGTCATAATTTCGTAATAAATGAAATACAATTACAATTACATTAGGTTGTTTCGTAGTGTTTCTATCTAAAAATAACTAATCCGTCTGAATGTTTAGACTTCGTGATACAGCAATGCCGTGCCACTAGAAAGTCTAACACTCAGCACAAAATCTCCTATTAAGAAGGAATGCTGTATCTGAAAAAGAAATTCGTACCAGTTTGGGAGTCTTCGTACCATATATGAGTGTATACATCGTTACTTGTTTACAATGGATGTTGTGGATAGTGGTTCCATTAGCGTTAAATAAATATTTTATGGAACAATTAAACACGGACCTAAACAAACATATGTTCCTGAATTAAACAAACATTCTCATTTTAAGGATTTAGACAGCTTATTTATACAATACAAAAAAAGAAAACAAATGTATTATTCAATTAATGAATTACGAGAAAATTCGATGTAAAGAAAACATTACATGTTATTAACATTATCCAACAATGATTGATATTTAAATTCGCATTTATTCATCATAATTACAACAGGCTAACATTATAGACTCTAACTTAGAGTCACATTCACTGGTATCAACATTCATTTTAACAGCTTCAAAATAATAAGGGTTTGTTCTAAATGCAAGCGCGCACATTTTGCATTATTACGTACTTAAGATACGACACAAATTCAATAGCTTGCTGCCGCTGTCGCACGGAATTTCTAACCGGTATGCATTTATTTGTTTGTTTTTCAAATCTGACGCATTTTGAAATGATTTGCTGATAAATGCATATTTCATATTAATACATCTTCACGGTTCGTGTTTTTAAAATTGATCGACGCGTTTTTTTTACTTGCTTTTGATTTTTTGTAAATGTTGTTGTTGTATTTATGTGAGTTTTTAGGGGGTTGTCTTTATTCAGGTCACAAAAGTCCATTTTTTTCTTTTTACATAATTGAAAGGAACAATATTATATTGAATCAGTATGCTCTTTTTTAATACGTTATTTTTCCGATGTTATAATTGCAATCCCATCAAACAAGACATCATACCTGCAATCCATAACAGCAGAGAATGTTTCGTTCCAAATAATCATACTGAATGGTAATTTTCTTATGTCATCGTTGACTGTGCCCGTGCGACCACAACTCAACTAGAAAAATGTCGGAATTTCAGATTGATAGATGATCAGCGGCGACATCTAATTAAAAACACGAAGAGCTTTTGAACCCCTATCGGTTAAATTTACTTTAAATTGGTATTAGGCTTAAGTAGTTAATCAAGCATCGCAGGAGTCCATATCGACTGAAACAGATTGTGTTACATCATATTATATTTAAGAAACATTATATTATATTTAAGAAAAACAAATTGCAAGAGATATTATTCGGGGGGGGGGATTCTTGTTAAACTCCAGTGGTCGTTTATTTCACGTAAGTGGCACATCGCCGATACAAAACAGGACAATACAAGTATACATACAGCATACTCATTAAAGATAAAAAAAATAATTAATACTGGGTTCACCGCTTAAGAACGGTCAATGCAAAGACTTCGGGTAATAAATCGGCGGATGGTTAGCCTCACCTCATACTTACCTCACACTTAGCCGCACTCATTCACAAAACACAAACATGTTACTAATATGAATATCAAAGCATCCAAATTCAAATATAAAAAAATAATAATAAAAGATAATAAAAAGCCATGCTTCGTACAGAATAACGCAAGTATTACTTGCGCGGTTGATAAAATAATTATAACATGAACAGTTAACTGCGATATAAATGGGGAGTTTACCGAAACGCAAGCTTCTCAAAAAACATACACAGACCAAAGCAATTTATCTTATTTTATTTACCATACTATCGTTTGAAGGTAATATTCCAATGACTTTCATTAGAACAAATGTTGTTGTTGTTTTTTTTTTTCAAAAATCACTGCAAACTATCAGTAGTGTTTTTTATGCCCCCCCCCCCCCCTTCGAAGAAGAGGGGGTATATTGTTTTGCACATGTCTGTCGGTCCGTCGGTCGGTCCGTCGGTCCGTCCACCAGATGGTTTCCGGATGATAACTCAAGAACGCTTAGGCCTAAGATCATGAAACTTCATAGGTACATTGATCATGACTGTCAGATGAAACCTATTGATTTTCAGGTCACTAGGTCAAAGGTCAAGGTCACAGTGACTCGAAATAGTAAAATGGTTTCCGGATGATAACTCAAGAATGCTAATGCCTAGGATCATGAAACTTCATAGGTACATTGATCATGAGTGGCAAATGACCCCTATCGATTTTCAGGTCACTAGGTCAAAGGTCAAGGTCACAGTGACTCGA
Source organism: Dreissena polymorpha (assembly GCF_020536995.1). NCBI lineage: Eukaryota > Metazoa > Mollusca > Bivalvia > Myida > Dreissenidae > Dreissena > Dreissena polymorpha. Next base: position 12,702,338 of record NC_068369.1, read on the forward strand.
AACAGTAAAATGGTTTCCGAATGATAACTCAAGAATGCTTACGCCTAGGATCATAAAACTTCATAGGAACATTGATCATGATGGCAGATGACCCCTTTTGATTTTCAGGTCACTTGGTCAAAGGTCAAGGTCACAGTGACTTGAAACAGTAAAGTGGTTTCAGGATGATAACTCAAGAATGCTTACGCCTAGGATCATAAAACTTCATAGGTACATTGATCATGACTGGCAGATGACCCCTATTGATTTTCATGTCACTAGGTGAAAGGTCAAGGTCAGAGTGACTCGAAACAGTCAAATGGTTTCCGGATGATAACTCAAGAATGCTTACGCCTAGGATCATGAAACTTCATAGGTACATTGATCATGACTGGCAGATGACCCCTATTAATTTTCAGGTCACTAGATCAAAGGTCAAAGATTCTTTTGTCTTTTATAAATTACGGTTCAAAATAACATGTTATTAAGTTTTCTAAAAACATACGAATCAACAGTGTATAATTTGGCTTTTTACTACCAATTTGACATTCCTTAAATGTACCAATTAAAGACGAGATGTAATTGATATTTGTGTGTTTGTTTTCATTTCATTGTGCGTTGCGTTGGAAAGTAACTGTTCTGGTACTCTGGTAAGCATACGACCACTGAGTATTTAAGCTATATACACTTTAATGACAATTAATAATTATGGGCGGAGTGTGTGTCTTTTGCGCCCTTTAACCGGTTTTAAGCACCCAAGGTTCTTATTTGCTTCAAGAATGCGGTGACCCATGTTTTATTGATCGTTGGTTGTTTCTGTACTGTGTTTTAACCTGTGTCTAAATAACTGGCGTATGGTCACTTGCTTCAAATAAAGACCCTTTAAGTGATGATAAGAATGATCTACTGAGGTAACTGGAGGTTCACTTATTTTACATGTATATAAGGCATGTTCTCTTTAACGAGGTACGCAGAGCAATGTCACCTCATATTGTCGATTGATAAAGTGTCTTTTAAATTTATTATCCTGATATGTTGCTTGCAGACTTTACTTGGTAGGATGCGGTCTTTCGGCTTGTTGGTGCAAGTAGAGGTATTATATGATACAAAATCTGTTTTGAATCGTTTCGACGTTACGGTTTAAGACGTTTAATTTCAATAAAATATGAACGAAACACAATAAAACATAGTTAATGATTTAAAACAGAAAACGATATGTATTCAATCTTTATTATATCTTTTCAATTATTAAAGATTTCAATAAATCTTAATTCTGTCTACATGTGCAGATTTAAACCTGCATTTTCACAACTTAAAACCAAAAGACAATTATGCATAGCAGTTTAGATACCTGTTGTTTAGGCCTTGTGTTTCGCGTAAACCTTCGGAAGTTTTGCTATGTTCCTATGTATATGCCTGAAATATATGCACATGTAAAATGACAAACATTGAATCTTTTCACAATAGTTGAAATATTAAAATTATGTTTTAGTTTTTGTAAAACAGGTTTGTATGCACTGTTATAAAAGAACATGAAGCCAAAGTCGATGCACGGTAAATCCTTGCATTAGTATATCGCTGGAAAGAACCTCATTGCGTGTTTATTTATAGCGAGCTCGCCGCAGGCGATGAGACGTTTACAAGGTGCCTGTACCACGTGACTTTTTCGGCTATGTGTGGGACAATCGGATGTCCACAAACCATCGCTTCAGGTACGTTTCTGATAATTTCTTCATTAATTCAAAACCATTTTCAAAAAAAAACAAAGACGAGAGCCCGGTCAATGTCAAAATACACAACTGTGTTAAGTTTGCGCAAAATTAATTAAGTATTTTTCCAAAAAGTGCAACCGCGTGTTTGAAAACACACAAAGTGAAATGCTATGTGTGATATATTTGTTATTCAATCAACAAAAACGTTCATTATAATATTGTTGAAGGTTTAAAAAATAGAGCGGACATTGTATTTCTTCATAGAGAAGCTACATATATTGTATGTTTGCGCATATACATCTGAATCGGAGTCTGTGTATAAAAATGCAATAATGCTATGTGTGGGACGCATTTTTAAAATGATATGTGTGGTATGCAAGAATTTTCCCGTCAGTTCTGCAGTTAATCTGAACATAGCTTTGTAAGAATCTAAAACATATACTTCAGTCTGTACTGAAAATATATCAAATTAACCAAATGTTACATGATGGAATACTGAAGTCATTGTGTAATGTTTAAACAATTTATTTTTAATTGAACATAAATTTATTATAAAATACACTGCGTTATTGTTATCCAACAAATGGTCTTTTTTAACAAATACGTTATGTTGAACTATAATATTTTCTCGTTTTTTACTTATTGTCTTAAAAGAAATATCATGATTGATATTTCTGCCTGATTATTAAATTCGGTACTTTTTTTATAAATGAATGACAAAGAAAGTAAAAGCACTTGCTTTAAAATGGGTTTTACATCTGTTGTTTTTCAGACTTGACAATGATTAGACGAAGGATTTGTAACGCTTTAAGGCGCGAAGCTGTGTTAGAATAAGATGAACACCATCAAACCACATGGAAGGTGTTATGCGGCAAGTTAATTATCAAAACCACAGTGACAGAGACGGACCAGCTTCATTCTGTGATGTTTACGGAAAGCTATTTCAACTAACTATGCGAACATACCATTTAATATGTATTTTGGCATAATCAAAACAAAATGTATGTATTGATATTTGTGTATATTTATGTGTTTTGTATCTATGTTATTAATGAAATTGATTAGATGAATATAAAATCTGAGTATATATGTTAATAAAACAATTGTTTCAAAACAAATAACAATATAAATCAAATGATGATTGTGTGTGGTCTATTAAGTTCATTTAGTTTCCAATATCAACTCCATATGAATATCTTAAGTATATCAAAATAAACACTGCATTAATAATAACATTGCTTTATAACCAGCATGCACATGTTAGCACCAAGTACATAAAGAAGTACATCAGTATCCGCAAAGTAACAAATCTTGCTATACAAACATATAAATGATCTAATTAACACGTAACAAATGATCATCGCAAAAAAGTCCTGGCTTTGGGGGTTTATTATACCAACAAACATATTTAATTGTATTAATACTTCATGAACTCAATTTCAAATGAAATCTGAATAACTGAAAATAGTGTAAGATGTTTAATGAAAATACTCATTCGACCCGGTCATGAAAGGGGCTGCAAGATCTTGTTACCACCGCACCAAGTAATAAACAATACAGGTTGTTCAATATGTTGAATTGTCAAATGTGTATTTAATGTTTACTTTGATTGTTTTCTTTCACTGCAATACTTTCACCATCTGGTAACAAAACAAACAGTCTTATAAACTTTTTAACATTAACTATATATGACAACTTTTCATTGATCAAGATATCAGTACGTCTCTTGAAGGTGCTTCCAAAAATACTTTAATCTCCCTGAAAAGAACAAAATACACATGAAATAAACTGTAAAACTTAAAAAAAAAAATTGTCATGCGTGATATATAAGATAGCTCAATAGGATTTAGATACGAATACATGATTTTACAGAAAAATAAGTTATTGATCCTTTTGTCTATTTGTTTTAATAATGCTGTATTAACTCTTTATGCTTATTTAATAACTCTCGTTACGGTCTAATATGTTTACACATTCCTGATAAAAAGCACACAACCATAAGTTCAATAACACTTTTTGTAATTTTGTTACAATTATATTCACATGACACCTTTCACAAACAATCTTTACGATTTTGTGTATTAAACAAGTGCCTTAGTTGGAAGTAACAATTTACTGAAAATTTAACATTTTGTAACAATCAATTATATAGAAACTCACAAGAAAAGGTTTGCCGCAACAGAAATACTTTCCTTCTTGTGCGTGGGTGGCTTTGTGTTTGGAGATTCCCGACTGTGTTATGATCTTTACCACACTGTTCCCAAACAAATGGCATTCTCCAAGTAAAAAATATGAATATAAATTATCGACAATCATGATAATTTTGAGCAACATGAACGTCGTGATTATCATATTTTAAGCACGCAAAACAGTACCAACAATGTTTTATTGACCAACTTTTGTTATTTAGACAGACTTAAAATATTATTGATGTTTATGTCAATCTTTCGATTCTCTAGTTTAGTTTGTATACCACACATAGCATTTCAAAAACGTGTCCCACACATAGCATTATTGCATTTTTAAGCACACACTCCGAATCAGAAGTATTTGACATACAATGTATGTAGCTTCTCTATGAAGAATTACAATGTCCGCCCTATTTTTTAAACCTTCTACAATATTATAATGAACGTTTTTGTTGATTGAATAAAAAATATACCACACATAGCATTTCAATTCGTGTCTTTTCAAACGCGCGGTTGCACTTTTTGGGAAAAATACAAAATTAATTTTGCGCAAACTTAACACAGTTGTGTATTTTGACAATGACCGGGCTCTCGTCTTTTTAAAAAAAAAAGGTTTTGAAATAATGAAGAAATTATCAAAAACGTTACCTGAAGCGATGGTTTGTGACATCCGATTGTCCCACACATGGCCGAAAAAGTCACGTGGTATAGGCACCTTGGTTAATACGTGTATTTGACTGTAGATCTACAGTAGTGCGTTCAGTTACAGCGAACGTTCGCTATAGTTCGCGAACGGTCGCGAACGTTCGCTATTGAACGCCCTGATTGAGCATAATGATTAAATAGATAAAAATGATCAAATTTATAGCTTTTAAATATTCCTAAATTCTTCTCTGTATTTGTTGTGACTATATTTTGAATAACGCATCGGCATTCTTCGTGTAAAACAGTTGTCTTCATTCCGGGAGTTCCCCGTTCGATGACGTCATCGCCAGATTTAGCACTGGAATATTCTTGTTTTTAACAAAACGATTTTTATTTCGATTTTTAAATCATCATTTCACGTTGTTTTTCTATTTGATAAAAAATAAATGGTATGCCTATTTATTTACTTATCTCAAGAAAAAAAGTAAATGAACTAATGGGCGGAGTCTATAGAGGCTATGTTACAGTATGCATGTCAGGCTGTGACAATAAAGTAGGACGAAATTAATCTGTTTAAATACGCTCAATACAAATGCGTGCGTTTTGTGTAGCGTGTGGTTTTTCTAAGAGATATGACAGAATACCATGTAAGTATGATTGTGTATTTGAATTTGTCCGACGCGTTAAAGAAAGGATTACACGGCGAGAATTGCCATGAGCAACACATCGTTAGCATCATTAAGTGACTAACAAGAGTTTATACAAACTCTTAATTTAGTATAAACGCCACGCTTACCTTAATGCCATCGATAATCCATTGTTTATAACAAAGAAGTTGACAACTTTAATCCAAAGTTTATAACAAACACCTTGCCCTTGGGACGATATGCACTTCCACTTCTATTCTTCCATGTCTTTATCGAAACATAGTTTAAACCACTCTATTTTATGGTATTCCTATCGAAGTTTACATTTATGCATGATAAACACGCAATCCTAAATACGTTGTGCATTCGTTCGATGCTTTAGTTTAAACAAATAGTTTAATGTTAAAAAACACCACGTCCGACATGTCATACATTCCAGATAATCTAACTAAAACTATTGTGTTTCGTCACAGAAATGACGTCACACGATTTAATACATTTAGTATTTACGATTTAATACATTTCGTAATATAAAATCAAAGCGCTGAAGGTATTTAAAAATGAATTAAATACTATCTTATGCAAACATATGATCATTGATGATGTTTCGATTAAAATACAATGAAGTTTGTAAATACAGAAAAGGGCATTGTGTTATTCTATTATGTTTTGGATAAAAGTGGGGATGTCCGACAAACTGAAGTTGTTTGCTCTTTTGACCTTTTTAATATTATAGTCACGGGAAATGAAGTTCTACTTTTTAAGGTAGCTAATCGAGCAGCCACGAAAAACTAAAAATTTCCTTCTGCGAGCATTATGGTTACCATCAACTAATGCACAGAAAGAATCGGCTTTCAATTTGATTTGTTCTCCCCACTCATTCCATCCCGCGAATTCCTTATTCTCTTTAGCAAGGTAATCATGCTATTATACAGCATTGCAGTTTGCCTATATATTTTTCTAAAGGCCAGATAGCTTAATTGGTAGAGCAACCCAGGCCGGTATCATTAGATGGCTCATGTGTGGTTTCGGGTTCGAATCTCGATCTGACCTTCGTAGGTTAACTTAAATAATTTAATGCAAATAAAGGTTTTTCTGTGACGTCACAAGAGGGGTTTTTCCGTTACTAAAAATAGATTGGCCGTCAACTTTTCGATCGCGGCCTATTAGAATGTATTAGAGTAAAGGTCGTCGGAAGACTTAATACTTACAATTTCACAAAACAAATGAATAACATATAATCACTGAACAAATCATGTTGAGAATGTATATGCTGTTTTCACAAAAAAAGAACATTTAATAAGTAACTATGCTTATAGTTTATTTCTCCACTTAATGGATTTTTTTTTAACTTTTGCAATGCATTTGCGTAATTTGACATTTAACTTGGGAAATTTGAATAATGTGTAAGATCACCAGGTAATTCAGTACATACTTTTTGCATCAATTCCTTTAACTAACATAGAATGTTTTTGAGAATATTGTACAGTTCACAATACATTTATATATGTAAAAACAACATGCAATACAATTCCTTTTCATTGCTTCAAAGATTTCAATTAAAAGAGAATATTTTTTAGCAGTTTTTTTCAATGCCCAAGAGCTTACACGTTAGTGTGTGTGTGTTTGATTTTCAACTTTTAAAACTGAGTATTTGGTAAAAAAAACAGCATGCTATGCTAGTTCACTTGTTGTAAATGTTTCGTCCAATCACAGTTGTGGGCACATGTGTAATGAACACATTTTTTATATTTGATGTACATATTTTGTACATTAAGATCAAAGCAAACTGTAATTTTTTAAATGTATTGGTAATTGGGTTCTTTCGTACGATGTACCAAAAGAAAACTCTAAACTTTAAAATCAATACCAATGGTTAACTTTAGGATTCTATCTTACAACTGCCGTGGCCTTAATGACTTTAAAAAACGAAATGATGTATTTAATTATTTGAAGAACCTAAATGCAAATGCATATTGTTTGCAAGATTGTCACTTTACACCATCAATAGAAAAACAGGTTTCTATGCAGTGGGATGGGGAATGTTATTTCAGTCATGGTACTTCCAACTCTAGAGGGGTTTGCATTTTGTTTAAAAAAAATACAGCAGTAACCATTCATGCCAATAGTACAGATCCATCTGAAAATTACTTACTTTTAGATTTAACATTTGATACAAAAAGTACTATATACGGACCCAATAATGATAAACCAAATTTTTATGATGAGCTCTTTTCTAAAATAGACATATTTGGAAACGACACTTATATCATATGTGGGGATTTTAATCTTGTACAAGATAATAAATTAGATTATTCCAATTATAAAAATCTGGATAACAACAAAAAGTCAAGAGAACTTTTACTTACAGTTATACATGATAGAAGCCTGATAGATACTTTTAGATTAATCAATAGTGATGTCAACCAATACACATGGAGAAAGCCAAATACTCTTCAGCAAGCCAGACTAGATTTCTTCCTTGTCACAAGCAATCCCGTGCAACACATAAGACAATCTGAAATTAAAGCTAGCTACAAATCTGACCATTCAGTTATAACTTTAGATTTAAATCTCTGTGAAATAACGCATGGTAAAGGACTTTGGAAGTTCAATAATTCATTATTACATGATGAAGAATATCTAAAGACTATTAAATTAAAAATCGAAGAAATTAAAAAAACAGTATTGCTAACCTGTTTATAACACTGAATTACTAAAAACTATTGACGACAACGTGTTGCAGTTTACTATAAATGATCAGCTGTTTTTGGAAACTCTATTAATGGAAATAAGAGGCAAAACAATATATTTTTCATCTTACAAGTCCAAACAGAGGAAGGATAGGGAATTTTTTCTTTTAAAACAAATTGAAACACTAGAAAAAACTATTAACGAAACAAACATTGATGAGCTTAACTTATTGCAACAGGAACTCTCAAATATACGTAAAACAAAATTAAAGGGATCATTTATAAGGTCAAGAGCCAAATGGATAGATGAAGGTGAAAAACCAACAAAATATTTTTGTAATTTGGAAAAACAACATTCATCTAGTAAAACGATACCTTATATTATAAACAATGATGGCCAAAGTATATGTGATCAAAAAGAAATGTTAACCGAAGCTGCTAAATATTACAAGACTTTATACACAGAAACAGTAAAAAATGAAACTAATAGTAATTCTGACATATTTGATGAGCTAGAACAAATACAAAATGTTAAACTAAGTAATGATGAATCTCAATCATTAGAAGGCTTGCTGACAATGGAAGAAATCTCTGCTACACTAAAAAATATGAAAACTGATAAAAGCCCAGGCTCAGATGGCTTCACAACAGAGTTTTTTTAAATGTTCTGGAAGGATCTTAAATCTTTTATTCTTAGAAGTCTAAATTATGCTTTTATCTCAGGATCCTTGTCAATTACTCAAAAACAGGGAATCATCACATGCATACCAAAAGAAAACAAACCAAGACAATTCTTACAAAATCTTAGACCCTTAACACTTTTAAACGTTGTTTATAAGATAGCCTCAGGTACAATTGCAAATAGATTAAAAACCGTCCTAGATAAACTAATCGCCAAAGACCAAACTGGCTTTATAAAAGGAAGATATATAGGAGAAAACACAAGACTACTATATGATATTTTAAAATATACGGAGGATAATAAAATACCTGGACTTTTAATGACATTAGATTTTGAAAAGGCCTTCGATACACTCTCCTTCAATTTTATTGAAAAAACCTTAATACATTTTAATTTTGGTATTATGCTCAGAAGTTGGGTCCGTCTTTTCTTATATAACACCATGACGACTATTCAGATCAATGGATTTTTATCGGATTTCATAAGAATCGAAAGAGGGTGTCGTCAAGGTGACCCAATCAGCTCGTATATCTTCATTTTATGCGCAGAAATCTTGGCTATTCTAATACGAAACACAAAAAACATTAAAGGCATAAAAATAGAAAATGTTGAATACAAGATATTTCAATTTCATACAATTTTGGAAAAGAAGAAATCTAACACCATTAGGGAAAATAACCATAGTGAAAACCTTGTTGCTTCCCCTTTTAACACACTTATGTATTGCTCTCCCTAGCCCAGGATCAAGTATATTGAAACAAATACAAAATTGTTTTAACAACTTCATATGGAATGGACCTATAAAAATAAAGCATAATATACTTATCAAATCTTATGAACATGGAGGTCTTAATATGATCGACGTTAACTCATTTGAAAAAAGTATGAAGCTCACATGGATAAAGAAATTATTAACATGTACTGGGAAATGTTTCCAACTTGTGTATTCAATATTCGATGTTTAAAAAATGATTAATATGGGAAATGCATATATCGACAGAATTGTCAAAAAAATAACAAATTGTTTTTGGAAGGATGTGCTTATATATTATGGAATCTACATTAATAAAATCAAAATAAGTAAACCTGATGATATACTTGACATGCCACTTTTTTATAACAGCAACCTAAAGATTGGTTCTAATTGTATTTATGATACAAGTATGTATGAACGTGGCATACGATATATAAGAGACATATTATGTACCACTGGAAAATTAAAGTCTAAGCAAGAAATTGAAAATTGTACAGGTAAATCAATCAATTTTTTATTTTACGAAGGTCTCAAAAGATCTGTAACAGAGTTCATTTAAAACTCAGGTTTCGAGTCTGTAAAAACAACAACCAGTAATGGACCTTTTCTTTCTTGTTACCTTAACTCGGTTGTTTTTACCCATAAGCACAATAAACAAGTATATGAAACTTTTATTTCAAATACTGAAAAACCTACAAGTGAAACTAAATGGAATGGAATATTTAGTAATATAAACTGGAAGTATGTGCATAGTTTTGTTTTTAAAATATCCAGAGATACTTATATACAATGGTTACATACTAGAATAATACATAGAATCTTAGGAACTAAATCTTTGCTATATAAAATGAAAATTGTTGATGATAATATATGCACATTTTGTAACAATCATGAGGAAACTTTAACTCATCTTTTCTGGAGCTGTGAGCACATCCAAACCATTGTTCAATATGTTACAAATGTATTGAATATAAATAATGTCAATATGACAACACTATCTTGCCAGGACATGCTTTTAGGAATCTGTACAGAAAAAATGAATCCTATCAATATATTGCTCCTTGAAATTAAAAGGTTTATTTTTATGTGTAAACAAACAAATACAATCCCAAATGTTCCAGGACTTAAGAGATCTCTACTATTATCATGGGAAATCCAAAAACAGACGACTCGCCAAAATAATATATTCCCAAATTGGTCAGTTGTAAGAATATTCGTTGAATGAACCCAAGCCAATATAAATGAATGTTACAAAATATGTACTACTTAATATACATTTAAAGCACACAGGTGTCACACCTTTTTTTCCATCTCTCTTATTTTTTATCATATTTGTATAATTGCAATGTTTTTCTTTATAAACCTACAAGATTGTTAAAAATGATATGTGTTATTTGTGCATATAATTTTATTATAATACAATGAATTATTGTGGTATGATTTTAACAATGTCTGTCTGAAAATATTAACCATATTTGTGCTACTAACACATAATCTGTTGTACGGTATGGAGCAGGATGGCCTCGACCTGCACATACCTATGGACGAGGTAAATAAAGTCTCTTTCACACACAAAAAAAAAAAAAAAAATTCACGAAACAAAACTATAAATACCCGTATTCTTTTTTAAGTAAGACTTTAATAAATGATATTTCAAAAATTATAAAACATATAATAATTTGAATATTATTATAAGTGGTGTGGGTGCGGTAGTGTTATTTTTCATCAGAGATTGAAATTTAGTGTAAGGGGTGTATTGAATCAGTCATAAAATAAAGCCCTTAAATAGCTCAATACATTTCAATCTTGAAATGTAGTTTTGATTTTCTTTTACATTGAATGAATTTTCGTTTCGTTTACATTGAATGAAAATATTAATAATTTAAGCATTCCCATTGAAAAAACACCTGCATATTTTGCAAATTGAACTGTCTTTGCATGTACATGTATATTGAAAACTCTTCTCTAGTGATAATGAGTGATACAAATCTAGCATTTTATGATACCATAAATCTGCACATTTAATTTATTTTACGCAAGTATTTTATATCCGTATATAATGACCAAACGCGATTGCTTGTTTTCATGATAATGTTTCGAACACTGCTGCAGTAACGCACGATCTCAACACATTATAGCAGAGTTTACATTTGCAGGTACCCGTTAAATATTTTAATTGTGTAGCAGTTAATTTGTAAAATATTTTAAATGTATAGTTATTAAACACGTTATTGTTATGGTTAAACTGGCTAATATACTTAATAGTTCCTAGCTGTTAATCCATTTCGGACAAATGTCTATTTTTTTTTAATATGTTCAAATATTTTATTAAAGCAAATGTTAAGTTTTTGACTTAAAATGCTAAGAGCTGACATGGAGGTATCATAAATTATGTTTAATGGCCAGACACATGTGGTTTATGCATAGACCCCATACAGAGTTAACAAGTATAGGTCCCGGGGTTTATTACACACTGTTTTCTTAGTAATTGTCTGGACAGTATCCGATCATATCGAGTTAATCGGTTTGTGATAAACAAAGGGGCAATTAAACACTGGGTTAAAAATGCTGAAACAAAGAGTGTCAAAACTGGTGTGAACAATTAAATAAAAGCATTTACATGTATCAAGAGGATTTAGTTAATCTGTAACAAGGTATATTTTTACAGACAAATAGGTTCAAATCAGTTTCTATATGTTGATTACATAAATTCAATCAATTTGTTGTTTGTTTTCGTCCTTATTTGTGTTCGTTCATTGGATTAAATTTAATCTGAAAAAATTTCAAGTTCTGAGTATTTTTTGTTCTTCAAAAGGGTCGCGAATATGATTGTAACCTTATCACGATGCGGTTCATCACATGCAAACAATAGCAGAATGGCGGCAGTTTTGACGGCCAAAATTTGAACATGCGCAAACGTGACGTCATTATCGGAATCCCCAAAACCTCCTATTATCTTTATTAAATTTTTTTGTTTGTTTCTTCTATTTAACATAAATCGAGCTCGCTTTGAGGCTTTGCCTTATTTCATATTATAAATAGCATTCAGCATGCGGACTCGAAACAAAATTAATAAGTTGCATTCAATAAGTACAACTTAAATCACGACAGCACTCCATAATTGATACACAATTATACCAACCTCTGAGCATTGACCTTTTCGACATTATTTTAAGGGAGACAACTCTGAGTGGATTAAGTGAGGTCGGGGGGTACTCGATCATGATTGCTATGATTTCCAGTCATTACACCCCCTGGACGTTACACCCCTAGTCATTACACCCTCTAAGCCTGGACATTACACCCACCAAGATGTAAACATAATTGATTAGGTTACTAAAGTGTGATCACACCTACCATGGGGCACACTTCACTTGATTAATGATGTTTCTGCTTTAATGTGTGTTCAATGGGGGTCTTTCCAAGTGTTTTTTATTGTCTGTTTGTCTGTCTTATTGATGTGCAGTGTTAATTAGGAAATAACAATTTTTTGGTGTGAAAAACATTGTTCTTTGATCTTTTGTTATCAAATGGTCTTGTAACTGATAAATAATTTAAAACACCAACTTAGTTTAAGCTTATTAGCTGCGCCATTCTTGACCAATTTATTTTTGTAAATACTCATTTATAAAGTTTGGAATACTAATAATACTTTCTTATTTTTACATAAATGAAATTCAATTTAATGGTCTTATGATTTACATTTTATTAACAAAAATATTATAAGGTCAACCATACCCATCAGTGATGTTTGGCTGATTCCAGCTCCTGTCTAAATTGCTCTTTTTAATTAGAAATAGTGATAGTAAATAATAATGTTTGGTGCTAAACAATAGGTTAATATATATAGAACATATGGGATAAATTAGTTACTTCCAAAAGTGGATATAAATAGTGATATTTAGTGAACATTTGTATTTGTATGTGGTAAAAACCTGGATTATTGAGTACATTGAGACGATCCCTGGACATTTGGGACTATTATTGGACATGCAAAATAACTGTACTTCTGATGAACAAGTGTGAATATTTCTTTAAACCACTGGCTGCACATACTAATTGATTGGATTAAACACTACAACATCTACAATACAGATTCAAGATAACGCCGTAATACCATAATGAGTGCTAACAGTAAAACAGATCAACCTCAATTCAATTTTAAAGGACAAAAGCCTCCAACTAAGCCAGCCACAAAGAAACAGCGTTCTGACTCCAACAATACCAGTATGGAAGAACTGACAAATATTCACTCCCAACTTGAAGTCATGACAGACAGTATAAGCTATTTGAGGGAAGATCTCAAAAGCATGATTAAGAAGGATGAAATAGAAGAATTGATTAAAAACACAGTTACCACAATAATGGGAAAAATTGAAGAGACTATGATCAAACGCATTGAAACTGAAGTGAAAAATATTTCAAATTCATTAAAGGAACAAATTGCGAGCCTGGAATTTGAAAATGAACAATTAAAACAAAAAGTCGATGACCTCAAGAGCAGCAGCACGAAAGCAATAAGTGAGCTGCAAACACAAATCGAAAAAAACTATGACACAAGTAGAGATGCACTGAAACTAGCCAATTATAACGAACAATACTCCAGAAAAAATAATGTGAAAATAATGAACATCAAAGAAACATCCCAAGAATCAGAAACCAATCTTATTCAAACCGTATCGAACATACTGAGGACAGCAGCAGATGTCGAGCTTAAGCCCGAGGATATACTGGCGATTCATCGCATTCCAACCAAGAAGGGCAGCATTCGCCCAATACTACTCAAACTAAAGAACAATAACGCAAAATCATCAATTATGAGAAAAAGAACACCAATGAAGAACAAAGGATTTAAGCTAGTGGACGATGTTACAAAACGTAATCAAGGCCTGATCACTAGACTACTTCTGCACCCGGACATTAAGAGTGCCTGGTTCTTCAACGGGGCAGTCTTTGCACAAACCAACTCTGAAGAACGCATAAAGTTCGACATTTTTGACAATATAGACAATACAATAAAGGAGTTCCGAAACCGAAACAGGCAGTCCACGAAGGGAGCCAGCGCTTAAAGTGGTGACAATTAAGGATACACATCAGACTATGGAATTTTAGTTTGTGCTCTTTCAAATCGGTATGTACACCACTTCTCATTGTGCACTATGTATTGTCTATTGCAGAGTAATAAAATTTAAACTGTTTTTCATCGAAAAGCTTTGTCTGTCATTTTGATATATACTAAAACAATCTATTATCATCGTGCACATTTTTAATGTATCTTTTCCTCTGCATACTCTTTGTAGAACGCTTTAACAATGCTAAGTAGTTGTAATGAACTTACCTGTTACATAATTTGCTGATTTATAAATCAAAGTTTACTATATTACTTACAATATGATTAACCTTTCTGCTATACACTGTAATATTAATATTAAGGTCATTATCATTGTCTCTTTTTTGTTTTGTAAATGTCGCATCAACAACTCAATTATTCATCTAGTTTTTAACATCTATATACTTATATACCATTAATAAAGTAATAATCAATGTTTCCTTTTTGTTTTGAAAATATCGCATCAACAATTCAATCAAACATCTAGTTTTTTTAACATCTATATATGTTGAAACTTATATACCATAAAATATAATTGCGCACACACATGAGCAAACTCCTACGCATGAGAGACCACGTACGCACGTACCCACGCATACTCAAACATAAACATATACGCATATACGCACATACAAAAACAGACTTTATATGTATATTCAAAATACAAAGGAGCACTTGCCTTACTTTTGAAAAGATAACTGCAGAATACATTTTGTTTGTTCTATCAAAATATCAAAAAAATAAACCATTCCCATTGAAAAAAATATTATTCTAATCTTTCTAACATTTGTTATGATGTGACTCATAATATTGTTTAGTTTTTCGCTTTCTCATGGAACGCGGGGATGTGTTTAGTAAATGTACTCTATATACATATACTACTTTCCATTAAATAACGGTCGCTCTTTCTATCAAAACACAATGGATCAGTTGATTTGCTCAAGTTTGTTCATGGTTTTCATGAATAACTGTATTCTACCGAGTAAGATTGATGGGGCATGTCATACTTGAGGATATACATATGGCTGTTTTCCTTTATTTCCTTAATATTGCTACCTATATTAATAATATAGATAGACATAGTGTAGATAATTAAATGATCAGTGTTGTTTATTATTAAATAGCTAACGCAAGCATGTTTTATTGAAATCTTACACGTTTAAAGTTGTATCTTTAGACACCAACTGGATAGTATAGTCTGTATCTATTAGTTAAATCCAACTGTGTGTAATTATATTCTGTTTCAACAAATCTCCTCCATTGTATACACTGGTTTATTTGTGCTTTTTGTTTGATTCGAATTTGATTATGTTTGTACTACTATTTGTCTCTTTGTTATTAATACAATTGTTAACACTGCTACTTTACTTTTTGTTGTGTTTGTTAATTAAATAAAAATGTGCTACACTGTGCTATTTTTGCTATAGTAGTTGAGCAACCAAATATTCTTGTCTTATATCTAGGGCAATTTATCTTGCACTTGGACCTATTTTTGTTCAGTGTGTTCTTGTTAAATTGTATATTTTTATTTTTATTTTATTATCTCTTTTGACTTCTTCAAGTCTATGGAATATTTATCTTTTTGTATTCTTAATTTTTGTTTTCTTTTTTTGTTTGTATGTATGGACATCTTATGTCCTATAAGAGAAACCAACTGGACACATTTTAAAATAAAAATTTACTGGACAAGCACATACAAATTACGATTCACACCACCCTCCACCTACTAAAATGATTAAATTATGTACTTTAAATGTAAAAGGATTAAACAATAAAGACAAACGCATAAAAATCTTCAAATGGTTAGACGAAAAAAAATATAGTATATGCCTTTTACAAGAATGTCATTTGACACCTACTTTAGCACAAACCTTAAAAGATGAATGGGACGGAGAAATCTATCTCAGTGGAGAACATACTAATAAACAAGGCATTGCCTTTCTGATAAAAAATAATATAGGTGTCACAGTCGATAACTTTAAGGAAATAATAATTGGCAGACAAGCAAGTATAGATATCAAAATACACGAAACACAAATAACATTAATCAACGTCTACGGCCCTAACATAGACGATTCCACATTTTACGAAACATTACAATCCTTTATAATAAATAACCAAGATAAAAACATTATAATCGGTGGTGATTTCAATACGTTCCTGAACCCATTAATAGATAAAAAGAATGGAAACCTTTATACTCATACTAAAAATAGAAACATTTTAAACAACATAATTGAAAACTACAATATGATAGATATCTGGCGTACAGTATACCCAAACGAGAGCAAATTCACCTGGCATTCAAACACAAAACCAACAATATTTTGTAGATTAGACTATTTTTTAATATCTGAATCTCTTTGCAACATTATTGACACATGTAAAATAAAACCAGGATTTATGACTGACCACTCTCTAGTTGAACTTAAACTGCACAAGATACAACCTGAAAGAGGCCCAGGATACTTTAAAATTAACAACAGCATCTTATTAGATACACAATATCAAACACAAATAAAACAGGAAATATTAAATACAGTTCAAAATAATAAAGATGCAAACCCAAACACCTTATGGGAAGTAATTAAAGGAAATATACGTAACACAACAATTAGATACACATCATTTAAACAAAAAGAAACACACAAACTTGAAACTGAAACCATCAAAACCATTGAAACACTTGAAAAACAATTGCATCAAACAAATACAAATGACACCACCGACATTGAAAATGAAATAACATTAAAAAAACAAATACTAGATGGAATCTATCATACACATCTCAATGGAATAATACTAAGAGCGCGGGCACAGCATGTTGAACACAATGAAAAGAATACAAAATATTTCGCAAACATTGAAAAACGTAGAAGTGAACAAAAAACTGTACACAAATAAGTAGTCAATGGCAAAGATATAACAAACAGAACTCAAATACTAGAAGAACAACGTTTGTTTTTTGAAACCCTCTATAAACGAAAAAATGTTGAAAATAACACTCTTTTTAAAAATACACATCATGCTTTAAACCAGAAAGAAAAAGAACTGTGCGACGGATTGCTTAATGAATATGAATGTGGATTAGCCCTACAAGAAATGCAAAATAACAAAAGCCCAGGATCTGATGGCATCACAATCGAATTTTATAAAATATTCTGGAATGATATATAAACACATCTAATTAATTCACTTAACTATTCATTTAACAACGAAAACTTAACTACGCTACAAAAACAAGGTATTATTTCACTTATCCCAAAACCTGGAAAAAACTTAGAATCCTTATCAAACTGGCGCCCGATTAGTTAACTTAACAATGATTACAAAATTGCAACTAAAAGTATAGCAAACAGAATAAAAAAAATATTACCATCAATCATTTCAAAATCTCAATCTGGTTTCATAAAAGGACGTTACATTGGTGAAAACGTTCGTCTTATCCAAGAATGCATAAACTATTTCAACAATTCAAATAATCCTGGTCTAATATTCTTTGCAGACTTTGAAAAGGCATTCGATTCGCTTGATCATTCATTTATGTTCTCTTGCTTAGAAAATATGAACTTTGGTGAAAGTCTCATTCAATGGGTCAAACTATTCTATACTGATATTAACAGTATAATCATCAACAATGGCTTCTTTTCAAACAGTTTTAACATCGAACGAGGGGTTCGACAAGGATGTCCACTCTCATCATCGCTTTTTATTATTTGCATAGAGTATCTATCACATCACATCCAATCAAATGAACACATAAAAGGCATATCACTAGAACCTGACGAAGAAATCAAACAATCCCTATTTGCTGATGATGCAACTTATTTTTTAAATAACAATAGCGATTCTTTCCATAACCTCATAGAGTTGCTAACCATTTACGGAATGACATCGGGTCTTAAACTAAACAAAAGTAAATGTACTGTGCTACGAGTAGGTAAATTAAAACAAAGTAATGTTCAATATAAAAAAGAAATGAAATTTAATTGGACATCCGATGAAGCCACAACGTTAGGAATTACATTCACAAATAATGAAAAGGATACAGTTCTTAAAAACATAATACCTAAATTACAGAATTTTAAAAACTGCTTAAAATCATGGCATCATCGTAAACTTACACTAATCGGAAAAAACACAGTATTGAAAACGTTTGCACTTCCTAAATTAATATATGTATTAACAGTTCTCCCAAATCCACCAAGTGATGTTATTAACGATATAAAATCAGCAATATTCAATTTCATATGGGACGGTAAGCCTGATAAAATAAAAAGAACTCAGTTAATTCAATCTGTA
The DNA here is from genome assembly GCF_020536995.1 of Dreissena polymorpha. Classification (NCBI taxonomy): domain Eukaryota; kingdom Metazoa; phylum Mollusca; class Bivalvia; order Myida; family Dreissenidae; genus Dreissena; species Dreissena polymorpha. Next base: position 12,721,051 of record NC_068369.1, read on the forward strand.
GAAAATGGAGGTATCCAATTAACGAACATTGAATCATTCTTGAATGCAATCAAATGCAGCTGGGTTAAACGATACCTAGATAATACCAATACGAGTAAATGGAAATTATTCTACCAGAAAATCCTAAAAAAATATGGTGACTCCTTACTCTTTGAATGTAACATCAGCAATAATATCTTACATGAAATTGCAAACGAAAACATATTTCTGTCTGATGTTCTATCAGCGTGGAGTGATGTCACTCATAACTTAGAGACCCAAACCAGCAGTAAAACAATTTTATGGAACAATAAAGACATAACTTTAAACAATAAGACGTTTTTCTATAAAGACTGGTTTGAACGAAGCATTAAATATGTCGACCAATTATATGACTACAGAATTAAGGATTTCTACTCTTTTGATAATATATGCTACATATACGGAATACCTTCAAATAATTTTTTGAAGTACTACACACTTATCAAAAGCATACCCATACATATTAAATCGGAAACCAATACAAATAATACACCATGTACTCAAACAACATTTGTAGAAAACATACTTGGAAGAAAAAACAAAACAAATAAAATATTTTACACACTACAAATTAAAAACCCTACAGAAAACTCCAAAATCCAAAATAAATGGCAAGTTCTTTTTGGAGAAAATGAAATTAATTGGAAACACATATTTACCATGCCATATAAAGCAACTATTGAAAGCACACTGAGAAATTTTCAATATAAATACATCCATAGAATTATAGCTACAAATAAATATCTCTTTAAATGTAAATTATCTAACTCAAATCTGTGTGACTTCTGCAGTGAAAACATTGAAACTATAGAACATCTTTTTTGGGAGTGCAAACACATCCAGCCTATTTGGAATCAATTAATATCTTTTCTTGAACAACATCAACTAAACGTTAAACTATCTCTCTTAAATGTAAGTTTCGGAATTAACTCATTGAAATCAATAGACTGTAATAATATTGTGAATTTTATGGTTATATTAATGAAATATTTTATCTTAAACATGAAGTACAAAAAACAAGTACCAAATTTTAATTGTTTTGTCCACAGTCTTAAACTAAAAATTCAAATTGAGAAAGAAATAGCCCTCAGTAATGACACATTACACATCTTTGAACAAAAATGGAATCGGATTAAATTCTCATAATGTTTTTGTCCACGTATATACATTTCACTCTAATGTTAGTCTATCTCTCTAAAATAGTTTGTTTATTTTTTTTTATTCTTATTTTTTCAGTCAGACAAGATCATTGTGAATATACAACAAAACACACAAGTCCAGTATCTTTTCTTTCAACTTTATACAATTCATCATATTTCATAACTATTCCTCTGTTGTTCTTTTCTTTTCTCTCAAAAAAAATAAATATATATTAGCATATCTTGTATAACATGTCTGAACTATATTGCTTTGTACAATCACTATGTTGTATGATCATATACATGTTTACATTGTATGTAGGATATTGAATAAAAAAAAAAAATAATAAAATATTATTTTTCTAAAAATATGATATGATATGTAACAGAATGGTATTTATGCAGGAAAAGGGAAATGGGTAGAGACATGAGGGATTATACATGTTATATATATTTTTGTTATCATTCAAATAATTAAGTTGATCTTATGTTGCATTAAGACTCATGCCTCAATTTAGTGTTTTAAATCATTGACACAGTTTTGAGTCATCATTTATGAAACACAGTTTGTAAAACTAACAGTAACACTTGGCCACTTAGATAAACATTGGACCTATTTGGGCCACATTAGGGCCAGACAGAGACCCTCTAACTGTTTATTAGGGGCAATAAAAGATACACAGACTAGTGCCAATTAGGGCCCTCCCATAAACTGTGAAAACATGCTTTGATTGCTACAGTAAGTGACAGATTCCTGTTAATTGTGTTTCAATATAAAAAAGTATTTCTTCAATGATCCCTCATTATCAATTCTGACTTTAAAGTCTAATGATATTGTAATTAATGAACTTTGAAGTCTGCAGTAAAATTTTATATATCATACAGTGACAATATATTACTTCTATTTCAATATCTAACAAACTCACTGAAACCAACAGATATAGGATATTTTTACTTTATTAATACTTGCTTTAAATTAATAGCAAGTTACCTCCTTTTGTTTGAGTGACATGAAAGGGCAGATTTGCTTCATTGTCAATATCAGAGACATAACACTGCATGCATTTTATGCTAATGAAATAGATATATCAATATATAAGTGAAATACTATGGTTACTACAATAGTAATAAAACTTAAGTAACAGATGTGATACACTGAGATAAAGAGATTGCCTTAGTCCTTATGTATTTGAGGCCGTTTCCATAAATAATAAAGAATTATTTCTTATAGCTTTAAAGATTTTTTTTTACAATAAATTACTTAAAAAAACAAAACATATCAATTACAGAATAATGATTGATTTAATATCTTATTTAATTAAAATCTTCTTTTGTGATGTTTAAATTATATATATAATTGTCTATTCTTGAAAAAAGTATTTATGATTTAGATGCATATTATAACATTATGGTGAAATAAAAATAAACGTATATGAATTAAGATTGTGTTTTGTTTATTCTAAATATTTATTTCATTTATCTTTATTTTTATTTCTTCAAGTTTTTTCCTGTATATTCTTGAAAAAAAGTATTTATTATTTAGATGCATATTGTTATAGTCATTCAGGTGAAATAAAAATTAATGTTTTAAATGATGGCTGCTCAATTAAATAATTTGAGCAACCATTAATCTCATCAGTGTCATCTTACATGACCAATCCTATTAGTGGTTCATAAGTGGTTCATAAGTTGATTACACCTTTATAATCTAATCAATATCTTGGTGGGTGTAATGTCCAGGCTTAGAGGGTGTAATGACCAGGGGTGTAACGTCCAGGGGGTGTAATGACTGGACACCCTCGATCATCTACTGCAGTGCGTCTGCATAGAGTTCTGTGTTGATGCAATTATAATTTCCCAATAATTTGCAGATATAACTTATATGGTATGATTTTTTTGTAATTTGTTATTAGCTTAGTATTTTTGATTTAATTGTAGTTCATGTTTATGCTTTATTTCGATTTTATTGTGTTTAAAGGAGGTAAAAACGAAACATGCCAAAAGGCAAAGCGGGTGGGGTATGGAAAAATATATTATTAATTAAGTTTGGGCAAATTAGAAGTTTGATTACCTTTGGTAAAATACTTTTCTTTGAAAAGAACAATTATTTTAAAACAGATAACTATGCTGTCTTTAAATGTTATTGAATGGTTTATTGTTATAACTTATATAAACCTTTTTTTTTCAGGAACATCACAGTGTCAACAGAAGTCAGAAACTGGAATACTGTATCTCATTCTGCATGAAGCTCAAGAATTCTACACCTGGAATGTTATTAACTCTTGCAATTAATATTATACATCACCACAGTTACATAACTATCTTCTTTGAAAAAAATAAAATAAAGATACTTCAGATGTGTGTCTACTTCAGGGAGACGGAAAACTACAACGGGCGAGGCATGGTCAGGGGTGATAACCCCAAAAAAGGGTTAGGGTAAGGGTTAGGGTTAGGGGTCGGGGTAGGGTTAGGGTTGGGTTTAGGCTAACCCAAACCCTAACCCGACCCCTAACGCTAACCCAAATCCAACTGTGTGTAATTATATTCTGTTTCAACAAATCTCCTCCATTGTATACACTGGTTTATTTGTGCTTTTTGTTTGATTCGAATTTGATTATGTTTGTACTTCTATTTGTCTCTTTGTTATTAATACAATTGTTAACACTGCTACTTTACTTTTTGTTGTGTTTGTTAATTAAATAAAAATGTGCTACACTGTGCTATTTTTGCTATAGTAGTTGAGCAACCAAATATTCTTGTCTTATATCTAGGGCAATTTATCTTGCACTTGGACCTATTTTTGTTCAGTGTGTTCTTGTTAAATTGTATATTTTTATTTTTATTTTATTATCTCTTTTGACTTCTTCAAGTCTATGGAATATTTATCTTTTTGTATTCTTAATTTTTGTTTTCTTTTTTTGTTTGTATGTATGGACATCTTATGTCCTATAAGAGAAACCAACTGGACACATTTTAAAATAAAAATTTACTGGACAAGCACATACAAATTACGATTCACACCACCCTCCACCTACTAAAATGATTAAATTATGTACTTTAAATGTAAAAGGATTAAACAATAAAGACAAACGCATAAAAATCTTCAAATGGTTAGACGAAAAAAAATATAGTATATGCCTTTTACAAGAATGTCATTTGACACCTACTTTAGCACAAACCTTAAAAGATGAATGGGACGGAGAAATCTATCTCAGTGGAGAACATACTAATAAACAAGGCATTGCCTTTCTGATAAAAAATAATATAGGTGTCACAGTCGATAACTTTAAGGAAATAATAATTGGCAGACAAGCAAGTATAGATATCAAAATACACGAAACACAAATAACATTAATCAACGTCTACGGCCCTAACATAGACGATTCCACATTTTACGAAACATTACAATCCTTTATAATAAATAACCAAGATAAAAACATTATAATCGGTGGTGATTTCAATACGTTCCTGAACCCATTAATAGATAAAAAGAATGGAAACCTTTATACTCATACTAAAAATAGAAACATTTTAAACAACATAATTGAAAACTACAATATGATAGATATCTGGCGTACAGTATACCCAAACGAGAGCAAATTCACCTGGCATTCAAACACAAAACCAACAATATTTTGTAGATTAGACTATTTTTTAATATCTGAATCTCTTTGCAACATTATTGACACATGTAAAATAAAACCAGGATTTATGACTGACCACTCTCTAGTTGAACTTAAACTGCACAAGATACAACCTGAAAGAGGCCCAGGATACTTTAAAATTAACAACAGCATCTTATTAGATACACAATATCAAACACAAATAAAACAGGAAATATTAAATACAGTTCAAAATAATAAAGATGCAAACCCAAACACCTTATGGGAAGTAATTAAAGGAAATATACGTAACACAACAATTAGATACACATCATTTAAACAAAAAGAAACACACAAACTTGAAACTGAAACCATCAAAACCATTGAAACACTTGAAAAACAATTGCATCAAACAAATACAAATGACACCACCGACATTGAAAATGAAATAACATTAAAAAAACAAATACTAGATGGAATCTATCATACACATCTCAATGGAATAATACTAAGAGCGCGGGCACAGCATGTTGAACACAATGAAAAGAATACAAAATATTTCGCAAACATTGAAAAACGTAGAAGTGAACAAAAAACTGTACACAAATAAGTAGTCAATGGCAAAGATATAACAAACAGAACTCAAATACTAGAAGAACAACGTTTGTTTTTTGAAACCCTCTATAAACGAAAAAATGTTGAAAATAACACTCTTTTTAAAAATACACATCATGCTTTAAACCAGGAAGAAAAAGAACTGTGCGACGGATTGCTTAATGAATATGAATGTGGATTAGCCCTACAAGAAATGCAAAATAACAAAAGCCCAGGATCTGATGGCATCACAATCGAGTTTTATAAAATATTCTGGAATGATATATAAACACATCTAATTAATTCACTTAACTATTCATTTAACAACGAAAACTTAACTACGCTACAAAAACAAGGTATTATTTCACTTATCCCAAAACCTGGAAAAAACTTAGAATCCTTATCAAACTGGCGCCCGATTAGTTAACTTAACAATGATTACAAAATTGCAACTAAAAGTATAGCAAACAGAATAAAAAAAATATTACCATCAATCATTTCAAAATCTCAATCTGGTTTCATAAAAGGACGTTACATTGGTGAAAACGTTCGTCTTATCCAAGAATGCATAAACTATTTCAACAATTCAAATAATCCTGGTCTAATATTCTTTGCAGACTTTGAAAAGGCATTCGATTCGCTTGATCATTCATTTATGTTCTCTTGCTTAGAAAATATGAACTTTGGTGAAAGTCTCATTCAATGGGTCAAACTATTCTATACTGATATTAACAGTATAATCATCAACAATGGCTTCTTTTCAAACAGTTTTAACATCGAACGAGGGGTTCGACAAGGATGTCCACTCTCATCATCGCTTTTTATTATTTGCATAGAGTATCTATCACATCACATCCAATCAAATGAACACATAAAAGGCATATCACTAGAACCTGACGAAGAAATCAAACAATCCCTATTTGCTGATGATGCAACTTATTTTTTAAATAACAATAGCGATTCTTTCCATAACCTCATAGAGTTGCTAACCATTTACGGAATGACATCGGGTCTTAAACTAAACAAAAGTAAATGTACTGTGCTACGAGTAGGTAAATTAAAACAAAGTAATGTTCAATATAAAAAAGAAATGAAATTTAATTGGACATCCGATGAAGCCACAACGTTAGGAATTACATTCACAAATAATGAAAAGGATACAGTTCTTAAAAACATAATACCTAAATTACAGAATTTTAAAAACTGCTTAAAATCATGGCATCATCGTAAACTTACACTAATCGGAAAAAACACAGTATTGAAAACGTTTGCACTTCCTAAATTAATATATGTATTAACAGTTCTCCCAAATCCACCAAGTGATGTTATTAACGATATAAAATCAGCAATATTCAATTTCATATGGGACGGTAAGCCTGATAAAATAAAAAGAACTCAGTTAATTCAATCTGTAGAAAATGGAGGTATCCAATTAACGAACATTGAATCATTCTTGAATGCAATCAAATGCAGCTGGGTTAAACGATACCTAGATAATACCAATACGAGTAAATGGAAATTATTCTACCAGAAAATCCTAAAAAAATATGGTGACTCCTTACTCTTTGAATGTAACATCAGCAATAATATCTTACATGAAATTGCAAACGAAAACATATTTCTGTCTGATGTTCTATCAGCGTGGAGTGATGTCACTCATAACTTAGAGACCCAAACCAGCAGTAAAACAATTTTATGGAACAATAAAGACATAACTTTAAACAATAAGACGTTTTTCTATAAAGACTGGTTTGAACGAAGCATTAAATATGTCGACCAATTATATGACTACAGAATTAAGGATTTCTACTCTTTTGATAATATATGCTACATATACGGAATACCTTCAAATAATTTTTTGAAGTACTACACACTTATCAAAAGCATACCCATACATATTAAATCGGAAACCAATACAAATAATACACCATGTACTCAAACAACATTTGTAGAAAACATACTTGGAAGAAAAAACAAAACAAATAAAATATTTTACACACTACAAATTAAAAACCCTACAGAAAACTCCAAAATCCAAAATAAATGGCAAGTTCTTTTTGGAGAAAATGAAATTAATTGGAAACACATATTTACCATGCCATATAAAGCAACTATTGAAAGCACACTGAGAAATTTTCAATATAAATACATCCATAGAATTATAGCTACAAATAAATATCTCTTTAAATGTAAATTATCTAACTCAAATCTGTGTGACTTCTGCAGTGAAAACATTGAAACTATAGAACATCTTTTTTGGGAGTGCAAACACATCCAGCCTATTTGGAATCAATTAATATCTTTTCTTGAACAACATCAACTAAACGTTAAACTATCTCTCTTAAATGTAAGTTTCGGAATTAACTCATTGAAATCAATAGACTGTAATAATATTGTGAATTTTATGGTTATATTAATGAAATATTTTATCTTAAACATGAAGTACAAAAAACAAGTACCAAATTTTAATTGTTTTGTCCACAGTCTTAAACTAAAAATTCAAATTGAGAAAGAAATAGCCCTCAGTAATGACACATTACACATCTTTGAACAAAAATGGAATCGGATTAAATTCTCATAATGTTTTTGTCCACGTATATACATTTCACTCTAATGTTAGTCTATCTCTCTAAAATAGTTTGTTTATTTTTTTTTATTCTTATTTTTTCAGTCAGACAAGATCATTGTGAATATACAACAAAACACACAAGTCCAGTATCTTTTCTTTCAACTTTATACAATTCATCATATTTCATAACTATTCCTCTGTTGTTCTTTTCTTTTCTCTCAAAAAAAATAAATATATATTAGCATATCTTGTATAACATGTCTGAACTATATTGCTTTGTACAATCACTATGTTGTATGATCATATACATGTTTACATTGTATGTAGGATATTGAATAAAAAAAAAAAAATAATAAAATATTATTTTTCTAAAAATATGATATGATATGTAACAGAATGGTATTTATGCAGGAAAAGGGAAATGGGTAGAGACATGAGGGATTATACATGTTATATATATTTTTGTTATCATTCAAATAATTAAGTTGATCTTATGTTGCATTAAGACTCATGCCTCAATTTAGTGTTTTAAATCATTGACACAGTTTTGAGTCATCATTTATGAAACACAGTTTGTAAAACTAACAGTAACACTTGGCCACTTAGATAAACATTGGACCTATTTGGGCCACATTAGGGCCAGACAGAGACCCTCTAACTGTTTATTAGGGGCAATAAAAGATACACAGACTAGTGCCAATTAGGGCCCTCCCATAAACTGTGAAAACATGCTTTGATTGCTACAGTAAGTGACAGATTCCTGTTAATTGTGTTTCAATATAAAAAAGTATTTCTTCAATGATCCCTCATTATCAATTCTGACTTTAAAGTCTAATGATATTGTAATTAATGAACTTTGAAGTCTGCAGTAAAATTTTATATATCATACAGTGACAATATATTACTTCTATTTCAATATCTAACAAACTCACTGAAACCAACAGATATAGGATATTTTTACTTTATTAATACTTGCTTTAAATTAATAGCAAGTTACCTCCTTTTGTTTGAGTGACATGAAAGGGCAGATTTGCTTCATTGTCAATATCAGAGACATAACACTGCATGCATTTTATGCTAATGAAATAGATATATCAATATATAAGTGAAATACTATGGTTACTACAATAGTAATAAAACTTAAGTAACAGATGTGATACACTGAGATAAAGAGATTGCCTTAGTCCTTATGTATTTGAGGCCGTTTCCATAAATAATAAAGAATTATTTCTTATAGCTTTAAAGATTTTTTTTTACAATAAATTACTTAAAAAAACAAAACATATCAATTACAGAATAATGATTGATTTAATATCTTATTTAATTAAAATCTTCTTTTGTGATGTTTAAATTATATATATAATTGTCTATTCTTGAAAAAAGTATTTATGATTTAGATGCATATTATAACATTATGGTGAAATAAAAATAAACGTATATGAATTAAGATTGTGTTTTGTTTATTCTAAATATTTATTTCATTTATCTTTATTTTTATTTCTTCAAGTTTTTTCCTGTATATTCTTGAAAAAAAGTATTTATTATTTAGATGCATATTGTTATAGTCATTCAGGTGAAATAAAAATTAATGTTTTAAATGATGGCTGCTCAATTAAATAATTTGAGCAACCATTAATCTCATCAGTGTCATCTTACATGACCAATCCTATTAGTGGTTCATAAGTGGTTCATAAGTTGATTACACCTTTATAATCTAATCAATATCTTGGTGGGTGTAATGTCCAGGCTTAGAGGGTGTAATGACCAGGGGTGTAACGTCCAGGGGGTGTAATGACTGGACACCCTCGATCATCTACTGCAGTGCGTCTGCATAGAGTTCTGTGTTGATGCAATTATAATTTCCCAATAATTTGCAGATATAACTTATATGGTATGATTTTTTTGTAATTTGTTATTAGCTTAGTATTTTTGATTTAATTGTAGTTCATGTTTATGCTTTATTTCGATTTTATTGTGTTTAAAGGAGGTAAAAACGAAACATGCCAAAAGGCAAAGCGGGTGGGGTATGGAAAAATATATTATTAATTAAGTTTGGGCAAATTAGAAGTTTGATTACCTTTGGTAAAATACTTTTCTTTGAAAAGAACAATTATTTTAAAACAGATAACTATGCTGTCTTTAAATGTTATTGAATGGTTTATTGTTATAACTTATATAAACCTTTTTTTTTTCAGGAACATCACAGTGTCAACAGAAGTCAGAAACTGGAATACTGTATCTCATTCTGCATGAAGCTCAAGAATTCTACACCTGGAATGTTATTAACTCTTGCAATTAATATTATACATCACCACAGTTACATAACTATCTTCTTTGAAAAAAATAAAATAAAGATACTTCAGATGTGTGTCTACTTCAGGGAGACGGAAAACTACAACGGGCGAGGCATGGTCAGGGGTGATAACCCCAAAAAAGGGTTAGGGTAAGGGTTAGGGTTAGGGGTCGGGGTAGGGTTAGGGTTGGGTTTAGGCTAACCCAAACCCTAACCCGACCCCTAACGCTAACCCAAATCCAACTGTGTGTAATTATATTCTGTTTCAACAAATCTCCTCCATTGTATACACTGGTTTATTTGTGCTTTTTGTTTGATTCGAATTTGATTATGTTTGTACTTCTATTTGTCTCTTTGTTATTAATACAATTGTTAACACTGCTACTTTACTTTTTGTTGTGTTTGTTAATTAAATAAAAATGTGCTACACTGTGCTATTTTTGCTATAGTAGTTGAGCAACCAAATATTCTTGTCTTATATCTAGGGCAATTTATCTTGCACTTGGACCTATTTTTGTTCAGTGTGTTCTTGTTAAATTGTATATTTTTATTTTTATTTTATTATCTCTTTTGACTTCTTCAAGTCTATGGAATATTTATCTTTTTGTATTCTTAATTTTTGTTTTCTTTTTTTGTTTGTATGTATGGACATCTTATGTCCTATAAGAGAAACCAACTGGACACATTTTAAAATAAAAATTTACTGGACAAGCACATACAAATTACGATTCACACCACCCTCCACCTACTAAAATGATTAAATTATGTACTTTAAATGTAAAAGGATTAAACAATAAAGACAAACGCATAAAAATCTTCAAATGGTTAGACGAAAAAAAATATAGTATATGCCTTTTACAAGAATGTCATTTGACACCTACTTTAGCACAAACCTTAAAAGATGAATGGGACGGAGAAATCTATCTCAGTGGAGAACATACTAATAAACAAGGCATTGCCTTTCTGATAAAAAATAATATAGGTGTCACAGTCGATAACTTTAAGGAAATAATAATTGGCAGACAAGCAAGTATAGATATCAAAATACACGAAACACAAATAACATTAATCAACGTCTACGGCCCTAACATAGACGATTCCACATTTTACGAAACATTACAATCCTTTATAATAAATAACCAAGATAAAAACATTATAATCGGTGGTGATTTCAATACGTTCCTGAACCCATTAATAGATAAAAAGAATGGAAACCTTTATACTCATACTAAAAATAGAAACATTTTAAACAACATAATTGAAAACTACAATATGATAGATATCTGGCGTACAGTATACCCAAACGAGAGCAAATTCACCTGGCATTCAAACACAAAACCAACAATATTTTGTAGATTAGACTATTTTTTAATATCTGAATCTCTTTGCAACATTATTGACACATGTAAAATAAAACCAGGATTTATGACTGACCACTCTCTAGTTGAACTTAAACTGCACAAGATACAACCTGAAAGAGGCCCAGGATACTTTAAAATTAACAACAGCATCTTATTAGATACACAATATCAAACACAAATAAAACAGGAAATATTAAATACAGTTCAAAATAATAAAGATGCAAACCCAAACACCTTATGGGAAGTAATTAAAGGAAATATACGTAACACAACAATTAGATACACATCATTTAAACAAAAAGAAACACACAAACTTGAAACTGAAACCATCAAAACCATTGAAACACTTGAAAAACAATTGCATCAAACAAATACAAATGACACCACCGACATTGAAAATGAAATAACATTAAAAAAACAAATACTAGATGGAATCTATCATACACATCTCAATGGAATAATACTAAGAGCGCGGGCACAGCATGTTGAACACAATGAAAAGAATACAAAATATTTCGCAAACATTGAAAAACGTAGAAGTGAACAAAAAACTGTACACAAATAAGTAGTCAATGGCAAAGATATAACAAACAGAACTCAAATACTAGAAGAACAACGTTTGTTTTTTGAAACCCTCTATAAACGAAAAAATGTTGAAAATAACACTCTTTTTAAAAATACACATCATGCTTTAAACCAGGAAGAAAAAGAACTGTGCGACGGATTGCTTAATGAATATGAATGTGGATTAGCCCTACAAGAAATGCAAAATAACAAAAGCCCAGGATCTGATGGCATCACAATCGAATTTTATAAAATATTCTGGAATGATATATAAACACATCTAATTAATTCACTTAACTATTCATTTAACAACGAAAACTTAACTACGCTACAAAAACAAGGTATTATTTCACTTATCCCAAAACCTGGAAAAAACTTAGAATCCTTATCAAACTGGCGCCCGATTAGTTAACTTAACAATGATTACAAAATTGCAACTAAAAGTATAGCAAACAGAATAAAAAAAATATTACCATCAATCATTTCAAAATCTCAATCTGGTTTCATAAAAGGACGTTACATTGGTGAAAACGTTCGTCTTATCCAAGAATGCATAAACTATTTCAACAATTCAAATAATCCTGGTCTAATATTCTTTGCAGACTTTGAAAAGGCATTCGATTCGCTTGATCATTCATTTATGTTCTCTTGCTTAGAAAATATGAACTTTGGTGAAAGTCTCATTCAATGGGTCAAACTATTCTATACTGATATTAACAGTATAATCATCAACAATGGCTTCTTTTCAAACAGTTTTAACATCGAACGAGGGGTTCGACAAGGATGTCCACTCTCATCATCGCTTTTTATTATTTGCATAGAGTATCTATCACATCACATCCAATCAAATGAACACATAAAAGGCATATCACTAGAACCTGACGAAGAAATCAAACAATCCCTATTTGCTGATGATGCAACTTATTTTTTAAATAACAATAGCGATTCTTTCCATAACCTCATAGAGTTGCTAACCATTTACGGAATGACATCGGGTCTTAAACTAAACAAAAGTAAATGTACTGTGCTACGAGTAGGTAAATTAAAACAAAGTAATGTTCAATATAAAAAAGAAATGAAATTTAATTGGACATCCGATGAAGCCACAACGTTAGGAATTACATTCACAAATAATGAAAAGGATACAGTTCTTAAAAACATAATACCTAAATTACAGAATTTTAAAAACTGCTTAAAATCATGGCATCATCGTAAACTTACACTAATCGGAAAAAACACAGTATTGAAAACGTTTGCACTTCCTAAATTAATATATGTATTAACAGTTCTCCCAAATCCACCAAGTGATGTTATTAACGATATAAAATCAGCAATATTCAATTTCATATGGGACGGTAAGCCTGATAAAATAAAAAGAACTCAGTTAATTCAATCTGTAGAAAATGGAGGTATCCAATTAACGAACATTGAATCATTCTTGAATGCAATCAAATGCAGCTGGGTTAAACGATACCTAGATAATACCAATACGAGTAAATGGAAATTATTCTACCAGAAAATCCTAAAAAAATATGGTGACTCCTTACTCTTTGAATGTAACATCAGCAATAATATCTTACATGAAATTGCAAACGAAAACATATTTCTGTCTGATGTTCTATCAGCGTGGAGTGATGTCACTCATAACTTAGAGACCCAAACCAGCAGTAAAACAATTTTATGGAACAATAAAGACATAACTTTAAACAATAAGACGTTTTTCTATAAAGACTGGTTTGAACGAAGCATTAAATATGTCGACCAATTATATGACTACAGAATTAAGGATTTCTACTCTTTTGATAATATATGCTACATATACGGAATACCTTCAAATAATTTTTTGAAGTACTACACACTTATCAAAAGCATACCCATACATATTAAATCGGAAACCAATACAAATAATACACCATGTACTCAAACAACATTTGTAGAAAACATACTTGGAAGAAAAAACAAAACAAATAAAATATTTTACACACTACAAATTAAAAACCCTACAGAAAACTCCAAAATCCAAAATAAATGGCAAGTTCTTTTTGGAGAAAATGAAATTAATTGGAAACACATATTTACCATGCCATATAAAGCAACTATTGAAAGCACACTGAGAAATTTTCAATATAAATACATCCATAGAATTATAGCTACAAATAAATATATCTTTAAATGTAAATTATCTAACTCAAATCTGTGTGACTTCTGCAGTGAAAACATTGAAACTATAGAACATCTTTTTTGGGAGTGCAAACACATCCAGCCTATTTGGAATCAATTAATATCTTTTCTTGAACAACATCAACTAAACGTTAAACTATCTCTCTTAAATGTAAGTTTCGGAATTAACTCATTGAAATCAATAGACTGTAATAATATTGTGAATTTTATGGTTATATTAATGAAATATTTTATCTTAAACATGAAGTACAAAAAACAAGTACCAAATTTTAATTGTTTTGTCCACAGTCTTAAACTAAAAATTCAAATTGAGAAAGAAATAGCCCTCAGTAATGACACATTACACATCTTTGAACAAAAATGGAATCGGATTAAATTCTCATAATGTTTTTGTCCACGTATATACATTTCACTCTAATGTTAGTCTATCTCTCTAAAATAGTTTGTTTATTTTTTTTTATTCTTATTTTTTCAGTCAGACAAGATCATTGTGAATATACAACAAAACACACAAGTCCAGTATCTTTTCTTTCAACTTTATACAATTCATCATATTTCATAACTATTCCTCTGTTGTTCTTTTCTTTTCTCTCAAAAAAAATAAATATATATTAGCATATCTTGTATAACATGTCTGAACTATATTGCTTTGTACAATCACTATGTTGTATGATCATATACATGTTTACATTGTATGTAGGATATTGAATAAAAAAAAAAAAAAAAAAAATTATTTTTCTAAAAATATGATATGATATGTAACAGAATGGTATTTATGCAGGAAAAGGGAAATGGGTAGAGACATGAGGGATTATACATGTTATATATATTTTTGTTATCATTCAAATAATTAAGTTGATCTTATGTTGCATTAAGACTCATGCCTCAATTTAGTGTTTTAAATCATTGACAGAGTTTTGAGTCATCATTTATGAAACACAGTTTGTAAAACTAACAGTAACACTTGGCCACTTAGATAAACATTGGACCTATTTGGGCCACATTAGGGCCAGACAGAGACCCTCTAACTGTTTATTAGGGGCAATAAAAGATACACAGACTAGTGCCAATTAGGGCCCTCCCATAAACTGTGAAAACATGCTTTGATTGCTACAGTAAGTGACAGATTCCTGTTAATTGTGTTTCAATATAAAAAAGTATTTCTTCAATGATCCCTCATTATCAATTCTGACTTTAAAGTCTAATGATATTGTAATTAATGAACTTTGAAGTCTGCAGTAAAATTTTATATATCATACAGTGACAATATATTACTTCTATTTCAATATCTAACAAACTCACTGAAACCAACAGATATAGGATATTTTTACTTTATTAATACTTGCTTTAAATTAATAGCAAGTTACCTCCTTTTGTTTGAGTGACATGAAAGGGCAGATTTGCTTCATTGTCAATATCAGAGACATAACACTGCATGCATTTTATGCTAATGAAATAGATATATCAATATATAAGTGAAATACTATGGTTACTACAATAGTAATAAAACTTAAGTAACAGATGTGATACACTGAGATAAAGAGATTGCCTTAGTCCTTATGTATTTGAGGCCGTTTCCATAAATAATAAAGAATTATTTCTTATAGCTTTAAAGATTTTTTTTTACAATAAATTACTTAAAAAAACAAAACATATCAATTACAGAATAATGATTGATTTAATATCTTATTTAATTAAAATCTTCTTTTGTGATGTTTAAATTATATATATAATTGTCTATTCTTGAAAAAAGTATTTATGATTTAGATGCATATTATAACATTATGGTGAAATAAAAATAAACGTATATGAATTAAGATTGTGTTTTGTTTATTCTAAATATTTATTTCATTTATCTTTATTTTTATTTCTTCAAGTTTTTTCCTGTATATTCTTGAAAAAAAGTATTTATTATTTAGATGCATATTGTTACAGTCATTCTGGTGAAATAAAAATTAATGTTTTAAATGATGGCTGCTCAATTAAATAATTTGAGCAACCATTAATCTCATCAGTGTCATCTTACATGACCAATCCTATTAGTGGTTCATAAGTGGTTCATAAGTTGATTACACCTTTATAATCTAATCAATATCTTGGTGGGTGTAATGTCCAGGCTTAGAGGGTGTAATGACCAGGGGTGTAACGTCCAGGGGGTGTAATGACTGGACACCCTCGATCATCTACTGCAGTGCGTCTGCATAGAGTTCTGTGTTGATGCAATTATAATTTCCCAATAATTTGCAGATATAACTTATATGGTATGATTTTTTTGTAATTTGTTATTAGCTTAGTATTTTTGATTTAATTGTAGTTCATGTTTATGCTTTATTTCGATTTTATTGTGTTTAAAGGAGGTAAAAACGAAACATGCCAAAAGGCAAAGCGGGTGGGGTATGGAAAAATATATTATTAATTAAGTTTGGGCAAATTAGAAGTTTGATTACCTTTGGTAAAATACTTTTCTTTGAAAAGAACAATTATTTTAAAACAGATAACTATGCTGTCTTTAAATGTTATTGAATGGTTTATTGTTATAACTTATTTTTTTTTTCAGGAACATCACAGTGTCAACAGAAGTCAGAAACTGGAATACTGTATCTCATTCTGCATGAAGCTCAAGAATTCTACACCTGGAATGTTATTAACTCTTGCAATTAATATTATACATCACCACAGTTACATAACTATCTTCTTTGAAAAAAATAAAATAAAGATACTTCAGATGTGTGTCTACTTCAGGGAGACGGAAAACTACAACGGGCGAGGCATGGTCAGGGGTGATAACCCCAAAAAAGGGTTAGGGTAAGGGTTAGGGTTAGGGGTCGGGGTAGGGTTAGGGTTGGGTTTAGGCTAACCCAAACCCTAACCCGACCCCTAACGCTAACCCAAACCCTAACCATAACCCTCTAACCCCCCCTTGCGCAATACCATACCATGCCTCGCCCGTTGTAGTTTTCCGTCTCCCGTCTACTTCATACCCTTACATTAAAAAATATCCTACACATTCAGAAATATAATAAAATGGATGGTGGTTTAAGTTGCTACACATCCAATGTTGTCATGTAGTCATTTAACATAACATGTGATGTGTTGACATGACTATTAACACTGCTAAGAAAACATTTACTTCGAATTAAATAAAGTGTCCCTGGTAAAATGTCCATTGGCTAAATATCCATATTGGTGAAACTTTCAGCAGTATCACAGTCATCCTTAACTGGTTGTTTGTTGGGCTATCCCCATTAACTACCCGTCATGGCAGATTTGTTCAAAACAAGACAAGTATCAATGTTTGAAGAATTGTTATTGCTTTTACAGTCTTGACGCTAACCCCTAGCCCAACAGCCCGGGGCTAGTGAAATGAATAAATTTGGGCTATTAAAATTTCCTGATTCATATAGTCGGGCTAGTGGGTATTTTAATCTGTTCTATAAATGCATAAAGATTCAGGCTAGTTGTTCAAAAATGCTAAAGTGAAGACTGCTTGTATATCCTGGTTAGTCTGAGACATTCCAACAAGCAATAACTGTGACAGTCCAAATACTTGCTCATTAAAGTGTGTATAAAATTTACAGGAGCTTGTGTGTGTGTGTTTGGTACAAGCTCATCTCAAAAACTGATTCACTATTTAGTTTTTAACCTAATAGAAGTAAACCCTGACTGTAAAATGAATACTATCATTATAAAGATTTTGTTGTTGGGATGAAATATTATAAATTGTAATCCCTATGATTAACACAGAAAACATGAATCCAACGCTAATTCCTGTTGATGTAGCAGAGCCAAAAGACCTGGAAGTATAGATGGTTAATGGATGATGTTCCTTATGAAAGTACTAGTAGGTACTAGTTGGTTTGTCTGTTTGATACATCTAATAGTATATTTAATTTTTGTCATTAATAATATGGGGTTAACTTAGTTATCCTGCTCAGTGGTTGAATCTTCAGGAAATGTTAACATAAGCACATACATTGTATTTGATACATGTATGTCGGTGACCCTCGACTGCAATTTGGGTTACAGACAGGGTAGCCTAAGGTGTAATTATTTCTAAGAGATGAACCCGAGTTGAGGCTTAAACTTACCAACCCATGAGCGAGTCAGAGATCAGCACTCTACCGGTTTAGCTGGCCGGGGTAAGCTGTCGGTCAAAAGCTATTCATAGCTTAAGTTATAATGTTTGTATACCATACCGACAATAAATAAATATTGATTTGATTTGATTTGGGGGACTTACTTTTGCTTAATAATGATCTTAAATAATATTATAGTTGTCAACAATATGATTTTTATGTATTTTAAAAACACACTAAGTTAGGCTTGCAACAGAACTAATATAAATATATGGATTATTATACAATTTACAAATCAAACATATTTAACTTAAATTAGGCTTGCAACAGAACTAATAAAAATATATAGATTATTAATTTATTATACAATTTACAAATCAAACATATTTAACAATAAAGTAGTCTTAGGTTTACTGAAATGTGCAAATACAAATTGGTTTTTATTTCTGAAAATTTAGAAAAATGAGCTAATATAAACAAGAAATATCTTTTAAAAAGATATACGGCGTTGATTGTGGTCGATGTTTATGAACGATCAAAAGTTATCTCTATGAGATAAAAAGTAGCGGATGCCTTTTTTCTGCGCAGTTCTTAGCTACATCATAAGCAAATCAATTACGGGGTGTTGCGCCAGATTTCGTGGCTTATTTTGCTTTATGTGATATTATTACTCAGATATCTATATTTACAGAATAGAAAAACACAAGAAACATGAAAATAAACGATTGCATATAGGTCAGCCGGCAATACTCGAATCTTATTTAATTGCATAATTATAGTATAGTGAATTATTGTGCTCATGCTTAATAAACTGGTCTAAATGGATAAATATTTCTAATTATTTTTATCAAAATTGGTCCTTATCATGCAAATGTTAAAACCATATTAAAAATCGATGATTGACATACCACAATAATATCGCCGAATATCTTTATTTAGTATCTTTCTGATCAAAACAGACTTCAAGTGCACAAAGTTAAGGAGACGGCGTTTATATAAAGATTTCTGCAACTGACCGCAAACTGACCTTGATACCTTGCGGATTGGAATGCAATGCATTACAGTCAGTACGTTATTGTCAGTAAGACCGGTGTAACACAATGATCGCAACCCCTTCTGCGAACTCCGGTGATGAACTGTATATAAACTCAGACTTTCACAAATGGCCGGGAGTTGACCCGAAACCTCGCGGGTTGAAATGCAATGCAAGTAAGTACTAAATATGACAACATAGCTACTAGTATAAACGCTTTTGCGCTGGTAATTCTCTGAAAATAAAAGGTGAACGCACAAACTGTATTTATGTCGAAAATTGATTGTAAAACTGTTCTATCTATTGAGCCTTTTCATTAGAGATAAAATTGTTTCATGCAGTAAAACAGTGTTACAAAGACGCGGATATGTTTCCAATGTTATGGTGTTATACTCAAATCAGCCAATGGAATAAATGAAGTGTATTCATTCGTACCTAGCCGCGGGAAATTTTATTTGAGTATTATTGGACACTTACAAAGGTCAAGTCAGGGTGAAAAGCTGGCTTATTCAGCTAACGCCGAAAAAAAAGGTTTAATTTTAATAGGAGGTTTTTGTGTGACGTCACAAGAGGGGTTTTCCGCTACTAAAAATAGATTGGCCGTCAACTTCTCGATCGCGGCCAATTACATTGTATCAGAGTAAAGGTCGTCGGAAGGCTTAATACTTACAATTTCACAAAACAAAACTATCAATACCCGCATTCTATTTTTAAGTAAAACTTTAATAAATGATATTTCAAAAATAATAAAACATATAATAATTTGAATATTACTATAAATGGTGTGGATGCGATAGTGTTATTTTTCATCAGCGATTGAGATTAAGTGTAAGGGGTGCATTGAATCAGTTATAAAACAAAGCCCTAAAATAACTCAATACATTTCAATCTTGAAAAGAAGTTTTAATTTTATTTCACATTGAATTAATTTTCGTTTCGTTTGCATTGAATGAAAATATTAATAAATTTAAGCATTCAAATTGAAAAAAAAAAACACCTGAATATTTTGCAAATTGAAATGTCTTTGGATGTACATTGAATACTCTTCTGTAGTGATACTGAGCGACACAAATCTAGCATTTTATGATACCATAAATCCACACATTTAATTTATTTTACGCAAGTATTTTATATCCCTATGATGACCAATCGCGATTGCTTGTTTTAATGATGATGTTTCGAACACTGCAGTAACGCACGATCTTTACACATTATAGCAGAGTTTATATTTGCAGGTACCCGTTAAATACGTTAATTGTGTAGCAGTGAACTTGTACAATATTTTAAATGTATAGTTATTAAACACTTTATTGTTATGTTTACACTGGTTAACTTATATATACTTACTAGTTCCTAGCTATAATCCATTTCGGACGAATGTCTATTTTTTAAATATGTTCAAATATTTTATTAAAGCAAGTTTAAGCAACTGTTAAGTGTTTGACTTAATATGCTAAGAGATGACAAGGAGGTATCATAAATTGTGTTTAATGACCAGACACATGTGGTTTATGCAGAGACCCCATACAGAGTAATACAAGCATAGGTCCCTGGGTTTATGACATACTGTTTTCTTAGTAATTGTCTGGACAGTATCCGATCATATCGAGATAATCGGTTTGTGATAAACAAAGTGGCAATTAAACACTGGGTTAAAAATGCTGAAACACACAGTGTCAAAATAGGTGTGAACAGTTAAATAAATAAAAACATTTACATTTATCAAGAGGATTTAGTTAATCTGTAACAAGGTAAGCTTTTACAGACAAATAGGTTCAAATCAGTTTCTATATGTTGATTACATAAAATCAATCAATTTGTTGTTTGTTTTCGTCCTTATTTGTGTTCGTTCATTGGATTCAATTTAATCTCAAAGAATTTCAATTTCTGAGTATTTTTTGTTCTTCAAAAGGGTCGCGAATATGAGTGTAACCGTATTACGATGCGGTTCATCAAATGCAAACAATAGCAGAATGGCCGCAGTTTTGACGGCCAAAATTTGAGCATGCGCAAACGTGACGTCATTATCGGAATCCCCAAAACCTCCTATAAGTGGGTGTGTTTAAATTAACTTGCACTCAAAAATTATAAGAGTCTGGAGTTGTTTTAATTTCTGACATGTTTCTGCACACCGTACAGTAAGGTATGATCATGCTATTTTTGTCAGTAGTACAATGGTACTGAACTATAGGCGAGTTAATTGTTATTGTTTACATTCGGGATTTTCCGCGCATGCGCACTGACTGGTTGGCAAAAACACTGGTTACAGTAACGTAATACATGTATACAGGGCTTTTGTTTAGTCAATTAAACGATAAAAAAATCCGAAATAAACATTACAACTCTTATACAATAGTGCAAATATATCATATTTAGTACCAATAAATAAATGTATCATCATATGTATAATTTCCTCTTTATAAAAATACAAATTAGTTATTAGCATCAGAGTAAACGTGGTCGGAAGACTAAATACTGACAATACCACACAACAAAACAATAAATTAGCCGTATTCTTGTTTATAGTAAGACTTTAAAAATGATATTTAAAAGCTTATAAAACATATATTAATTTGATTATAACTATATACGGTGTGGATATTGTTATTGCTCATCAGCGATCAAAAGTGTATTATAAGAGGCGCATTTAATCAATTATAAAACAAAGCCAAAAAAAACGGAATACATTACAATCGTTAAATGTTGTGGTAATTTTCTTTTCCATAGAATGAATTTTCGTTTCGTTTCCATTGAATTACAATATTAATAAATTTTAATAAACAAATGAAAATAAAACCTGCATCTTGTGCAAATTGAACTGTCTTTGCATGTATATTGAAATCTCTTAACAAGTAATACGGAGTGATACATTTAACAATCTAGCATTTTATGATAAATATATATATTAATTTAATTTATTTTACGCAAATATTGTTTTTCCATTGTGATTGCTTGGTGTCATTATGGTGTTACGTGCAATGCAAGAACGTACAATCTTTACACTAAATTGACGAGTTTACATTTGCCGGTACCCGCGGTAAATACATCAATTGTGTAGCAGTAATATTGAACAATATTTTAAATTTAAAGTTATAAAGCACTGTATTATTATGATTAAACTGGCTTACATATAAATACGCATGTTCTTGTTAATCCGTTTCAGACAAATATCTTCTTTTTTTAATATGTTAAATTATTTATTAAAGCAAATGTTACGTATTTTGGCTTTAATATTTGGCTTGCTCAATATGACTGCTCAATATGCCAAGAGATGACATGGAGGTATCATAAAGTCTGCCACATGCGGTCTATGCAGGGACCCAATTAAAGTATTGGTCCCTATGTTTATGACATCGGCATGTTTTCTGTGTAATTGTCTGGGCAGTCTCCGATCATAACGAGATAATATGCTTGTGACGAACAACGGTGCCATTAAACACCAGGTTAGAAATGCTGAAACAAAAGTGTCAAAATTGGTGTGCACAATTAAATAAAACAATTAGATTTATGAATTTATTTGTTGTGTAACAAGGTAAGTTTGTACAGATATATTAAGGTTAAAATCAGTTACTATATGTTGCGAACAAAAAGCGATCTATTTGTTGTTTGTTTTCATCCTTATTTGTGTTCTTTCATTAAATTTAATTTATTCTAAAAGAATTTCCATTTCTGAAATTTTGTATCTAAAATGGACGTGAAAATGCGTTTAGTAGAGATTTTTGTGGTAACCACATACCGAGCTCGTAGATACTGTACGTTCCACTCCATAGCTCGTTATTAGTAAAAACAAATAATAACAATATAATCGTTCCAAAAATGAATTTCCACGCATGCTTATGTTTTATTCAGACATAAATAGTAAAATTATATTTGATGCAGTTCATGAGTATCAATAAAAACGAAGATTATGTCAACCTTCTCTATATACGCTTATATGAATTCCACCTCTTTTTGCCAACCAGTGGGCGGAGTCTAAACTTTGCAGGTGCGTGTGACGTCACGCGTTAACTCAGATGGTCGTTGAACGTTATAATAAAACTAAAGATTGCTTTTATTAGTTACAAATCGGCAATTTATCGCTTTTATTTTATTTATAAAGTCAATATAGCGGATAGGTAAGGTGTGTATACTGTAGAGCGAATACTGGCAGAACCCCCCCCCCCCCCCGAACCCTTAATCTCGCGTTATCTCGGCAGTCTCGTTACGCGTGATTTAACAATGTCGAAATCGTGAATTGTATGTGAGAGCATGGAACGACAACTCTGCAATTTGTACGTGACCGTTTTAACTTTGGGTTAACTAATTAATCCATGGTTACAAACAACTAAATGTATCATCTGGTCCAATATTTTTCATAATGGCGTCAAAGAAACAATCACAAGAGCAAGTTATTGCTGGTTTTCAAGAACTGAGACAGCAACAAAGGCAAATTGTTGGCAAAGTATCAGACATTGAGATGGACATGAAAGAACACGAGTATGATACTTGATATGTTCGTTAAATTTTAAAACTGTATTGTTTGTTGCTTGATGCTGTATGATTCGGATAGTTCGGACAACATGTTTGCTCTTGTTTCTAGTTGCAATAATCCAACTCCCAGCTATTGAACCTCCGGTTCGCAGGGAGTTGAACCTGGTAACAATATGTTTCATTGAAACGTGCCGCCCAAATTTCGGGCGACACTTTAATCGGTAATATTAGGACCATACTCTTTATTTTCTGGCATGAATAGATCATATATAGAATATTATGTGAGTTTTGGATAAAGATCAAGTTTATCATGCGAGGCTTAGAACCAATGTAGCGCGAGGCTTGCCAAGCGCTAACATGGTTCTAAGCCTCGCATGATAAACTTGATCTTTATCCAAAACTCACATAATATTCTATTTATCCTATTATTTTGTGGACGTTTATCGTTCAAAAAGAGTAAAAATACTTTAAAATTCAATGAAACAGCGCTGGTTTTCCAAGTTGACTCCGAAGTGTTTGTTTACTTCAACGTCATCATTTGCTATGACGTCACATTGAAACATATACTGTTCTTAAGATAGAGGTTGGAAAACCATGGTCTAAAAATAGCAATAATATAAAGGTAAAATTTATACGATCGTTGTTATACTATCGATTTTCATCTGGTAATAGGATAAATATATATATATCACTAGTGCGCAAATTAAAACAACTTACGTGATGTGGTGTGCTCGCATAGTAATGATATTATTCCAAAGTTTCAAACACGTCAACGGTTCATGAAAATGTGCAAGTTTTTGCAATGGAAAACGCGGAGTGTTCCGAATTTGAAAAAACACATGTTCGCTATCGACTTTTTCAGGAATCCTGTGCGAGAAAGATCTCGTGTCTAATCAGACAATCATGATACACCAAATTTCTCCGAAACGTTCGTAAGATAGATCCAAACGTGAATTCAAAACTTCAGCTTTCGATTTGATAACAGCTTTTGTGTAAAGTTTGTGTTTTGAGTTTTTTTTTCCACAAATGACTCGCCAATTGATGTTGATGATAATAGGTATTTTGTTTGTCACGGTGTATTAGGTTTTTTGAAATCGTTTTTATAGAAATTTGTGAGAAATTATTTTTTGACATGGAAATTGGTCTCATCATGAAGAACTCTGAGCTGTACGTAATACGTCCTATGTAGTTCATAAAAGCTCAGAGCATTCAAGAAGAACTACTCTTGTTTCAGATTACTTTCGTTTACATCACATTTATACAAGTTATTGAGAAGATATCCCAAATCTGGAGTGATACAGTATGTTTTTGGAATCCAGCCAGAAAAATCCCTGACCACTGTGGGATTGAACCCGGGACCTCCCAGTTCCAAATCACATTAATCAGGCGGACACTCTACTGCATTATTAGTTTAAAATTATACAAAAAGAAAAATAATTGTCTAAGTAATTTGATGTTATCACATGAGTAGATACTTATTCCATAATGTCAAACTTTCACCTGGTAAAAAGCCGGTCATATTTGTGGACTTTCTAAAACCACGTATTTAAAAATACATATACCTCTTCCTAAAATCATAATTTATTGCCGCCCAGGAGGTCCTATAATCATGCAGCCTTTGCCAGCCCGGACGGAGCATATCCGGCCCAAAAAATCAAAAAAGATTATTAAAGACAAAAATAATATATTTTTTAATATTTTATTATCATTATAATAAACCATTTAATATCAATATTCATAAATGTCACTTACAAATAATTAAACTTAATTCTTCTTAATCAAATAATGTACTTCTGAGAGCTTCACTTTGTATATTTTATTGAAAGCAAGTTAAAAATTCTCTTAAATACTTGTTTTTGTGTTTGTTGTTTTAATAAATGTTGCGTTACTGTATTGTAACTCCTGTGTTGATGTTGACAGTTTGCGGTAATTTCACAATGACCTTTGTATATGCCCTGCTTACTTACGAATTAATCCGCTAAAACGGGAACCAAAACCCACATGGTTGTCTTTATTCCCTTTTCGGAATGTACTCGTATAATAATGACGCAGAGTGTATTTTGCTTTTACGATGCGGCAAAAAATCTTAGGATACTTATGGTATCAGGAAATGCAACCAACGAAAAAACATTTTACATAATTACTAGAGTATCAATTAATAATTAAGTAAATTACATCTATAACTAGCTTTTTAAACTTTTCTAAAAATAGCATATGGAATTCCAAATTTTGCCATAATTTTATAACGGGAAACGAGGCCCTGCAATTTTAAAATCATGTCCGGTTTTCCAAATTATTGTTGGAAAAAGTGGAGGACCAACAATTGCGGCAAGTCTTCATACTGATTTAAAGAGGGATTTTTCAACAAAGTTAATCCTCGTAATTGTTGATGATGAATGTATACATAATCACACATGTTCAACAGTTTCACAAACATTCGGCATTTTGTAACTAAATATAATAATATGAATTGTGGGCTTTAATACTTCCATATTAAATATCCAATCAAGACCGGGGTTTTCCTATTGAAAATGCACACATATTACATAACATCGTGTGCTCATCAGGCACTGTTCTTAGTCACTCATAAACACCAATCAACAATTTAATTTAAATTAGGATTGAATGCAACATATACCAACAAGTGCAAATTGGAAAAAAAAGTGAAATAAAATTATTGTGAATAATAAACTCGGCAGATAAGTTTTTCTCAATATAAATGCCTTGGTTGTTTACTGTTTTTGACAAGTGGGGCCTCTTTATCTTAGTCTAGGCTAGTCTAGAACTTAGAATAATGGAACTATTTGGCTTTACCAGTATTGGTCAATGAATAACAAACAAACAAAATGTTTAAGCCACAAAATACAACACTGCCACATTATTGATATATTTGTGTGTTTCCAACTTGGCATATTTCCATGGTACTGAATGCAAAAATAAAATGTTGACATTGAAAATCATATATACTGTCTTTAAAGGGATCTTTTCACGGTTTGGTAAATTGACAAAATTGAAAAAAGTTGTTTTAGATTCGCAAATTTTCGGTTTAGTTATGATATGTGTGAGGAAACAGTATTACTGAACATTTGCCATGGTCTTATATAGCCATTATATGCATCTTTTGACGATTTAAAAACCTAAAAATTATAAAGCGTTGCAACGCGAAACGATTGAATAATTTGGAGAGTTTTGTTATTGTCGTTTAAATTTGTGAAACTACGAAGATTGCTTATATAAAGTATAAAATACGCATCTTGTGTATGCTTGGCAGGATAGCTCAGTTGGCTAATGCGTTTTTACTTCAGGATTCCGGGGGTCACGGGTTAGAGCCCTGCTGCGGGCTACTTTTTTTTTCCTTTTTAAATTATATTTTTGATTTTTTACTGGAGCTTTTAAAATTTAATGTTTACATTTATCAATATAAAGCATTTAATGACAAACTTCAAAACATGCCAAAATCTGTGAAAAGGCCCCTTTAAACTTTGTTCAAATTATTTCAGTCATAGTAAGTATGCATGGCATATATTTTTGTTACGGTTTATATATTTACATATTTCATACTGTCTATATTTCCATGTTACAAGCTGCTTTTATTTCCATGTTTCAGACTGGTTATATTTCCAAGTTTCAGACTGGTTATATTTCTATGATTTAGACTGGTTATATTACAATACATTAGACTACATGTTGTATATAATAATATATCAGGCCTTTTTTTCTTCATTTGAGAAAAGAGCCTAGCCTTTCATTGTGGGGAAAAAACTGTCGACAACTGAAAAAGAGAAAACAATTTACCAAAGTAAGATCAAAATTTGGGGGAAATTGCATCATTTTAAAGACATTCTCTTTGGGGAAGGGCTTTTCTCTTGGGCAATGGCCATTTATAAAGCCCTTGCTAAAGAAGAAAAAAAAAACAGACCTGTATATTTACATGTTACAGAATGAGTATATTCGTATGCCCCCGGTAGGGTGGCAAATAGCAATTGAACTGTCTGTCTGTCAGTCAGTCTGTCCGTCCTTCAGAAAACTAACATTGGCCATAACTTTTGCAATATTGAAGATAGCAACTTGATATTTGGCATGCATGAGTATCTCATGGAGCTGCACATTTTGAGTGGTAAAAGGTCAAGGTCATCTTTCAAGTTCAAAGGTAATAAAAAAAATCCAAGGGAAGTAACAAGCTTTAAAGGGAGATAATTTCTATTTATCATTTGGCATGTACAGATTATATTTACAAGGTAAGTAATATTATTTAAAGGGAGATAATCAAAAACAAAAATATTTAAATCAAAGTGGCGCAGTAGGGGGCATTGTGTTTCTGACAAACACATCTCATGTAATTTACAGGTTTTCAGACTGGTTAGATTCCGATGTTTCATGATGAATATACTTTTATGTTACAGGCTGGTGATTGAGACACTGAAGGAAGTAGATGAGAACAGGAGATGTTTCCGATTGGTTGGAGGCGTCCTGGTAGAGAGAACTGTGAAAGATGTCCTCCCAGCCCTTGTTAATAATAAAGAGCAGGTTGGCTTCTTTGTTCTTCTTCTTGTTCTCAATTGCCCTTACACTTTGAGTATTGAGGCAAGGATGAAAGCAGGAATATTCGCTTGAGGACAAGTAGAATTTTGCAAGCAAGTTTGTGTGTGTACAATTAAGAAATATCAATATTTCCATACCCATGGTAGGAAGTGATGAAACTTTAGAAGAATAATCATATGCATGTAAACTTGTGCACCTATTTTAGAACGTAGTTTTATGCCCCAGGATCGAATGATCCGGGGTATATTGTTTTGGGCCTGTCTTTTATTGTGTGTGTCTGTCCAAAAACTTTAACCTTGGTCATAACTCTTGCAATATTGAAGATAGCAACTTTATATTTGGCATGCATGTGTATCTCATGGAGCTGCACATATTGATTGGTGAAAAGTTAAGGTCAAGATCATCCTTCAAGGTCAAATGTCAAATATATGGCTTCAAATGGCGCAGTAGGGGGCATTGTGTTTCACAAACACATCTCTTGTTTTACTGATGAGCCTTTTTCTGGGAAAACTGTGCTTAATGCATGTGCTTAACCCTTTGCATGCTGGGAAATTTGTCGTCTGCTAAAATGTCATCTGCTGAATTTCTAAAATTAGCATTTTCTTCGATTTTTTTTAAAGAATATTATCAGAATAGCAAACAGTTTTGATCCTGATGAGACGCCACGTTCTGTGGCGTCTCATCTGGATCCAAACTGTTTGCAAAGGCCTTCAAAATTCGGTTCCCGCACTGAAAGGGTTAAAGGTTCGTCCCAGATAAGGGACTTCACTCTTTGCCTAGACAGGATTTAACGCTAAGAAGAGTCTGACAAATAATAAAAAATCCAAATATAAAAGTGGAGTGTTTCCCCAAGCATTCAGCCCTGTTGTCCCAAAGTACAAATAATATGCAGTGTTATAGCCATTAGTTTTGCAAAATATGACATTTTTGGAACTTGTGTGCATAATAATTTGAAAAGTACTGCTGCTAGAATGATGAAACCCTTGAATAGTATTAACCAGCATCAAACATAAGTAGCGATTACCTCCAATTCAAGGGTTCAAGCCACTGCCATCTCTAGAAATGTCCATCATTATTCGGATAGATGTCAAGTTTGTTAACCTTTTATTGCCTTAACCTATCAGAAAGTTGGGGCTTCCGTGTTCTTTTGACGCGTGTGTTCTTAAACTGTTACATTTACCATGCGTGAATGAACCTGACATATTGGTTAAGACATCTGAAGACATGAACACTATACATGTTCTATGTAATTGTTGAAAATTTTGTGTAATATACAGTGTGTATTAATTTAAAATGCTTTGTGATTTTTGGCCCCTAACAAACCTCCCAACTTGCCTGAATATTCTATCCAACCTTACAGTGAATCTCTATATATAGCAATGTGTATTTTTTAAACAACATATGATTGTTCTTTTCATATCTTACTCATTTAAGAGTAGTGAATATGGTGTCCCCCTAGCGACTGGGAAGTCAAAGGTTCGATCCCCACAGTGGGGGAATTTTCACCCATAGACTCCCAAGTACTGGTTCTTATCCAAGGAAACGGACACTTGAGAGCGTACTTAGCACTTAACATGCAATTGAGCTAAAATAAATAGGTATTAACTAATTTAGAGTTCATAGTACATTTAATGTTTTACACACAAAAACTGTTTATTTTCAGATGGGAAAAGTTGTAGAGAATTTAAACAAATCTCTCGAACAAAAGGGACTTGAAATTAACAAATACAGAGAGACCCACAATTTGAAAATCAAGGGTGAAGAGTCAAAGGAGCCCGAGAAGCAAGGTCACGGTCAGGATACCTCCAAGGCTGGTGGGGTCCTGGTGGCCAAGAACAGCTGAGCTGGTGACCTTGGAGGCTGCCCGCCGACGTACATCTGACACTTGGATGTGTGTGTGGGGAGGGGGGAGGGGGCGCAGCAATTACTATATAGTCTACCAGCTGAAATTCATACTTTGCTTGTGTGTGTGCTTCTATCAGGTATTAAAAATCTGTGTAGTATGTGGCAGTGACAAAGACACAAAATGTTAAGACTTGGGTTCCTGACTAAGGTTGAATCATTTATCTGTTACTGATCATTTATGACATGTAAATTATTTTTTACATTAATTGGTATTTTTGTTTGTAACAGGAAAAGACTTAAAAGGCTCTATAAAGGTGAAGATACGTAATTATTTACAGATTTTTAAATATTTTTTTCATATTTTATTTATAAAGGTTATCAAAAAACAATATATATATGCTATTGGACACAATAATAAAAAAAATGAGCAATACAACTTGTTTTGAGCTAAAAATAAAGTGTCCTCCAAGTCAATTCTGTTTACAAACCATCAGTTTATTTGCATCGCTGTTTATTCGTGATAGAGAAAGTGAAAGTGACTTAGGTAACCAAAAATATAACAATGACTTTGAACGTTTTCCAGTATCACTCACAAAGTAGGTCTCTTCTAAATGGTTAAAACGTTTCTAGTGATTTAATAAGTTACTTTCTGCTGGTAAAAAGTTGTTAAAATAGTTTAAAATTGAACTTTCTTTTGGCTATTTT
This sequence comes from Dreissena polymorpha, assembly GCF_020536995.1. Taxonomy (NCBI): domain Eukaryota; kingdom Metazoa; phylum Mollusca; class Bivalvia; order Myida; family Dreissenidae; genus Dreissena; species Dreissena polymorpha. The sequence continues at coordinate 12,752,046 of NC_068369.1, forward strand.
TAGCATATGTCAACGCTCTGAGGCTACACATCACGTTAGTTGCAAAAATGTAAACATTTGTTCCAAATATGAAACGGGTTTATCTTCCATAATTCTTGACAACGTTGTACCTAAGCTGTGTTATTAGCAGTTTTTATGCAAGAGTAACTGAAATCCTGTAAAAATTAGACCAGTTGTTATGCATAATAATTGGATTTGTGACCTTTATAGAGCCTTTAAAAGGTACTGTAAGTGCAGAAAATATAGTTCTCATTTAATTGCATTTTATGTTGTCAGTTCATGAAAGAATATTTTATCGTTCTTCAGCTTTGTTAATCTGTTTGTAAACAGATACTGGTTTGATTTAGCGCTTATTTTTAAACTCCTTGGGCTAAGTCCAACACTGTTTAATTACTGCACGTCACAAATGTACATCTTTACTGATGTTCATGTAGACAACTCAAAATGTAAAATTGTTTTTTTAATGGGACTTGTTCACAGATTTTGATATGTTTTTAAATTTGTCAGTAAAAGCTTTAAATTGATTAACATGGTTTCTAAAAAACTACAGTATTAAACAAGAAATATATGTAGAGAATAAAGTTACCCTGACTCGTCCCACTGACCCTTTGAGTAAAAGTCTAACACTTAATTACACCATTCGGCCATCTGTTATTATACACATCGTTTAGATTTTTATGCCCCCTGTAGGGTGGCATATAGCAGTTGAACTGTCCGTCAGTCCGTCTGTCAGTCCGTCTGTGCGTCCTTCCAAAAACTTAAACATTGGCCATAACTTTTGCAATATTGAAGATAGCAAGTTTATATTTGGCATGCATGTGTATCTCATGAAGCTGCACATTTTGAGTGGTGAAAGGTCAAGGTCATCCTTCAAGGTCAAGAGTCATAAAATACAATCCAAGGGAAGTAATAAGCTTTAAAAGGGAGATAATTTCTAAACCTTCCAAATGATATATTGAAATTGTATTTCAAAGCGGCACAATAGGGGGCATTGTGTTTCTGACAAACACATCTCTTGTTTTACTTAATATATGCAATCCAGGTAGTGTCACAAAATATTTTGTTAACAACAGAACTCTCCAAATTATTTCATTGTTTTGCATTTGTAACGCTTTATAATTATCAGACTTTTAAATCGTCAAAAGATGCATATGATGGATATTTTAGAGCATGGTATATGTTCAGTAATATTGTGTCCTCCCAAATAACATAACTACAACAAAAAATTGCAAATCTGAAACTTTTTTTCAATTTTGTCAATTTAACCAAACTGTGAACAGGTCCCTTTAATTATAGTCTTTTTTATAAAGTTACTGATGCACAGACACACATATTTACTATATAACATTTACTGTGAAGGAGTGTGAAAAGAGAGATAATACTGGCAATGTTTTATTACTTTTATTTTTAGGTTGGTTGCATATAAAATTGCATTTCAGTAAAAATAGTAGAAAATGTTTAATAAATGTTATAGGATGCTGACTTATTTCAAGTTATGAGAATGCTTGTACAATATCTTATGTCAGGTTATGGAAGCAAGTTATGAGAGTACTTGTACAATATCTTATGTCAGGTTATGAGAATACTTGTACAATATCTTATGTCGGGTTATGGAAGCTGTGGTTTTCTTAGTCAGCTACAAATACGTGTCATGCATGAGTGAACATCAATTGACATCAGTGACCCTGATGATTTCATAGTGACAAAATATCAAATATGTAAGTAATCTGAACAACATCAAATCAGTTTCACCAATGACATCATTTTTAACATGTTTGGAAAATGTACATATGCTCTATTTTAGTACCACAACAGTGTTACTTATGAGATCAATTAAACCGATGCCTAAAAAAACTGCAAGCTTAGAATGCTTTTGGCAGACATCAAAGGTCTTTGATGTGAACGCCCAGAGGGCAGTTGCTAGGAAGTTAAAACTGTAAATATGTACCATATCAGCAAGTGTCCATTTCAAACGGTATAAATCAACACTACATTACTGGAAGCATGCACATACTGTCAGATACACCATTAATGCGTTAGTTCTACCGAGGATTGGATGTGAGGGAACGGTGTCGTCCCGATTGTCCCACATTTAGAAATTCAATACACCGTACAAATAGGTGTGAAGAGGCGTAAGATGGGTAATACAAGTATAAAAAATATCATGTCTAGGATTTATTATGATTAACTACGATCAAAGTATAAAACGAAAATTTGACAAATGACGCTAATCGGAAACTCATTGATAGTCGCCAGGACGCACCTTTTTGCATAACTAGGTACTTCAAGTCAGGAACTATCCTGACATTTTACTGGAATGGATTAATTGTATTTTAAACAGATATGAGGAAATAAATATAGTTTGCTTGAATTTAAATAGGAGGTTGCTTTACGGGTATTGTTTGTTAATGAATTGACTTGAAGTACCTAGTTATGCAAAAAGGTGCGTCCTGGCGACTATCAATGAGTTTCCGATTAGCGTCATTTGTCAAATTTTTATGCGTACAAAAACGCTCGATTAAGTGTTTCCGAGAGCCCTGTACGTAATGTTTGATTCATGTGTTCTGGGTGATTGTTTGAGGTCACTGACCAAGTTCCATAATTCTGACCTTCATTAAGCAGAATTATTCCCCGTCTTTGTCCTTAACATATGGTAAACGTGCAAATCTCGATATCACTGTTTCTACTGCTGGTGTTCAAAAGTATCTTAACATTTGTTCGAACATCATTGTGTGACGTCAGTTACCAAGTTTCATAACTCTGATCATCAACTTGGCAACTTAATTTTGGTTACTCCAAAATCCGAAATACCAAGTTAATTATACAGTAATTGTATTCGTTGGATCCTGGATGGCTTGTTTGACAACACCGCTTATACACCTCGATGACCACTAACAATCGTCTTCGTTGCTGTTTGTTTGTATTTAAAGCAGGTGGACAAATGAAGCAGGAATTCAATTTAGTCGTGTTCGGGGAAATCTTGGCCTAATGCACGTGCAGAAAGTGTCATTCCAGATTGGCCTGTGCCGTCCGCAAAGGCTATACAGGCAGAGCTCCAGATAAGAGGCGTATCTGCGTATTTACGCATTGAAAAAAAAACGCATTAAAAATCGACCCACTACGTAACAAAACGCAATACAAATCTTGGTACGTATTTTAAATTGATTAAAGTGCGTAACCGGTTTAACCAATAATTCAGTTGAGTTTTTAGTAAAGTTAACCTTTGAATCAAAAGTAAGTCAATCAAAATAAGCTTAAATAAAAATGGCGGCCCATCATGTTTGTGGATACAGAAAGGACGTTTTAAGCGATCAGCGGCTCCTGCGGGAATATTTTTTTAAAAAGTCTGTTCATATCGTCATTTTAAACTCATTCTGTTTGCATTTAATAATATAAATAACAAATAATAATATTTCTTGATTAAACACGCCATTTACTTTGTCAGTTTTCTTTGAAAACGGAAAATACCCCTAAATATTCTTTAATACCCGTTATGGCTTAAACAAAGGAGTAAAATACGCTTTAACAATAATATTAGAGGGTGGAATACCCTTTAGACTAAATTCTTATCTGGAGCTCTGTATACAGGGTCAACATTTATTGAAGTTTTCGTTTCAAGGAGGCCTCGTATATACAAAAATCTAGTGTAGATGGAAAGTTTCGTCCCTGAGTAGCTTGTGTAGATGGAAAGTTTCGTCTCTGAGTAGCTTGTGTAGATGGAAAGTTTCGTCCCTGAGTAGCTTGTGTAGATGGAAAGTTTCGTCTCTGAGTAGCTTGTGTAGATGGAAAGTTTCGTCCCTGAGTAGCTTGTGTAGATGGAAAGTTTCGTCCCTGAGTAGCTTGTGTAGATGGAAAGTATTGTCCCTGAGTAGCTTGTGTAGATGGAAAGTTTCGTCTCTTAGTAGCTTGTGTAGATGGAAAGTTTCGTCCCTGAGTAGCTTGTGTAGATGGAAAGTTTCGTCTCTGAGTAGCTTGTGTAGATGGAAAATTTCGTCTCTGAGTAGCTTGTGTAGATGGAAAGTTTCGTCCCTGAGTAGCTTGTGTAGATGGAAAGTTTCGTCTCTGAGAAGCTTGTGTAGATGGAAAGTTTCGTCCCTGAGTAGCTTGTGTGGACTGCAGAGGCTTATCAGGGATGATACTACGCACATGCATTAAGCCCAGTTTTCCCAGAACGCGGCTCAATTTGATTTGAGGATGTGCCCCTCAGGTTATCTGTTGGTGTCAGGTATCAGCTACAATATATAGGTCGCAAATGTGTGAGCATCGGATGATTTTACAGTCAATCAGTTCACAGAACTTTGTTATTTTTTTGTAACGTAGAAAGTGCCAGCATATGTAACAACAATGTAACAACATAGCTATAAATAAAAGGCCATTAAGTAGAGTACGAGTTCATGCATGATAACAATTTTACCACAAGAATTGACGACGCGGACATTTGTGGCGGTCCTGATTTACATGACACACTTATATTCAAAGCTCGCGACTTGAATGACTGCAGAGTTCTTTCAGTAGCATATACTCAAGGCTACGAAATGTGAGTAATTTATGTACATTTTTTTTAAATTGTTAATTTATATAATTCTGTCTCTGATACAAAGAAGCTTTAGCTTGGACGTCATTTCGCTTTTCTGTTTTATAGTTATGTTTTCTTAAACCTTCATTGTCTTGTGTTGTATTTGGTAACGATTATATTTATTGCACATTGTACGGCGTTTAACACAATTGTAGTATGTTGTTGTTTTTTACAACTAGAAGACATGTAAGAAATCGAAATGAAATATTGTTAATAGAAATCAGAGCGTACATGTTCTTATAACGATTTTTTAAAAGTCTAGTTCCATTTATTAAATGAAACAAACGCGTACTATCCTAAGACCGTCAGGTCCTGCATATTTGCCGTTTTTCAATTGCTTTATTTCGCTCTCTTCCTTCGTGTGAGTTCCAGCACTTGATTGGCAGATCGCTTGTAGCTGGTGAAATCTCCGGTGGGTTTGCAGGAGCTGGCTTGTTGAGTGACTCTTGGAAGTGCTCAATACACCTTTGTTTATGCCCTTCGTCTTCTGTTATAACTCTACCATTTGTCACTTACTGGCCTCTCTGGCCTGGTAAACTTTCCTGCTAATCTCTTGGTGATGGAGTACATATCCTTAGTTCTGTTCTGATAGGCTGCCCGTCCGCTTTTGTTGCCTCGAGATGGTATTTAATTGACTAATTTTTTGATTTTGACCAATTGTTCTTCAGCTGGCGGAAGGTAACAACTAGAATGATGATGTTTCTATATGGTCTGTCTTGTTTAATAATTGACAAAATTTTAAAAGTTGTCCTTCTCGTCCTCTTCACTGTCGTTCGTCGGGGCGTTGCATTAGATTATGTCCACGTTGATCCTCTTCGTCTTTGTAAGGAAAGATCCGAGGTCCGCGCGCCTCCCACCCGATGAGCGCTCTTGGTTCCGCCTTGGAAAAGCATCAGGGCTACTACATTGGCGTCTGCTGCATCCTCTTGTTTATGCCCCGAGAACAACAGTTACTCATCGGAAATGTCAGTCCATCTTGACTCACTGATCCCTAGGATGCTGAGGTTCAACTTCCTCACATCTGCGGCCACTTCTGCTGTCTTCCCAGTCTCGTACATGGTTCGGACATTCCATGTACTGATGGTGGCTGTGGTCCGGATGGAGATGATGGTCTTCAGTCTGATGGCTTACTGTTGAAACTGGCTTTCACCGTTGGGCGTCATACGTTCTCCAGCTGGAGGTCCACATTCTCCCAGGTGTCTGTTGTTTTTCTGTTTAACGTTTCTGTAGAAATAAGGTTTCAACAGGGTTTGGTAGCTAGAACTACGCCAAATCAGCGCGGGCTTGGGACCGTCCTTAATAATAACTTTATTTCACGAAGATAACACATTAAGAAATAGCATATCTTTTTTACAATGTGGTCTTCAAAAACACAATATATGTAAATATAACTCAACAATGTCTATCATACTGCAATCAGCCTTAAAATAATTACAAAAGCATCATATAATGAAAATAATAATACTAATACAAATAATATTAATAATATAAAATAATAGTAATATAATTACAATAATTATAATAATAATAATAATAATAATAATGATAAAAATAATAGTAATAATAATACTAATACTAATACTACTACTACTAATAATAATAATAATTATTATTATTATTATTATTATTATTATTATGCCCCCCTTCGAAGAAGAGGGGGTATATTGCTTTGCTCATGTCGGTCTGTCGGTCGGTCGGTCCGTCCACCAGGTGGTTGTCAGACGATAACTCAAGAACGCTTAGGCCTAGGATCATGAAACTTCATAGGTACATTGATCATGACTCGCAGATGACCCCTATTGATTTTGAGGTCACTAGGTCAAAGGTCAAGGTCACGGTGACCCGAAATAGTAAAATGGTTTCCGGATGATAACTCAAGAACGCTTAGGCGTAGGATCATGAAACTTGATAGGTAGATTGATCATGACTCGCAGATGACCCCTATTGATTTTCAGGTCACGAGGTCAAAGGTCAAGGTCACAGTGACCTGAAATAGTAAAATGGTTTCCGGATGATAACTCAAGAACGCTTAGGCCTAGGATCATGAAACTTGATAGGTAGATTGATCAGGACTCGCAGATGACCCCTATTGATTTTGAGGTCACTAGGTCGAAGGTCAAGGTCACAGTGACCCGAAATAGTAAAATGGTTTCCGGATGATAACTTAAGAACGCTTAGGCCTAGGATCATGAAACTTGATAGGTAGATTGATCATGACTCGCAGATGACCCCTATTGATTTTCAGGTCACTAGGTCAAAGGTCAAGGTCACGATGACCCGAAATAGTAAAATGGTTTCCTGATGATAACTGAAGAACGCTTATTCCTAGGATCATGAAACTTGATAGGTAGAATGATCATGACTCGCAGATGACCCCTATTGATTTTCAGGTCACTATGACATAAAATTCTCCTTCAATCCATACATAAATGATTAGGAATGTTCTACTTTCTAGCTGATTATACAGCGTTCAAGCCCGCCAACTAAAGAAAATTATCATGTAATAAAGGTGGATACATGTGGATGCGAATGCAATTATAACATACTAGTTTATAAACATACAATGACAGAGTGTAAATATTCTATGACAAGACACTTAAATGATCAATCGATACCGAAACTATATACAATACGTGTTTATTCTGGCCCAAGTTTTCGGGTTGTTCTGACTCGTACAGTGTCAAATCGTTAAAAAACATAAAGTTTCAAGTAGACTCGAGTAGTCTTTGAAGGACCGTCGATCCACGACGGTCTTGAGAATTTCTTGTAAATTTTCCATCAAGTACCATTGTATATATATATATATATATATATATATATATATATATATATATATATATATATATATATATATATATATATATATATATATATATATATATATATATATATATATATATATATATGTAAGTCCAGGTATAAAACGGGGCCCAATGCCTCGTCCTGTTGCAAACGCGTCTCGTACAAGTTGTAAACGCTTTGTGTGACACAGAATTGCAGGCAACTTCGACATATCCTTTGACGAAATTGTGATTTCTAAATATATACGCACTTACAACGAATAAAACAAAATAAACAAGAAAAATCAGGACGCGAACAAACGAAGACATCTCATTAGAAGGGTAAGTTTTATGAGCTTTGTGACCTATCTGACGGCTTTTCGGTTAATCAAAGTATACTATTATAGTGTTAATATGAGTATCAACTATTTGTTTAGTTTAGTTAATAATTTTATATTTTACCTGTACAAGTTATGTGTGATTGTGTTCGTGTATGCTTGTATCGATGCTATGGTACTAGTGTATGTCTTTGAAGATATATATTAACAAATAAAGCAGATACTGTACTAACATGAACAACGTCGGTATTCTTATTTGGAGTGCTGTATTAATAAATAATAAGTTTATAGTGCTTACACACAGATACGGTAATTTAAATATTTCCCTTTCGGATTTTGTCATGTGTCGCCAACTTTCTTGAAATGCGGTTGGTGGTATTGTTTAATTCATTTTTGGTAAAAAGAACTTTACCCGTACTTTTCAGTTAAAACTGTTATATGTAATACACTTGTTCGATAAATTTTTAAGATAAAATCTTTATAAGTAACTATTTTTTTAGTTATAATAATTAATAAAAATCGTAGCTTTTTTACTTTCCACATGCCTCCAGTTTAATCTTCCGGAAAAGCCTTTATTTTCTAGTTTCACGAATGTAAATAAAAGCGTTCTTTAATTAATTTTAACTTTAAATTACAGCCTTTATTCGACTTTCAGAAATTATGTAAATGCACAGCACATAATTACGCTTTTGTGGATAAAATAAAAAAACGCATTTGTCCTAAGTTCAAAGAAAAAACAGTAGTATACATATGCGCATGTTGTTGTCTGAAAGCATCAGTACCATCTTGAGTGAATATAGGCTCTTTTTATTACTTCTGACTATATTTTGAAACAAGCATTATGCTTATGTAAATTTCTTAAATAGTTTATATGATACAAATATATACATTCACACAGCCCTAAATCCTGTAGGGCTCCTGCCAAAGGTGTAAATTAAAGCTCTGTTAAGACTTTTTCTTACGTGTAATCGTGAATATTCGGTTTTCGTTCAGTTTATTAAAATAAGTGATACCGGTAATTTAAATATTGTAAATGATCAATCGACCCTACTTCCGGTTGCGGGTTTCGTTGACTGGTCTTCGGCTGATCTTCTATTATCACCGTCAATTTCGCTCTAGGGCTCACATAAATATATTCGATGACGGTTAAGTACCTAGCCATCTCTCTACGACGACCATAATCTTTATGTGTTGCCGTAAGAAGAATTACATTTACGATATTCCAACGTCCTTTTTCACCAAAAGCAAATGTCGCGTTAATAAGAGCGCAAAGTCACGTGACTCGCAGAACTCCAGAACGAGGCTGAATGTGTATAAATATCCAATTGTCCCGCGCAACGCCGCATTTAATTTCAACAATTCACTCTTTTAAACATTCGGCGATGTAACGATTTAAAAACACATTATGACATTGTCAGAATAAGTTATACATATGTACTTTACATTATTAGCGTCAAAACATTAAATAAATTGTTTTGATTAAAGCGGGTATATACGATTTTTATATGTGTTAAATTGTATATATTGATACAAATATGTTATAATAACACACAATATGCAAGAAAAAGTGATACATTTAAGACGAATTTCATAAAATGCAGCAAATACAAATTAGCGACCCGAGCCGATTGTGACGAAGATAATTCGTACATTTTTTCCTACAATAACCGATGCAATCGTCTTTTTAGTGAGTGTTTGTGTGTCGTATGAATCGATATCCATTGATATCGCTGCAGGAATTTAAAAAGAACCGTTAAACTAAATTTAGATTCACATCGTACATGCATGATATGCATGCAGGCGAATTCGGCCGTACAGCCTTTTTCGATTTCAGAATTAAATATCTGGCTTATTTCGCATTTTTCGACATATGTTCTTCTTTACTTTTATTTTTGTTTATATTGAAATATATGTATAATAAGATTTTACACATTTGATATTAATTAATAGATATTTGACAAGATCGTATATACCCGCTTTAAATTGCTTGTTTTTCTTCTTGTTTTTTTCACACATTTGACACGCTTTGTTAGAGCTTTTTATCGCGCTGTTTGAATAAAGATCTATCTTGTTTATTGATACATCTGTGGTTTAATAACTATGGAAACGTATATGGTACACCCTTATACTGTGATGATGTTAACATTATATGACGGCATGATATGAAAAAGGTGTCATGTCGTCAAATATAACTCATCGTGTCGACTATAACTACGATGGCAAGTCATTTTCAAAAGAGCATGACGCCTAAAATTATGTTGATTTGTCGACATAAAATAAGTTGTCAAGACTTAAACAACCCGCATGTTGACATAAGAGACTAAATCTCTGACGATATTTTAACCTTTAGCCGTCTTGTAAATTTAACTATTTCTGTGTTGTTTACTGTATGACGGCATATATCTTGATGACTTGCAAGAAACATAATGTTGACATGGCGATATAACTGAAGGAGTCGATATAATTTATGTGGACAAAGGTCGTTGTTTAAAAATGATGGAAGCGTATATGGTGCCCAAATAATATGGTCATGCCGGATTAGTTTATATCGGCTTACTGTGAAATAACATTTTTAGTTCAGTTTTTATTGTGCTATATTGTTTTATTTATTTTTGCTCATTTTTAGTTCAGTTTTTATCGCAAATGTTCTATTGAGCGTACTTCAGTACTTTCAATACGATTCATCCATACACTAACTAGTGCTGTATGGCTTTTACATAGATAGTGACACTTTTGTTCAGTTCTTTCAGATAAACCTAATTGAGGGACACTTTTTTAAGTTTAAACATGATATGTCTGTTGTTAATCTTGATTTTGTTATTCCCCGCCATAGGCGGAGGGATTTTGTTTTGGCGTTGTCCATCCGTCCGTCCTACCGGCACTTTTGTGTCCGGAGCCATACCTTGGAAGTGCTGTGGCGGATTTTATTGAAACTTGGTATGAGTATATATATGGATAAGAGGATGATGCACGCAAAATGGCACTGTACACCATCTGTAAATAATGGAATTATGGCCCTTTATATCTTGAAAAAAAAATGCTTTTTAATATAAGCTTAGAGCTTTATCTCCATTAACACAAGAGTCAGAGCCATGAAACTTGCCATAGTTGATCTCAATCATCAGGGGGTGTTCACATTCAACACCCATAATCCTAGGGTCTAAGGTCAAGGTCACACATCGAGGTCAAAGGTCACAAATTTGATTCATTATTAGGTTATTCATTTACTATGCATCAAAGGATTTTGTAATAACTGCATTTTATTGTCTGCAAACCCATCAAATGAGTTATAAAAAATAATTGAGAAAAGGCACAACCCTTCACTTATATCTTTTCTTTTAGTTCTACACCCATCCATAAACACAATTTATTTGGCAGGGATATCAATTCAAGGAATTTGCTTGTTATCTTAATGTTAGTATGGTTATGATATATTATTTTTCAAATGATGGAGGTCAAATGTTTTTGTTTTTTATGCCCCGAAGGAGGGCATATAGTGATCGGACTGTCCGTCATACTTTTTTGAAAAATGCTCATTACTTCTATGTCACTTCAGATGTAACCTTTATATTTGGTATGCATGTGTATATGAACAAGGCATTTCCATACGCACACAAATTTTGACCCCTTTGTCCTTGACCTTGAGCTAAGAGTCCGCGTTTGGGTTTTAAAATCTGCGGTAGGATTTCAAAAAATGCTCATAACTTCTATGTCGCTTCAGATGTAACCTTCATATTTGGTAAGCATGCGTATATGAACAAGACCTTACCATACGCACACAATTTTTGACCCCTTTTACCTTGACCTTGAACTTACGGTCCGCGCTAAGGTTTCAAAATCAGCGTTTAGGTTTCGAAAAATGCTCATAACTCTATCAAAGCATTTTTCAGGGGCATATGTCATTCCATGGAGACAACTCTTCTTTATTCAACTTTAACCATTTCTATAATTCTCAAAACATTTGAATGAAAGTACAAAACACTGTTATTCATGCCAATGTAATCATTCTGATTCGATGAGTTATTTTCCATAATGTTTGTATGTTTATGATATATTTTTCTCCCAATGATGGACGTTCAAATGTTGTTGTTTTTTTCAACTTTAACCATTTCTATAATTCTCAAAACATTTGAATGAAACTACAAAACAATGTTATTCATGTCAATGTTAATCATTCTGATTCGATGAGTTATTGCCCTTGATGCCATAGGCACTACAAGGTATAACCTTTACGGTTTCTGCACTCAGCAGCCACTAATTGAATTTATATTAAAAATATAGAAGTACCAAGATGCGCATATGGTCACATACACACATACAACCATGCATGCATGCATGCATACATACATACATACATACATACATACATACATACATACATGCATGCATGAATGCATGCATGCATGCATGCATGCATACATACATACATACATACATACATACATACATACATACATACATACATACATACATACATACATGCATACATGCATACATGCATACATTCATACATACATGCATACATGCATACATGCATACATACATGCATACATGCATACATGCATACATGCATGCATGCATGCATACATGCATACAGACAGACATGCCATGCATGCATGCATGCATGCAGCGCCTCGTCCTTCAACAGCTATTTGTCCTTTCAATGCCTATGTCAACAAATTGGCTGCCCAGTGCTTAGCTCACATAAGCACTTTAGTGCTCATGGTGATATTTGATTGACCTGTGTCCGTCGTGAACCTTTGCATTATGAACACTAGAGACCGCATTTCTTGTCCGATCTTCATGAAACTTTGTCAGGACATTTGCCCAAATCATACCTCAACTGAGTTCTAAACTGGTCATGTGGGGTCGAAAACTAGGTCAAAAAATAAAGACCTTGTGAATACACTAGAAGTCGCATTGACTTTTCCAAAATGTTTGTGTAAAGGATATGTCACTTCTTGAGTTTGAAAATGGTTTTGGTCGGTTGAAAAAACATGGCCGCCAGGGGGCGGGACAGTTTTCCGGACATGGCTATAAATTGTAGGTTCCAGCTGGTGTCAATAGATTTATGAACAAAACATGAAAATAAGGACTTCCAAAGCCCAAGAAGTAAGTGGTTTATAAGGTGAAAACATGTTATTATTTACTTTTTTTGAAAGTTTTCATTAGAACTGGTTCATGTATCACTGAAGTATATGTTATTTTAATTGTGCAAATTGTCCCAAACTTCATAATAGAATGTTAATGCAAGCAATTACATTACCCCACCAACTTCTGACCATTTCATATGTCCTTAACTTTGTTTTCATTTGTCTTACTTTTTCTGAATAAATACTGAAGAACGGTTTGAAACTCATTAGCTGTTATGTTGTTTTATAACTCATCTTTTTAAATTTGACATTTAGAATAAAAGATTTATAATTTAAATTATCAGCTTCTATGCGAAGATTTGAAGCTCAACTTTTGTTAAATCTGAATAAAGCTTTTATTGAATCGGATTTTAATGCTCAACATTATAGTATCTGATTGATACTTCACTGTATCTATTGAAGTGTTATCTTGAACGCGCTTTTCGGTCTTTTAAATGTAAGATGTTAAGTTGTCTCTAGTTGAAAATGTGCATGTTTTTTTGTGAGGAACTAATTTGCATAAAGCCGAATTAAATACCAAAACTAACCTACTTACATCGATGAAGCGAAAAAAAGAGCGTTTCAATTCTTATACATGTAATTGCAATATCATTCTGCATGTGCATATGTTTTCAATGGTTTGGCTAAAAGACAATATAATTTGGGATTTATTCGTGCATGAATTTAGTAAGCGCCTCCTTTTCCAATTCGCAGTTTCGACTGTGTACATGTCGCAAATGGCATAATTAATCCAAGTAGTCCCACGCTTGATTTCCTCGTGCGCTTCGTGGAGGCAACTCGCTTCATTGAATAGTAAAGCCCAGTCAAATGATATACTATAGCCAATCAGAATAATGTACACTAGTGAAACATAGGGTACTTGTAATTATGTAAAAGAGAAGAAAGATATTAGACAATTGTGGCGATCTATCAAAAGCATATCAAATGATAATGAAAATCAAAGAGCAATTTTACCTTATACATTAAACATAAACAATGTTAATGTTAGTGGAAGACAGCTTGTGGCTAATGAACTTAACAAACATTTTGTTAACATATCTCATATAATTAAGAAAACAGTTTTCAAACCTGAAAATTTTGAATATTTAAAAATTTTCTTAGATGAAAAATTGGGTAATCGAGAGTTCAAATTAGAATATATATCGCCTATGGAAGTTCTTACATTAATTGATAAACTTAATCCTAATAAAAGTAGTGGCTTAGACAGAATAGGACCTGATATCCTTAAACTTTGCAAAGATTATATCGTACAACCACTTACGACATTAATAAATACTTCAATTTCAACTGGAATCTTTCCAGACTTACTTAAATTAGCAAGTGTTGTACCTCTCCATAAAGGAGGAGATAAACATGATCCAAATAATTTTAGACCTATCTCTTTATTACCTACAATTTCTAAAATAATTGAAAGACATGTAGCCATTCAATTAAATAAATATTTAAAAGAAACCTGTATACTAAATGAACACCAATCGGGTTTTAGACAAAACCACTCATGCCAAACTGCTTTAATCAGACTCGTTGATTCATGGTTAAATTGTATGGACGATGGTTATATGATAGGAACTGTTTTTGTAGATTTCAAAAAAGCATTCGACTTAGTAGACCACACCATTCTTCTGCACAAGTTGAAATTATATCATTTTTCGGATTCGTCTTTGAAGTTTTTTGAATCATATCTACAAAACCGTTTGCAACTAATTCGGGCAGATGGAGTAACATCAGACACCTGCATGATAAGTTCCGGTGTACCACAAGGCTCCATTTTAGGACCTGTGTTATTTTTACTTTACGTGAATGATCTACCCTTAAAACTAACATCAGAATCTGACATGTATGCTGATGATGTAACAATCCACTGTAAAGGGAATAATATAACTATGATAAATTGCACACTTCAAGACGACTTACTAAGGTCACAAAACTGGTGTATGATAAATAATATGGCAGTCAACCCAGATAAAACTACTTGCATGACTATAGGATCACGCCAAAAACTTAAACATTCAGAAGATCTAAATTTGTTTGTAAATAACTCAAAAATAAAACATGTTGCAACCCAAAAACTTCTAGGTATCCATATTGATAAACATTTTAATTGGAAGGCCCATGTTGATATAACTTGTTCAAAACTTGTATCGAAATTATCACTATTCAGGCGAATACAATATTTTCTAACACCTGAGATGAAAATTATGTTCTATAATGCGTATGTAACACCAATTATTGATTATGGATGTGTCACATGGCAAAATGCAAATACTAGAGACATAAACAGAATATCAAAACTGCAAAGAAGGTTTTTAAGAGTAATATTACGTAATGACTTAAATATAAATTATTATGATTAATCACAAAAAATACAATGGCTTTCGTTTGAAAACAGATGTAAATATTTCACAGGTATAATTATTTACAAATCTCTTCATAATTTAACGCCCACATATATTGACGACTTGATAAAACTGGTGAAAAACAATAATTACAATTTAAGATCGATATCAAACAATGATTTGACGCATAAAACACCTCACTCAAACCTTTTAAAAAAGTCGTTAAGTTACTCTGGTATGGAAATATGGAACCACATACCGGTTAGTATTCGCCAATCTCTCACTCTCACCACTTTCAAACATAGGCTTAAGAAATATTTCCTCTTTGAGGCGCAAAATGAGTCTCACGCGTAGTAACATTTTTCTGTTTTCCTCTTATTCAAAAGTCAAATACTCCTCCATAAGTGTCGTAATGATTACTGCAGATTTAAAATCTGCAATCAAATATACATATTGCTTTTTCAAACTATTTATATAGCAAGGAGGTGCAGGCTATTCTTCATAACAGTTGGGTAATTTCATATCCTATTGTGAACAACACTGGTCATGAATATGGTTTTCTGTAATTATAATATTTGTGTACATCAGCCGCTTCTATCAATCGTTAACTATTTCAAGAATTATGTATTCCACGTTTTTAAACTCTGACTTTGTACAATAATGTACGCGGCTGTTTTGTTAACTTTTTGTTATTGATATTGGTCGTGTTAATTAAGATATGGTAATTGTATAAGTGTGTGTGTGTGTGTGTGTGTGTGTGTATAGGTGTGTGCGTGCGCGCGTGTGTGTGTGCGTGCGTGCGTTAGTGTGTGCATATGGGAAAATGTAATCAACAATACATTTATATTCTTAAATACTTTCTGTTTATAAATATTTGTTCCTTGAGACCATTTCATTATCGGAAGAGAAATTAATAATATAAGAGAAGTCATATAATATACTTGCTTTTTATGACACTTCTATTACACTGTTACAGTACTCTTATGTCCGTCAAAGTCTACATGTTTGCATTATACTGTAGAAATGCATTATACATACCATAGTTGTTTGAAGGCCTCATTGAAAATAAGATTGCCATTGTTAAACTGTCTGCATGACTTTGTATCAATGTGTTGTCTTAATGAGTTACCCTCGGTAAATAAAGAGATTATTATTATTATTATTATTATGTAATCAACTGCAAGAAAAATATAATGCCATTAAAGCCAAGCGTTACTTTTTTATTCGCCGTTCATTTTTGTCGTTTTACAATGATGATGGCACGTATAATTGGCGATTAAATGCATAATTCGCTTTCAATAACACATTTATAATCCGGTTGAGTATATATATATATATATATATATATATATATATATATATATATATATATATATATATATATATATATATATATATATATATATATATATATATATATATATATATATATATATATATATATATATATATGTAGGGTCAGACCATAGACCGATCTAGTCAAAGGGTACGTGTATCACAACTCATACAAAAACTATACCGGCTCGTAAACAAATATTTCACATTTTTGAAAATATTTTTATAAATAATGTGCGATGTGGACATAATATGGAAATAAAAGCAAACTACAACCTTACTAGCTTTAAAGACTGTTCATGTTTTGGTATTTTTGACACAGCTGAGTAGGTGATTTCGCTTTAGTGAAAATTTTGACGGACGGCGAAGAAAGACCGATCACATTAACTAGCCCTAAAATTGATCTACAAATAGCCCAATTTTGTGTCACATTTGAATAATTTTCCATTTTCTGAAAAAACGAATTATTTGACCATTCAAAAAAATAAAGATCGAATTGCAGTATGAACACTTATTTCAAACATGTACTATATACACTAGAGTTTCAGGAACAGCAAATCAAGTAAGAAAATACAAAATAAACATATCATATATTTGCCCCCATTGTTAATTGTAAATATAAGATTTACAACAGTCGTTTCGTTTAATATATTGAAGTTTGAAATGAAATGTTAATAAATCTTTTGAAAGAACCATATTTTGAAAGGAACATTCCACAATTTACGAGGATTTCATAATTAAATGACCGCCATGTTTTCAAACAATTATTGACGTTTCATTCATTCTTCTGCAATCTAACAATTGAATGATGAACATGATTAATCTGTTTTTGCCAAGTTTGCAATGTCTGTAAATGTGTACAACAATATGAGTGAATTTATTTTGGCAAAGAAAAAAAACATCGTTTAACTACTTCATGATCAATATCAATAACAAGAATATCAATTTTGTGTTTCTTATCGACACATTGTAAAAAAACCTCGAAACGAAACTTACTTAAACTAAACTAACTTAACGATTAAATTTGCAAAATTTGCAAAATATAACCAATTTTTAAACATATATTTTTGCATATGTAATTAGTAAAAACCATCTAATATTTCATGCCAAGGCCAAGAACGAAGAAGTTGCACTTTCAATCGATTCAGGAATTGGCAGTTGCTCCCGCTGCATTTCACACGCATGTTCTAGGACGGGTATGACGTCATCTTTACATCCAAACTTAGGATTCTTTACAAAGTATCTCTCTTGAAAGCGATCAATGGTTTCCAATTCGCAAGGAAGCCGAAATGAAAAATCTCGGGTTCCATACGTCTCAGGCTGGTGGTACATTACTATCGGTATCCAATTTGGTGCTTCCACATGTCTTTGCTGCCGAATCCGATGAGAATTCCATAGATGGGTTAAAGAGTTCAGATCACGTTGTATTAATGGTATGAAACAGAATCCCAAGCATTCTAAATGCACAGGATCATCAATCAATCAAGCAAGCCGCTGTCTACCATATCCTTGAAATAGTTCCTCCAAAACACAGTAAATTTGACTCTTAAATTTACCCCAAAACGTTCAATTCTTTGATTGCCAGTGGATCTCCCAGTCGTGTAACTGTTCATTCCAGACATGTTATCTCTGTCATTAAACCTAAACGCTATCTGCATAGCCCGTACCCAAACGTTTTCTGTCCCTGCATCACCACGAACCAGACGTAGAAGGCGACCAATCCGTTTCACAAAGTTAATAAAGAAGCCCGCGATAATTCGAGGGTCATTATTCGAATAACATGCCTCCAGCCATAATACGCAACTGGAAAATCCATCCACCGCAACGTGTATAGCAATTCCAAAAGGCTTTAGCTTATTATACCCATCAATGTGTATAGTAAAATTAGGACCTTTATTGGTATAGACTCTGCGTCGCAGGCGATGTGCAGACCTGAGAGCAACACCCTCAGGATCAATTACCTTGCATACACACCTTGTTGTTTCTTGAGTTACTTTGACATTTGTGGTTGTGTTGACCAGTTTCCATATAGTTTTATAACCACATACAGCCACCCCTTCTTTATCTACTGAGCGAATTGCTCGTATAACGTGTGGAAGAGGAGATTACGCGTTGCGTCTTTTGAGACCTTCGCAGTATCCGTTTCAGTTGATTCAAACTGAGAGCAGTGTTGTGTAGGAAAAGCAAAAATCCACATATATCCAGACGCGTATAGCCCTGTTTGTGATAACGGGAAATCCAAACATCCCTTTCTTGATTTGAAAGTACAGCTAATGATGAGTCAACATATATCAGTGCCACTAAGACACAAATCTGCAATATAAAAAAGTTGTGAGTCGTTAAACACACGTTTTGCATGTATTAGATAAAGAAAAATATCTAAATGAATCAATCGAGATTTAAGCTCTCTAAATGCTCATAAAACCCAACGAACACATTAATATTTATTGTTTGCAAACAGTGTATGTTATTTTAACATTTATACCAAGCATTCCTGCTGTAAAAATGGACTGTCTGAGGTCTTGCGTGTTTCGAAAGAATATACCAGAAACTAAAAACTTGTTCGACGCCGGAAGTCATGAACCAATATTGCAATAATGTGATGATGTCAAAATTCTACAACGACATGATATGAAAAAGGTGTCATGGCGTAAAAAATAACTCATCGTGTCGACTAAAACTATGATGGCAAGTCATTTTCACAAGAGCATGACGCTAGAAGTTATGTAGATTTGTCGACTTAGATCATGTCGACCAAATATATTTTCGGGAAAAGCCGGAAACATTTACGTCGAGACTTCAACTTAATGTCGTTATGACGAGTAAAATTAAGGTGGGGAAAGCTAAAAAACTATGTCGACATACCATGTTATTTCACAGTAAGTCGATATAGATTATTCCGGCATGACCACATTATTGGGGTGTACCATATACGTTTCCGTAAATAACCCCTGTGTTCCGGATAATCCCATTATCTCGTTATTATCAGATACTGTGCCGACAAAAACTAAATAACAGCATGGTGTCATATACCACCCGTGGTAGATGCCTGGTCATTGAAAACCATGTATGGTACCCCAATGTATTTTCGTGGTAGAAGTATTACGTAGTCATTTCTAAGACTAATGTAACGCCAAAGACTCAAACTAAATACTGTATAGATATTAGCCATTTAATCATAATAATACAGTGAATGCTGGGCATTCGTCCTAGCCTATTTTTCACACAGGCGGACATTCATTCCTATGTTTTTTGACAACCTGGACATTCGTGCCATCGTTATTTGGACAATGCGGATAATGGTTCCTACATAATTTTGACAGCCCAGACATTCGTTCCTTCGATATTTGGACAGCCCGGAGATTCGTTCCTGAATAATTGATATCCCGGTCATTATTATCACATT
This sequence comes from Dreissena polymorpha, assembly GCF_020536995.1. NCBI lineage: Eukaryota > Metazoa > Mollusca > Bivalvia > Myida > Dreissenidae > Dreissena > Dreissena polymorpha. The sequence goes on from NC_068369.1 coordinate 12,771,970, forward strand.
TTATCAAAATAATATGACACTCTGGGCATTTTATCCGGTATTTTAATGTGTCATTATGAAAATATTTTTTTTTTAATTCTCATATTTTGTGTAATACTTTATATTGTTGTAAGATTGTATCGTGATCATGAGGATGATAACGTTAAAATATATAATAATATATCGACTTACACTTTGATCTGTAATTTGCCAAACCTTGCAAAAATCTGTGCGTTAAAACTATATAGGAGTATATATCCGGTCTGTCAAAATAATGTTGGAACGATTGTCCGGGATGTCTAAATAGCGTGGTAATGAATGTCCGGGTAGTTAAAACAACATATTAATGAATGTCCGCCTTGTCAAAATTAGCGTAGAAACGATTTTCCTTGTGTAAGAATTTTCGGATACATAATTAAGTACTTAATATGTTTAAATACATTTGAAATATTTATAAACTTGTATGCTAAACACGAAACCTATTTAGCGGGTACCGCTTAAATAAAACTCCGTCATTACATAGTCTTATAAAGAGTGTTCGTTAGTGTTTGGAATATATATATATATATATATATATATATATATATATATATATATATATATATATATATATATATATATATATATATATATCACCCATAATCACGTTTTAAGAGAAATCAAGGTGCATGCAAAGACGGTTCAGTTTGCCCCACGTTCGTTGTTTTTCACCGTATAAAAAAATTCTTCAATATTGTCTTTTACTGTAAAAGAACATTAATTAAAGTTAAAAGAAAATGACATAACATTTATATAGTTTTCGTGCTTTGCATTTTCTATTGCTTTTTCTTATGATTGAGTCCACACACATTTTACACGTTCGATCGTTCGTGAAAAATATTACAGACCAGCAAACATACCTTTGAGAATTTAAGTTATTTAATAACGTTTTGTGTTATACGACTTGTGTATATCCTTTTTTTTTGTGCAATTAGCAATTAATGTTTATTCTTCAGATCACATTTTCTCTGATGGCAATGGGTATCTTGAATTTGCTTCAAGATTAAATAATATGTATATACACGTATAATATATACGCTAGTGCTAGTAAATAGATCTACTATGTCTTTGAAATATGACTTAGGTGTGAGAATGTTTATTTTATAACCTCTCATCAATGTATTGACTAAACAACACATGCATATGTTTGTCGTTATTGTTACCAGTGTCAATACTCATAAAAATCGCGAATGTAATAAATAAAATTCAACTGGTTTATAATCATCGATATTCTCCGCCAAAGATCTATACACGTTCAGCCTCGTTCTGAAATTCGACGTGTCACGTGATATTTAAAAATAGCGACAGCAGTAGTATTGTGAAACTGGTCGAATGTCTATTCTAACTTGTGAACATCGAACGATCACACAATAATAATAACACACATGGACCCCAAATTTTGATCTTCATATTTAAATAGTGTCCGAAATTCGATGTCTAATGATTAGGAAATTTGTGTATTAAGATGGTGGATCACATACATATCTAGTTAACGAGTCGCTGCATAATACTAGTAATATATGTTACCTACAATCTTCAAATGCGATAAAATGTAAAAACTTTATTTCTTCGATCGTTGAAAAGGAAAACAGGCTTATTTACTGCAATGTTATTTTGCGCACGCTGACGTATAAAGGCATGCTTGATTCATAAATGGTTATAATGAAAACTGTTTCTCAAAACACAGAAAGGTTACTTATCTTAGATGTAGGCGAATGCCGAATAGCCCTTATAGTAGAGCACGACTTGCGTGCATCGCTAAATATCATGTAAGGTTAAAATTATCAAACATACGTTCACACACAGCCGGCATGGCCAGAATGCTCTTGCTAAACTTAGGTTCCATTTTCGTGTCAAGGTGACTAAAACTAGCAGTAAATAGTGCGACAGAAAATGTCAACCACGTCAGGCCCGTACCCAGGCCATGGGCCCAGGGGCCCGGGCCCCCCCCCAGCTGGCTGTCGAACTATGATTTTTTTTTTAATGATCGGCCCACTTCAATTTTTTCTCTCGTGCAAGGGCCCACAGTACACTTTCCCTCAAAACAAAAGAGCAGCTATGTTTTATTGTCCCTGATAAACAAGGGGATTAGCGCTCGCTAATCGAGGTAAGCCCCTAGACAATGCTTTCTTATCGCCTTGTATACACATCCCCGATCAGTCCCCCATTGTGATCATGAATGCTTCATCTATCGATGGTTTATGTACATGTATTTTGATTAGTGCAGCAAATGGAAGCAACTGCTACAGGAGGTTGTAGAATATGGTCTGATAATTGCTGACGCAGGTTTTTTTTTCTTCTTTGAGAAGGCCCTTTCCCCTAGACGTATTTTTCTCTTATAAAAGTTAACTTGTTTGTGTTTGGAAACCTTTTATTTGGGGATTTTTAGGTCCCAATATATACTTGTTACATTGAGATAGGGCCATGAATTTAAACCGGAACAAAAACACTGACAAAGGTATTAAAACTTAGTATTTATCATTTTTGCAAGGAAATCACTGAAAAAGACTACGATGAGATAGTTAACATGTCTGTTGAAAAGAAAAACAGATTCATAAATTTGCCGAGCAACAGATAAGAATTTGGCAGAATTCAGTATTTAAAATAATTCAATGCGGGGAATCACGTGGTCAGATTTGATAAAAAATGGCCGCCGATGCCTCGATTAGATGGAGAAATTGAGTCTTCAAACGTTTTCCGTCAGGAAATCGCGAAATATTCCATGAGTTATCTCCACACTCAGACCAACCAGCCGAAAACGGTTCCGGCTGGCCCTATGATAGGCGTTATCCGATTAAAAACAAGTAAGTAATAAGGTAGATGTACCTGTTTGAAGACTCAATTTCTCCATCGAATCGAGGCATCGGCTGCCTTTTTTTTATATCAAAGCTGACTACGTGATTCCCCGCATTGGTAATTGAGTATCGAGAATTGAGTAATGTCAACCTATTAATGGTTCATTGGTAAAAAAAGAAAAATTGAAACAACAAATCGATCTCATTATATAAGTTAACCTGATCCAGTGTAGAAAAATATTGTATAATTAAATTATATGTTGCATTGAATTTGTTTGAAAACAGTAAAGTAGGTTAAATTGATTATTTAAGTCTTTCATTATTTCCCCCCAAAATTAGGCTTTTTGCGCATTTTTTTTCCTTAAAAAAGGCAAGGTCTTTCCCAAGAAATCTGAGAAAAAAACTGTGACTTTATTGATTTGTGAAAAAAAAATGGTGGAAGCAATACGAGAGTTGATGTGGATAATAGTCAGTTTAAACCTGTAAGTTTCGGAAATCAAAAGCTTGTAGTATTGTTGTGAATTCACACCAATGTTTAAAGCTTAAGACTTCCGAAATGTGCTGATTTACTTGTTATATTCCATTACTTCATATCACAAAACATCGTTTTTATAAGCATAAAATTCACCTGCAAAGTGCCAAATTTAAAAAAGTATATATATAGGGAGGGGGGAACCCTCCCAAACCCTTCCCGGTTGGGCCCCCCCCCCAGTCAAGAAATCCTGGGTACGGCCCTGCACGTATACTATTGTGTTGCCGTCTGGTTAGACATGGATTATCATATGTGTGTGATTGTAGTAAACATGTATTTACATTCCCGAATAAAAGTATCCACTATATATTATTTTGTACTGTACTACTAATACTTTAAGCTATTACTGAAAGTGCATTGTATTGATCTTAGGAAAACTTCCACTTAACTCATAAATTTCCTTTCATTTTAAATCTGTCTGATCAAAGTAATGCCAGCCACGATAGATTGTACGAGGAAGCGGTCGGTTTCGCATGAACGGCGCCCTCTCGAGTGCAGCTTTGTTTTATTGCAGCGACAATGGACAGCTACTTCCTGTACATCGCGTCCCGGTTGGAAAAATTGCGACGAGACAAAGACGCCAACAACCGCTCCGGAAGTTGGTTTGGCGAGCTTAAACAGTTGCAGTTCTGGCGCGCTGCAGCGGCCGAGTGTTTAGCGACTCTTCTGTTCGTGTTCATCGGCACGATGTCAGCGGTGGACATAACGCAGCCTGTTGACGTCACGAGCAAGTTCATTCGGGTATCTATACTAAAACATCGAACTATCGTTGCTTGTAAGCATTCTGAAATAAAAACTTCCAAAGTCGCCGGATCCAGAAATGGCAAAAAAGGTATCAGCAAAGCATACACATATTCGCCAAATACTTTGTTCCCATACATAAGTGCATATATAGTGCATGCAACCTATGAACGCGTCAAACGTGTTGTAAAAACAGTGTATCGCCAGTAATAGCATATAAACCAAGAACAATATAATATGCGTGCTTGGCATTACATTGTTTCCGAATTTCTTCGACGTGTGCCAACACAATGTCACAAGAACGTTCCCAAGTTGACCGTAAATATATGAGCCTCGCCCTAGGAAAACTAGGTTTAATGCATGTGCGTTAAGTGTAGTACCGGATTAGCACGTGCAGTCCGCACATGATAATTATAGACGACAAAATCCGTCCAAATGGTAGTTTTCGTTTGAAGGAAATCTCTTCCTAGCGCAAATCCAGCGGAAAGTCCAGTTATCCCAGACCGCATCGTCGGATACCCACGACTAATAGTTATCCCAGACCGCATCGTCGGATACCCACGACTAAATCATCCCGTTACTCTCCAGCATTAGATAAATGGAGAGTAGCGGAATGGGTCGAACGTGGGTATCCGACGATACTCAGAGCGACACTCATACGCAGATAAGAGGGGCGATGTTGCAGTTTTGTGTATAAAAATCAATCTTACTACAGTGCTAGCAATCTTATACAAGGAGCATCCTCTCAATATTATTTACAACTGCAAATAACATGTGAACCCGACTGATATACACACATGGGCCGTGCTCTATGAAAAGCGGGTTAATGCATGTGCGTAAAGTGTCGTCCCAGATTAGCCTGTGCAGTCAGCCCAGGCAAATAAGGGACGATACTTTCCACTTTTATGATATATTTCGTTCAAAGAAAATCTATTCTTAGCAAAAATCCAGTTAAGGCGGAAAGGCCCGTCCCCGATAAGTCTGTGCCAACTGCACAGGATAATCTGGGACGAAACTATACGCACATTCATAAAAAAAAACTTTTCACAGAGCGCGGCTCGACACATATCATGTATCGCGATATATTTCATTATTTTAAATCCTTGAAAAATTCGTTACCATTTCGTAAAAGAAATATTATTAAAATACGGGCTGTTTGCAGGTCGGGTTGACATTCGGCCTGATGATAACCGTGTGCATCCAAATCATCGGTCACGTGTCCGGTGGTCACATGAACCCAGCCGTCTCCATAGCAATGGCGGTTGCCATGGAGATCAGTCCGCTTCGTGCCGTCACGTACACAGCTGCCCAGTGCCTCGGTGGAATGCTGGGATCCCTACTGTTGAAGGGGTAAAAAGGCTTCACTTCTTTGAATTTAATATTGGGCCGCGCCATGGAGGAGTCATGCTTCATTTATGAGTGGAAAGTGTCGTCCGCACAGGCTTATAAGGGACGACACTTTCCGTCTTACCTGGATTTTCTTGAAATAGAGTCTTACTTTAAAGAAATAATTAAATGATACCGGAAAGTGACGGCATAGATAAAACTGCGCAGACTGCCCAATTTAATCTGGACAACACTTTACGCAAATGCATAAAGCAACGTTTGCCTAGAATGAGGCTCAAATGTTGAGTTTGTTACAAAAAAATGAATGATTCCTCAATTGTTTATTATTGTCATTTGGAATGTCCACTATTCAATGTGGACATAACGCTACAGGTCGGGTCACAAATCTCTGGAAACCAGTTTAAGTCACGCTTAAAGAAGCATGGGGGGGGGGGGCTATTATTATAATTCCTGCTCAAATTTAAGTCCCATCTGCCAGAGCCGTTTTAATCAACCCACTATTAGACATATTAGACTTAAGTCCAATAAAAATACGCCCAGTGTTTGAATATATACAGGTCTTTACTGGTGATAATGTAATTTACAAAATGTCCTACAAGAAGAATGACGTAGATAGATGCGGTTAATGCCAAGTTTGAATGAAATACTTATATAATATTCCAATTTTAGGAATATGCTTTATTATCTAGACTTAAATCTAAGGATTATTAGGTAAAACAGGCCAAGGAGTGTTGTTTCAGGGTGACACCCAGTTATCTCCATGGTAACCTGGGTGTGACGAGCGTTCACATGGGGCTCAGTGGCGGCCAGGGTTTTGCCTGCGAGTTCGTGTTAACCTTCCTCCTGGTCACCTCCGTATTTGCCTGCACGGACACGAACAGGACCCTGTGTGGCAGCCCTTCCCTTGGTATTGGCATCACTGTCGGCGTCTTGCATCTCGCCGGGGTGCGTCCTACTGTAACACACTTAGCGACAATGGCAACTGAAACTTATACTCATACGAGTCGCGATATTAGTCCATTAATTAATAAATCATCATAATCGCGAAAATACGAAGAGCACAGGAACGTCTGTATGAAGGCTCCGATACTGCATTTATACTCATCATGCGCAGGTTAATGTACAGCCGATATCAGTGTTAATGCGCCGCGCGATAGGCAGCCGATATCAGTGTTAATGCGCCGCGCGATAGGAAAACAGGGCTTAATGCATGTAAGTAAAGTATCGTCGCATATTAGCATGTGTTGTCCGCTAATTCTTATCACAGACGTCTTTTTCCGCTCTTATGATTTTTTTCGTTTAAAGTAGTCTCTTCTTAATGAAAATCCATTCTAAACGTTATACGGACTGCGCATGCTGATCTGGGATGACATTCTAAACGCTATACGGATTGCACATGCTCATCTTGGATGACATTCTAAACGCTATACGGACTGCACATGCTCATCTGGGATGACATTCTAAACGTTATACGGACTGCACATGCTCATCTGGGATGACATTCTAAACGTTATACGGACTGCACATGCTCATCTGGGATGACATTCTAAACGTTATACGGATTGCACATGCTCATCTTGGATGACATTCTAAATGCTATACGGACTGCACATGCTCATCTGGGATGACATTCTAAACGTTATACGGACTGCACATGCTGATCTGGGATGACATTCTAAACGTTATACGGACTGCACATGCTCATCTGGGATGACATTCTAAACGTTATACGGACTGCACATGCTCATCTGGGATGACATTCTAAACGTTATACGGACTGCGCATGCTGATCTGGGATGACATTCTAAACGTTATACGGACTGCACATGCTCATCTGGGATGACATTCTAAACGTTATACGGACTGCACATGCTCATCTGGGATGACATTCTAAACGTTATACGGACTGCGCATGCTGATCTGGGATGACATCTTAACGTTATACGGACTGCGCATGCTGATCTGGAATGACATTCTAAACGTTATACGGACTGCACATGCTCATCTGGGATGACATTCTAAACGTCATACGGACTGTGCATGCTCATCTGGGATGACATTCTAAACGTTATACGGACTGCACATGCTGATCTGGGATGACATTCTAAACGTTATACGGACTGCACATGCTCATCTGGGATGACATTCTAAACGTTATACGGAATGCGCATGCTCATCTGGGATGACATTCTAAACGTTATACGGACTGCACATGCTGATCTGGGATGACATTCTAAACGTTATACGGACTGCACATGCTGATCTGGGATGACATTCTAAACGTTATACGGACTACACATGCTCATCTGAGATGACATTCTAAACGTAATACGGACTGCGCATGCTCATCTGGGATGACATTCTAAACGTTATACGGACTGCACATGCTCATCTGGGATGACATTCTAAACGTTATACGGACTGCACATACTGATCTGGATGACATTCTAAACGTTATACGGACTGCGCATGCTGATCTGGGATGACATTTTACGCACATGCATTAAGTTTCGTTTTCCCAGAACGAGACTTAAATGAGTCCCGTTCTGACACAACTGGGCATAATGCTTGTGCGTAAAGTGTCGTCCCAGTTTAGCCTGTGCAGTCCACACAGGCTAATCAGGGACGACACTTTCCGATTTTATGAAATTTTTCGTTTAAATGAAGTCTCTTCTTAGCAAAAATCCAATTTAGGCGGAAAGGGTCGTCCCTTATTAGCCTGTGTGGACTCCACAGGCTAATCTGAGACGACACTTTACGCACAAGCATTATGCCCAGTTTTCTCAGAACGCGATTTAAAAAGTTATTGGCATGCGCATTTTTTCCCGACTCTTGTCTGTTTCCTTTCGGTCATTAGTCTTGACATGTTTTGATTCCACTTAATTGAGAACGTTTGAGTGAAGTACCATTTCCGATTCCACGCGTCTGGGTTGGTTCACAGAATAAATACATGTATATGTATTTAAAACTGCCACATCTTGTTATTTACAGAAAGCTTCGCTTGGATTTGAAATAATTTCACAAAAATGTGTTCCTCGGTTATATATTTACGACAATGCTCAATACATCTACATGTATTTGAGCCTCGCTCGGGGAAAACCGGCCTTAATGCATGTGCGTAGTGTCGTCCCAGATTAGCTTGTTCAGTCCGCACAGGCTAATCAGGGACTACACTCTCCGCCTTTTTTGTTATAAGTAAGCCTCTTAGCGGAATCCAGTTAATGCAAAAAATGATCGTCCCTTATTAGCCACTGCGCATTAAACGCATTAAACCCCGTTTTCCCAGAGCGAGGCTGATTTTAAATCGCATTGACCGTTCTCTTTGGACAGTCACTCATAATGACTCGTACATCGTGGGGTGTTTTAGATCCCGTTCACAGGTGCCAGTATGAATCCTGCCCGCTCCCTCGCCTCCGCAGTCGTCTCGCGGGACTTCACGGATCTCTGGGTACGGACATGACGCATTAAAGATTCAAATAGTGTGACTACTTTATTTTTTTCATTATACTACTGAAATATATTTTAGTAGAACCCCGGGTAAATATTTTTTAGGAGAAAAAAAGTATTTATGGGCGTTAATATATGTTTTAATTAAGTCCATTAGTCCAATATTAATAATTATTAATTATTTATTACATGAACTGTCAGTTTAAAAGTCAAACAGAAAGTTTGAAGTTACTTAGCCCAAAAATTGTATTATAATAACGTATAATAATATATAAACGCTATAATACAATGTTCTTGTGTGTGCATCTCACACAGGTGTACTGCAATTACCGGTATACCATGTTATTGTGTACGCATCTCGCTTAGGTGTACTTCCACTATACCATGTTCTTGTAAACTCCTCCTTAACACGTGTACTGGGTGGGCCTCCATTATATAATGTTATTGTAAACGCGTTTCCCACAGGTGTACTGGTTGTTACACATCTATACCATCTTCTTGTGTACGCCTTTCACGTACACTAGTGGTACACACCTTTACAATATTCTTGTGTACTCCTCTCTCACATGTGTGCAGGGTGGGACACCACTATACCATGTTCTTGTGTTGCCTTTACCACTTGTGTACTGGGTGGAACACCACTATAAATTGTTCTTGAGTACGCTTCTCCCACGGGTGTACTGGGTTATACATCACTATTCAATGTTCGCGTGTACGCCTTTCCCATATGTACACTGGGTGGGAAACAACATTACAATGTCCGTTTGTTCGCATCTCTCACAAAAGAACTGGGTCGCAGTGGTGTAGTGGATATAGTGTCCGCCTTGCGATCAGGATGTCATCGGTTCGATCCCCACTGTGGGGGCGTTCTTTAGATTTGCCCCCATAAACACCATGTACTAGTTCTAGTTCCAGGAAACTGGCTCGATGGTGTTTCGAATAAGCCTTAGGCTTTCTATGCAATTGAGGTAAACTAAATAGGTTAAAGCAAAAAGAACTGAGGAAAGGAACCCTACTAGCCTAGCTATCGTTCCAATCCTATAAACTTTAGATGCTTGTACATTATGTTGTAAAACACATTACTGAATAAATATGTTTAAACCAAAAAGAACTGGGTGGTACACAACTATACAATGTTATTGTGTACTCTTCTCCCACAAATGAACTGGGTGATACACCATTATACTATGTTCTTGTGAACGCCTTTTCTACATTTGTACTGGGAGGGACACCACTATACCATGCCCTTGTGTAAGCCACTCCCACAGGTGCAGTGGATGGAAAATCACTATACAATGTTCGCGTGTACGCCTCCGACACAAGTGAACTGTGTGGTATATCATGATACAATGTTCTTGTGTACGCCTCTCTCGAATGTGTTGTGGTTCTTGTGTACACCTCTCTCTCAGAAATACTAGGCGGGACACCTCTACCTCTATACAATGTCCTTGTTTACACCTCTCTCCCAGGTGTACTAGGTGGGACACCACTATACAATGTTTTTGTGTATTCCTCTCTCTCTCTCTCAGGTGTATTAGGTGGACACCACTATACAATGTTTTTGGGTACGACTCTCTCTCAGGTGTTCTAGGTGGCACACCACTATATATTGTTCTTTTCTACGCCTCTCTCTCTCTCAGGTGCACTAGGTGGGACACCACTATACAATGTTTTTGTGTACGCCTCTCCCCTCTCTCTCTCTCGCTCTCTCTCTCTCTCTTTCTCTTTCTCTCTCTCTCTCTCTCTCTCTCTCTCTCTCTCTCTCTCTCTCTCTCTCTCTCTCTCTCTCTCTCTCTCTCTCTCTCTCTCTCTCTCAGGTGTATTAGGTGGACATCTCTATACAATGTTTTTTTGGGTACGACTCTCTCTCTCAGGTGTACTAGGTGGGACACCTCAATACAGTGTTCTTGTGTACGCCTCTCTCACAAGTGAACAAGGTTGGACACTTCTATACAATGTTCGTGTGTTTACCTTTCTCTCTGGTGCACTTGGTTGTACACCACTCAACAATATTTTTGTGTATGTCTCTCCCGCAGGTGTACTTGGTTGAACAACACTATTCATTTTTCTATTTTACGCTTATCTAACAAGTGTTCGGGTGGTACACTGTTATTTTGTTGGTCTACCATATATGCCGTGTTGCTCAATTGGTCGTTGTCGACTCCGGTACTACTCAAAAGATTCTTAAGTTCTGAAGTACATGTATACCACAATATACCCTGGGTGCGGAAGATACGCTTAAAAGCACACAGTCATACTCCGGGATAATTATCCGTACACCGAGTACCTTGTAGAATACTAAAAAGTACCCGGGGTTCTTTTAAGTAGTACCTGTGCCGACCATAACATGTCGAGCTGCAGCAGGAGGGGCACGACTATTCCGTTTGCTTGTGTACACATCATTCTCACGTTTACTGGTTAAGCCACTAAATTCTTTTAGGGTTTCTTCGTACGTTATCCTCGTGAGCATACTGGGTCGATACTTTTTATACCATTTTTACAGGTATACTAGGTGAGACACCACTATACAATATGCTTGTGTATGCCTCTCCCACAGGTGTACTGGGTGAGGCACCACTATACAATGTGCTTGTGTATGCCTCTCCCACAGGTGTACTGGGTGGGGCCCGTGCTGGGAGGATGTGTCGCCGCCGGCGTCTACAAGTACATCTTCCTACCGTACAAGGACTTGGCCACCTTCCCAGAGGCGGAAATAGAACTGGGTACTGCAAAAGATCTTTTCGAGAATATGAAAATTGTAAAGCTTTTCTTCTGTTCACAATACAGCTTACTGATTTTCGTCGAACACAAATGATCATACCATGTAATTGTAAGTTTTGTTTTTTACAGCAAGCTCTGCGGACGTGATTGTGATCCCCAGATCCCACTTCAACGGTGACGTAACGGGGATCAATGGACGCCTGGAGCTATCCATAGACTGAACGCGCCGTGATCATGATTTGCCAGAGCGCTCTCATTGCATGTGACTGATCCGAGTCCTACAGGCGCACGTGTATGTCAATCAGATACACTTTGAATATTCATCAACTTACATTGTGCCTTAGTCATTATCGATCGTTATATGTGTTATTAAACTGCGAAGTCCTGTATATATACGCATTATGTCGTATTTACTTATTAAAACATGTGTTGATAAGTTTTGCATAAATCCGAAATGCGTAAAGTCCATAAAGTTAAATTAAATATCAATGAAAACAAACGCATTCTATTAGAGATAAATTTTACAAAATGACAACTTAAATGAGGCTTACATTACTCTAAAAAATAACCACTAAAATGAGACTTACATTGCTCTACAAGATGACCACTAAAATGAGACTTTCATTACTCTACAAAATGACCAGTTAATTAGACTTACATTGCTCTACAAAATGACCACTAAAATGAGACTTACATTACTCTACAAAAATGACCACTAAAATGAGACTTACATTACTTTACAAAATGAGCACTAAAATGAGGCTTACATTACTTTACAAAAATGACCACTAAAATCTTCCTGTGGCGCAATGTTGGCACTATTTTCAAATATTCAAATTAATTTTGTGCACATCGTATAATATTACTCGATCGTCTTAAATCGTTTATTAATTTCCCAATGTGATGTGTTTTTTGTCATGTTGGGTGTACAGTTATTTTTTACTATTTTGTTTGTGGTATTATCAATTCCATTTATGTTGGTATTTTCCAATAAAAAAATAATAAAGCTTTGATAAAAAAAAAGATTATGTTTAATGTTCTTAATACCTTTAGAGTGTTTTACCGGAAGGAGTATAGGTTTGCCCTCTGTCTGTCCGTCCAAAAAGGGGGACTTTGCAAGTTCTCTTAAAGTTGTTACTTTTATGAAACTTTGCATACTTGGTAACATGTTATGAATGGCTATCCGATTTATACACATATTTATTTATCACCAGAGGTTAAACGGTCTGGTCGCTCTTTCTGCGAATAGAATTTTTTTATTACATTCAATGTTTGAAATATGTACGCCATTTGTCTGTCTCGCCCTCTGATCGTTCATCGGCCCATTCCCAAAATCTGGATACTCAAAAGGAACATGTTGTTATTGTTAATACTTTATATACCCATAACGTGTGATGTAAGGATTATGCAATACCTTTTATTTCTCCAGGGAACTTGTTAAAACTAGAAACACACACAACATTGCAGAAAAAAAAGACAATAAGATATGATATTGAAACATGGTATACACATAAAACATAAAAAGCATAGTTGAGCATCATAATTTGCAGACATCTGGAAAAAAATAAAATAATCTTTAATTTATTGCTGCTTTGCCAACAAGGAATGGTATTTGTTTATGAAATGATACAAATGCATTTTTTTTACTGGACACTACAATCGTAAAGCACAATCTAGTTGTAGGAGTTAAAAGGAGCAGCCTGGGACCCTAGTTAACTCTTTCAGTGCTGGAACCGACTTTTGAAGGCCTTTGCAAACAGTTTGGATCCAGATGAGACGCCACAAAACGTGGCGTCTCATCAGGATCCAAACTGTTTGCTATTCTGATAGTATTCTTTGAAAAAAATCGAAGAAAATGCTAATTTTAGAAATTCAGCAAACGACATTTTAGCAGACGACAAATTTCCCAGCATGCAAATGGGTAATATTGCAATACTGACAAAGCCTCGTTTCAAACGGAAAAGTGCTTCTATATTTTAGTTCTTTCATTTTCTTTGAAATACTTAAGCGTTTTTCAAATTTCAACAGCTTTTTAAAATTTATATTGATATTTAATATGATTTTGATCAAAGTTAATAAAAAAATATTCTTTAGTTTTATCTAAAACCCTGAAAGTGTTTGCACCTTGACAACATCCTGACTTACCATTGCTATCAGATTTAGAAGATGAGTTCCACTTTGTATGTAAATGTACTCAATATATCACTATCAGAAAGAAATATATAAAACCATTTTACTACAATAAACCATCTGTGTATAAATTCCACCAATTAATAAATGGTAATAACACAAATGAGCTATCAATGTTAGCAAAATATGTTAAATACTAGTATGCGTTAAACGCAAGAAATACATTTTTGAACACTACTTTGTAGTATACATTGGGTTTTCCCCCTAAACACTGTAATACTGTACTAATACTTGTTATATCTGATCTTGTTAGGCATTTAATTAAATGTTATAACTTGTCATTAAGTAATATATAAATATATTTGTAGTTTTTTATGTATTGTAAACCTATATCTAAACATAACAAATTTTAAACAAAATGTTAAAAACGTGACATCATGTATGTATTTGTTATTGATGTATTCAGACGATGCACTCTGTACAAGTCTCAATAAAGTGTCTTGTCTTGCTATCGTATATGTCGTATATGATAGTCGCTTTGGAAAAACAAGTTACCGTTTTACGTACGTATATGCGCAGTCTGGTGAGACATACGTATAGGCGCAGTCTGGTGAGACATACGTATAGGCGCAGTCTGGTGAGACATACGTATAGGCGCAGTCTGGTGAGACATACGTATAGGTGCAGTCTGGTCAGGAGCTACCCTTTCCGCTAATGAGACCACGAAACCTTGAGTGACTATAGCGGTCAGCGCAGTTCGTGAACAGACTGACTATAGCGGTCAGCGCAGTTCGTGAACAGACTGCGTGATTACACACTCTGGGTGACTATAGCGGTCAGCGCAGTTCGTGAACAGCTGCGTGATATGAGACAACAAAACCTTGAGTGACTATAGCGGTCAGCGCAGTTCGTGAACAGACTGCTTGACGAAACCTTGAGTGACTATAGCGGTCAGCGCAGTTCGTGAACAGACTGCTTGACGAAACCTTGAGTGACTATAGCGGTCAGCGCAGTTCGTGAACAGACTGCTTGACGAAACCTTGAGTGACTATAGCGGTCAGCGCAGTTCGTGAACAGACTGCGTGATATGAGACCACGAAACCTTGAGTGACTATAGCGGTCAGCGCAGTTCGTGAACAGACTGCGTGATATGAGACCACGAAACCTTGAGTGACTATAGCGGTCAGCGCAGTTCGTAAACAGACTGCGTGATATGAGACCACGAAACCTTGAGTGACTATAGCGGTCAGCGCAGTTCGTGAACAGACTGCGTGATATGAGACCACGAAACCTTGAGTGACTATAGCGGTCAGCGCAGTTCGTAAACAGACTGCGTGATATGAGACCACGAAACCTTGAGTGACTATAGCGGTCAGCGCAGTTCGTAAACAGACTGCGTGATATGAGACCACGAAACCTTGAGTGACTATAGCGGTCAGCGCAGTTCGTGAACAGACTGCGTGATATGAGACCACAAAACCTTGAGTGACTATAGCGGTCAGCGCAGTTCGTGAACAGACTGCGTGATATGAGACCACGAAACCTTTAGTGACTATAGCGGTCAGCGCAGTTCGTGAACAGACTGCGTGATATGAGACCACGAAACCTTAAGTTACTATAGCGGTCAGCGCAGTTCGTGAACAGACTGCGTGATATGAGACCACGAAACCTTGAGTGACTATAGCGGTCAGCGCAGTTTGTGAATAGACTGCGTGCAATGAGACCACGAAACCTTGAGTGACTATAGCGGTCAGCGCAGTTCGTGAACAGACTGCGTGATATGAGACCACGAAACCTTGAGTGACTATAGCGGTCAGCGCAGTTCGTGAACAGACTGCGTGATAGCGGTCAGCGCAGTTCTTGAACAGACTGCGTGATATGAGACCACGAAACCTTGAGTGACTATAGCGGTCAGCGCAGTTCGTGAACAGACTGCGTGATATGAGACCACGAAACCTTGAGTGACTATAGCGGTCAGCGCAGTTCGTGAACAGACTGCGTGATATGAGACCACGAAACCTTGAATGACTATAGCGGTCAGCGCAGTTCGTGAACAGACTGCGTGATATGAGACCACGAAACCTTGAGTGATTATAGCGGTCAGCGCAGTTCGTGAACAGACTGCGTGATAGCGGTCAGCGCAGTTCTTGAACAGACTGCGTGATATGAGACCACGAAACCTTGAGTGACTACAGCGGTCAGTGCAGTTCGTGAACAGACTGCGTGATATGAGACCACGAAACCTTGAGTGACTATAGCGGTCAGCGCAGTTCGTGAACAGACTGCGTTATATGAGACCACGAAACCTTGAGTGACTATAGCAAAAAGCATGTTGATGCAGGTTTTTTTTTGAAGAGAAGTTTGTTTAAGATCAACCATAAAGTTATACGGTAACTGATAGCGCGTTTTACGACATCGGGTTTAGGGCGGGAAAACAACTCGGGTACAGTCTAATATCGACCTGTAGTGCGTTCAGTTACAGCGAACGTTCGCCAATGATCGTTCGTTTCCGATTCGGTCTTATTGAACGATAAGTTCGGCGCGAATGTTTCAAGATGGCGGCTCCCAGAGAATTGATTGCGATTTTGATGGAGGAAATCGCTTATAACACAGAAAGTACTTAACCAATAAAATACACTATGTTTATAATCCAATTCATTTTATGTACTACAAAAGAAATGATTTTTTTTTTCGAAGTTACACTGAACAACAACAACAACTTAATTGTCCGCCATCTTGGTTTCGCTAGCGAACTATAGCGAACTACCTCCCGAGACGGTTCGCTTCGGTTCGCGAACGTTCGCGACGAACCAAGCGTTCAATAGCGAACGTTCGCGGACCGAAGCGAACTATTGCGAACGTTCGCTATAACTGAACGCACTTCTGGTACGTTTAAGTATATTTACCGTACCCGGTTTACATATAAGTAGTTCCCGAGACGACAATGACCAATCGAACATAAATAAGCACGCAGCTCGAGTTCAATAATAACTGTGTGGGCATCAACAAGATTTGCAAACAACTCAAAGATATCGCAACACTGGTGCGTTCACAACAAAAACTTCACCATTTATTTTAAATGAGTGTGTAGAAATGTATTGTTGATTTTAAATAGCATCACTAAATACTTTTTGTTCAAACACACTATTAATTTATTTTTTAAAAACATCATTTCCCATTATTCTTATTACTTCTTACAAAGATCTAGTAAGACACGTTTATTGATAGATCTTTTTTTAACAAATGAAAATAAAACATGTATTACATGCATACTTTGATAGGCTGATATCAACTTCAAGACAACATGTTCTGTTTATAATTTGATTAAAATTGATGTCTTCAAGCAAAAAAAAAAGAAAAATCCCCATAGACACTTTTGAAGTAATATGTTTAGAGATTTCCCCGATTAATAAAGTAAAATAGATGTAGAAATATATCGCAGATTTTGAAAACATTCAATCTTAACACATGCCACAGTTTAACAGAATGACAGTCGTGTGGCATTTACTTTCCCGCTTAACCTTTTCTATAAATTATGTCGGAGTGCAATTGGAATATTTCGAAAAAAGTTTTTTCAGCCGATCAGACCTATAGCTTAATTTAATCAATTTAAACACATGCATTTTATTTAAACACTATACAAAATTGAATGCAACATTTCCACTCACGGTTTTATAAAAGACGAATTATAGGTGTATGTGTTTATTGTTTGCCAATTATTAATGGCCTATATGCAATACTTTGCGAGTATATTTATTTTAAAAGAAAAAAAACAGAAACTATCTACCGGTACTTTGGGTTTATTGTCACCTTTGCGTGTACATTATAGATTCCATGATTAGTTGAAGTTATGGAGGCGTTTCGTATAAATTTATAATAATATTGCGTTTAACCATTTCCACGTGCAAAAATACGAAATTTGATCAAATTTAAAATTATAAATCAAAATCTTAACTTAAAACAGAGATATTCAAGTTTGACAAGTGTTGCGTTAGAAAAGTCCCTAAGTGTAGATCTTTGCTTTGGTTGTAAATGTAAGGTGCAATATACATACATAAAAACATCTATTATATTAAGCAAATGCAAATTTCATGATTCACTTTTTTTTGCAGTTACGAAGTGATGTGTGTTAGATATTTTTGTTACTAGAGGTAATCTTTAGTAACGAGTAGGTTAAAACATAGCGACATTATAGGCGTGTCACGTCTGCCTATTACAAGTAATAGTTTTGCAGTTTATGGTGAAAACGATCAATTAAAAATGGTATATTTTTGCTATATTTCAAATAAATATGGTAAAGATAGTTAATTTAAGTTTGAAGGAATTTATATTTGTTAAAATCATTGTGTCAAAATGGTATGCATGTTGTATTTTGAATTCCCAACCCGTGTTTTAATTCAAAGATGGCGTAAAATGACTCCAAAATGAGAGTTTCATCTTAACAATAGCACGCGGCTGTGTTTACAAAAATATAATTACTTAATTGGTATTAGGAAAAATAATTACGTCTGAAATTTTATTAAATGGAGAATTAGTATTAAGACAAATGGGCGTTCGCAGGAATAATCATGGGGGGTCAATGGGGGGGGGGGGGGTTAGAAAATGTTGAGAATAAGGCCAGATAATGGTTTATCATGAAGAATATTGGAAGGTAACGAGTCAGTGCCCCTTGTCGAAAGTTTACAACACGACTTCTATAACAGTGCGAAAATGGGACAGTGCCTTCAATGAAAATGATTCAAAGAACCGTGCAAACATAATTTCAATTTTGTCGGGAATTATCTTCTGTGATACCCATTGTATTGCACTAAGGGGTAAAGATTCCAAAGCCGGCAATTTGAATGATCTGGTTCGTTTCGAATCGAATCTGGTGATGACGTATTGAAGAGACATATTGAGCTCGCAGGTGACAATGCCAAATATACCTCGGTTCTTATCCAAAATGAACTGATAAGTTTATGTGAAGAGACTGTGAGGGATGAGAGTGATACTGTAGCAAACATTTCAACTGGATTTTAACTCTTTCAATGCTGGAACCGAATTTTGAAGGCCTTTGCAAACAGTTTGGATCCAGATGAGACGCCACAGAAGGTGGCGTCTCATCAGGATCCAAACTGTTTGCTATTTTTATAGTATTCTTCGGAAAAAAAAATCGAAGAAAATGCTAATTTTAGAAATTCAGCAGACGACATTTTAGCAGATGACAAATTTCCCAGCATGCAAAGAGTTAAATCTTAGCGGATGAGACTGCTGATACCTCGAGAACGGAGCAACTTTCTATCGAACTGAGATTTTTCGATGAAGAAAAAACATAAAAGAAGAGTTCCTTGGATTTACTGTACTTGATGAAATGGACGCAGAAAATTTGCAGGGAAAATCGTACCACAGTGCAAGAAGTATGGTCTGAACTTGAGCAAGGTTCGCGGCCAGGTATTCGAACCATGAACTAATTTTATCGAATAAATAATTTTGACCAAGATACAATGCTATGGTACGACATGAGTTAGAAGGATCAATTCAATAGATATCAAGTCAGATTTTCATGATAAGGGAAAAATACGGATTTGTTTCCAGGCGTACGTGAGGCGATAATCATATTACTAACCCTGCCTGCCACCCCCTGTACGGTGCAGCGCTCATTTAGCACGCTGAGACGAGTGAAGAGAAGGATTGTATCAACCATGTCCGACGACAGGCTCTCAGAATTATGCATCATGAGCGTTCACAGGAAACGGATCAACACCGACAAGAATAAGAGTCGTGTTCTGAGAAAACTGGGCTTGATGCATGTGCGTAAAGTGTCGTCCAAGATTAGCCTGTGCAGTCCTCACAGGCTAATCAGGGACGATACTTTCCGCTTTTATGGCATTTTTAGTTTTAAGGAAGTCCCACCTTACCGAAAATTAAGTTTAGGCGGAAAGTGTCGTCCCTGATTAGCCTGTGCGGACTGCACATGCTAATCTGGGACGACACTTAACGCACATGCATTAAGCCCAGTTTTGTCAGAATAAGGCTCATATGTTCATACAAAAAACATAGAGACATTCTGCAGACTCACGTCTTCTTCAATTCTTATTTATGGACTGATTGACATGAATGTTAATTGATTGATTTCTCCCCTCGATTTCGCACAAATTAATCATGATTTTTTTTTTACATGTAAATGTGAGTTGGTGTTCGTGTGAAACTTACCTGACCAAACTTGTCTACTAACATTTCCGCTCACCGATTTTCCACGGAGGGGGGGGGGGGGGGAGGGTCCCATGTGCGGACGTCCATGCATAGACATTTCTTATTTGTATTAATTTATAGTTAATTTAGCATCGTGTTGTGCAACAAGTTACGACTAATTTACATGTGCACCTTTATATTAAATTATCCTATTCAATCGATAATAGTAAATAACCTTAACTTTTAAAGTGTCGTAATTCTTTTAAATCTATGTTTCTTATTTTATTCACCTTATGATGCGTATAGTATATTATTAAAAGTATCCATATCTGCAAAGTTGTGTCTAATATTAAATATATTTCATCAACTCTCGAAATTATATTTGAAGGAAGTTTCATCTTATCTAAAATCCAGTGTAGGCAAAAACTGTAATCCCTGATAAGCCTGTGCGGACAGCAGAGGTTAGTGTATGCAGAAACTGTAATCCTCGATAAGCCTGTGCGGACAGCAGACGTTAGCGGGCCAGTGTATGCAGAAACTGTAATCCTCGATAAGCCTGTGCGGACAGCAGAGGTCAGCGGGCCAGTGTAGGCAGAAACTGTAATCCCTGATAAGCCTGTGCGGACAGCAGAGGTCAGCGGGCCAGTGTAGGCAGAAACTGTAATCCCTGATAAGCCTGTGCGGACAGCAGAGGTTAGTGTATGCAGAAACTGTAATCCTCGATAAGCCTGTGCGGACAGCAGACGTTAGCGGGCCAGTGTATGCAGAAACTGTAATCCTCGATAAGCCTGTGCGGACAGCAGAGGTCAGCGGGCCAGTGTAGGCAGAAACTGTAATCCCTGATAAGCCTGTGCGGACAGCAGAGGTCAGCGGGCCAGTGTAGGCAGAAACTGTAATCCTCGATAAGCCTGTGCGGACAGCAGAGGTTAGCGGGCCAGTGTATGCAGAAACTGTAATCCTCGATAAGCCTGTGCGGACAGCAGACGTTAGCGGGCCAGTGTATGCAGAAACTGTAATCCTCGATAAGCCTGTGCGGACAGCAGAGGTCAGCGGGCCAGTGTAGGCAGAAACTGTAATCCCTGATAAGCCTGTGCGGACAGCAGAGGTCAGCGGGCCAGTGTAGGCAGAAACTGTAATCCTCGATAAGCCTGTGCGGACAGCAGAGGTTAGCGGGCCAGTGTAGGCAGAAACTGTAATCCTCGATAAGCCTGTGCGGACAGCAGAGGTTAGCGGGTATGCACGATTTTATATGTGTTAAATTGTAATAATTATATGGATAAAAATATGTTACAATAATACAAAATAGGCAAGAAAAATTATACATTGAAGACGAATTTCATAAAATGCAGCAAAGACAAATTAGCGCCCCGAGCCGATTGTGACGAAGATATTTCGTACATATTTTTCTACAATAACCGAAGCATGTGTCTTTTTATTAGGATCGTAGTTAGTGTTCGTGTGTCGTATGAGTAGATATCGTTGCAGGAAATTAAAATGATCCGTTAAACTAAATTTAGATTCACATCGTACATGCATGATATACATGCTGGCGAATTCGACTGTACATACATTTTCAGAATTTAATATCTGGCTTATTTCGCATTTTCGACACATGTTCTTCTTAACTTTTATATTATATTGAAATATATGTATGATACATTTTATATAAATTCATAAATATTTAACAAAATCGTGCATACCCACTTTAATCTGAGAGACACTTTCCGCACATGCACTAAGCCCGACTTTCACAGAGCGCGGATCATAAATAGGAATTCCAATTCTGTTGAAACATCCAATTATGTTCAATAAATAATAAAAATAACAGCAACAAACGAGGATGCTTCGTTTTATGATGTATGGGAAGTAGCACCTACACAGAGTTTGGGATATTTGATTGTGTTGTTTCCCTTTGAACGTCATCTACACACATGTCGCAGTATGAAGCTTTGTAGTGCGGTGGACATGGCGGTGAACGAGACCAGTATGTTTAAATATTATGATTTACAAATGTTTTGCTTGTCAACATAAAGAGTTTTGTTTCAAGTTTTATATAATTTGCCGTTTAGTTATGCCGACGTTTGAAGAATTGTTATGATCTCGTTCAAATAAAATAAAATAAGCCTGTTCCAAATAATACATTTATAATATTTTTTTTTTAATCCAACACGCTTTTACAAGTGATATTCATGTAATAAAATACTAATAGCATATACATGTCAATAGAATAATGTTAACAACAGGACAAGGGCCTTATGTTCACATAAGGACAGAGGCCATGGCATAATGTTCACAAAGAGACCAGGGCCATAGCATAATGTTCACAAGGTGACTGGGGCCAGAGCATAATGTTTACAACATTAAAGGGGCCATAGCAGTATTATAAAGTCATTGTTGGATCAATAAACAATCGAACACAGCTCGTGTTTCTTGTATTTTATTGAAGATGTTTTACAATAAAGAAAACTTGCTCTCAGGAACAGTACTGTAATATATTTACTAAATCATGAGAATTACAAAGTAGGTATAAAACCACTAATAGGTGTGACACTACTATATGAAGTTGCTTCGACACTACAAGCATAATGTTCACAAGATGACAGGGCCCATACCATTATGTTAAAAACATGACAGGGACCCTTAGCAACATTGGAACTTTTGTGTATACACCATCAATTCCATTGAATGTTCATTTTGCAAAATTTACAATTTGCTTTCATTTTATTTAATCATAAAAAAGGAGTATACCTGAAAACAATAAAAACCAGTTTGTTCATAAGTCAGAAAGGCTTCACATCTAATTTTTGATCTTTCAAAACACTATGTTGGTTTGTCACATAAAAGAACAATTTGTATTTAAACATATAATATTTCCAGACTTATAATTAACCCCCATTAACAGTCTAATGTTGTTAAAACACACCACAAACAGTTTGATTTTGGAATAACATTTCAGGTATAATGAAGGCTTAATCTGCTAATGATTGTTGTCATAGTAAAGGAGGCCATTAACTTTGGTGTTTACATGGCCGTCCATCAGGGAAACAACATTTCAACACGTGAAGCTTATTGAAGTATATATAAATCAAAGCGCTGAAGGCACTGTAGGTGTTTGCTGTTGTATAAGTTTAGACGCAACTCAGTTTTAAAAATTATGTTATAGATTTTTATATTGCAAGTTTTAAATGAACACAACCCATAAAGAATGTGTCTTAAAGCACAGGTCTAGATGTGTGTTTTTTTTAAATCATTAATAAAAAATATAATTTAAGCTTCATTTTGGGAAAACAGGGCTTAATGCATATGCATTTATTGTCATCCCAGTACAAGAGACTCTTTAAACAATTTTTTTTATAAAATCAGAAGTGTCGTCCTTGATTAGCTTGTGCGCATTGCACAGGCTAATCAGTGTGCACTGGCTAATCTTATCTGACATGCATGAAGCCGCATTTTTACTGAAAGCAGCCATGTACAGATTTCAATAATAAACACTAGACTATCCAATGTCCTCTTACAAGCTATTAAACACTATTAGTCATATACACCCACTGCACTGTACCAGTGTTGAACTATAAACAGGCAGATGTGGTGGTATTCTTTCCTAGCAGACGCTCCTAGCATTTGTCGTTTGCATAATTTTACTGCAACAGGCCGCGCTCTGTGAAAAGAGGGTTTAATGCATGAGCGTTATGTGTCGTTCCAGATAAGCCTGTGCAGTCCGCACAGGCTAATCAGGGACAACACTTTTTGTATAAACTTGATTTTTGCTAAGAAGAGACTTTCTTAAAAATATCATAAAAGCATTTAGTGTCATCCCTGTGCAGTCTGCACAGGCTAATATGGGACAACACTTTAGGCACATGCATTAAATCCCCTTTTCACAGAGCATGGCCCAATTATAGTGGTTTTAAGTTATAACTACCGTTTATGTCCTTATTGACGCGCAGTGCGCGTGTTTTTTCAAGACCTATGCGCGTTAAATTTGAACCACTATTACCTATTCCTCACATTTGAACAGTGTAACGTTTTCATTACCTGCCGCTGACAACATTGTTTAATCCAATAGTATGAGATAGTCTGCTGCAAACCCGCTACATCGGGATGTCCAATTTAATGCAAATCGGCTGGGATCCCATTTTATTTTTCATTGACTTAAATATTTCCCCATTAAGAGATGTTCACCATTAAATCAAGTTTAACACGGTATTTCGCTCCTTCACTGCGTCTAGTTGATTTATAAGTATTTATAGTGTGACAAACAATACACCCGAACGCTCAATACCATACAGTTGGCGTCATCAGCATAAAGCGCAAGTGCTACCCACTGCACCCATTCATGTTACACTCAGTCCTTGAGGAAAATACATCGACAAAATATATAATCAATAATGAACAATGTAAATGGTAATTGATTACCGGTAACAGAAACAGCGTACTTGTTAGTTTTTTTTTAAGAAATCAAATGCATAATTATAGTACGCGATCCTTAGACCAATATCATATGTTTGTCTGTTATGAAAGAAGAAATAAAACTAGTCTATACCTCTATGATTTATCACTCACCTGTGCTGACGACAATAATTATTATTGTTGGTTTGTAACCTACATAGTATACTCGCACGGTAGCATATTGACGGTGTCATCGTGTTGCAAACAAAATGGCCGCAAAAACAATGATTTCTGATGTTATAAGCCACTCTTTAATGGATTATGGGCTACATTAATCTTGTCTTATGGTTCCGATAAATTCTGATGAACCCCAGATAAGACAGCCGGAGCGTCTATAAGGGCATGAGCGTCAATAAGGACATATAGGGTAGTATGGCATATAAGAACTGCAAAAATCATGGTTTAAAATGTTAGCAGTTGTTGCTCTCTTGTTTAATTGTTGTTTTTTACATTCAGTTGTAATTTGTTTTATGTGAAACAATTTAAATTTAGATCAATATTCTTCTTTTGTGTCCTTACTGTATATTTATTTTAAAAAGTAAAGAAAGTGAACAAAGGTTTGCTTTACCCAGCACTGTGCATTTTGTTTGAATTTATATTATAAATATGTATGTAATAAGATTAAAACAATATGAATAGACTAAAAACCACATTCAAAAGATGTTGCCCTTTGAAAAAGATCTTACAGCGGCAGTTAATAAGGACACAATCAGATGGTTACAAGAATTACTCTCCTCATACTGTTGCTGGGGTTTCCTTATTCCTATGTTTGACTCCAGAGAACTTAACTACTGATTATTCTTCATATTGTTCTTTGTAATAGGGCATCTTTGCAATTTGCAGGTACTTTGTGGAGAGACAGCATTGAATCATTACACCCACTACCACATTTATATACAACATAATGTGTTATAATGATATGTAGGTGTCTACCTGGTATATACAAATCACCATTTTATATCAGTCTGTATCTAGGTTTTTGACACAACTTTTAAAATATCACCTTCAGTATAAAAATGGATACATTAATCACTAACGAAATTGAATGTCAAGACATTAAATTTGTATAGATTATATAGTTGATACTAAATGTATTCTAATTTTATTGGTAATCATAAACCATTTAATAAATAGCAAACTTTTATTGATAATAATTTATATTTTTTATTTTAACAATTGTTATGATTGGCTGTCATTTTTAATGATTTAATTTTAATGGCACTTAACAAGGGTTACATGTCTGTCTGAAAAGTAATGAAATAAAATACTTGATGTAGAAGTTAGTGATGAGTGACTGAAAGTGTTCATTGAAATGGCGCTATATGACACCTTATATTAATTGGTTGATACTTGACCCTGTGAAATGTCAATTGAGAGAATTTTGTCA
Organism: Dreissena polymorpha; assembly: GCF_020536995.1. NCBI lineage: Eukaryota > Metazoa > Mollusca > Bivalvia > Myida > Dreissenidae > Dreissena > Dreissena polymorpha. Next base: position 12,797,708 of record NC_068369.1, read on the forward strand.
ATTAGGTCAACATAAATTTTGCCATTAGGAGTTGAATTATTGCTCAACATAGAGTTTCTAGTTCATGCTGGCATATATAGATGGCAGCTACTTAATTTTTGCTGTGAATGTCGTTATATGAGACGTGGGTGGGGTTCGATAGGTCGGACGGTATCATTTGTTTGAGTTAAATTTAAGAAATTGAAGATGAGGTTTAACAAGCAATCATCTTTTAATTGCTGAACATGAGAAGTTAATGTCTTTTACATTATTGTATATGATAGATTACTCAATGTGGGTTTTTCATGAAGAAACAGAGGCTATGTATCTTTTGTGAACTTTGTTAAATAGTTTATATTCTGTAAAAATGGGTGATTTGATAATTCTTTAGATTAAGTGCTCATTTATATTTAGCTCATCTTAGCACTAAGTTCTCATGGGGAGCTTATAGAATACTGTGTTCATTAGTGAGTGAGGTGCGATAGTTGCCTACATAAACTTTTTCTTCTAACTTCCCGTCCTTAACCCGTTGACAGATTTTAAATTAACTACCAGTACACATAAATGATCTTTAGGTGATCATCTATCAAAGTTCTTCAAATCGTTCTGGTTAATTCCATATGTATTGCAACCGAACTAATAATATATTTTAAATATACAACTTCAAAAATCTTATTCTCTAAAAGCAGGGGTTTAATATCTTGTGTGTAACATCGTCTATTGGTCCTCTACTAAGTTTTTAAAAACAGTGCCCTGGGGTCAAATCTGATCACACCCCAGGGGTCACATGATTTATGTAGACTTATGTAGTAAATAACTTTAAAATTCTTCTTCCATGAAATCACACACAGTTAGTCCAAATAATGACACTTTATCATTCTAATCATGCCTCTGGGGTCAAAACTGTCCATGCCTTAAAATCACATGATTTATATAGACGTATATAGTAAATAATAAAAAAAAGAGAATGTGAACCTTCTAGGGTCAGGTGATTGATATTTAGTGTTTAACATTGTCCCATGGTCCTCATGTGATCCTCTTTCAATTTCCAATCATGCTTCTGAAGTCAAAATTGGTACACTCTATGGGCTCATATGTATATTGTAAAAACTTAAAAAACATCTTTTCTGTAACATCAATGCCTAGAGATCTGTTATTTGGCATGTTATCTTGTATTGGTCCTCTGGTAATTGTGTTCAAATCATGCCCCTATGGCCAAAGCTTTCAACACCTCAGGGGTCAAATGATTTGTAAAGCGCATAGAAAATATCAATAAACATATAAACATAAAAAAATCTAAAATTTGGTTTGTAAAATTGTATAGTTTTCTTTTTTGAAGTTTGTTCAAATCATGACACTGATTAAAAACTAATCATGCCTCAAGTGTCACATGTAATGCCTCTGGGGTCACATTTCATGACTCTGTGGTCAAATGTCATGCCTCTGGGGTCACATATCATGACTCTGTGGTCAAATGTCATGCCTCCGGGGTCACATGTCATCCCACTGGGGTCACATGTCATGCCATTGGTGTCACATGTCATCCCACTGGGGTCACATGTCATGCCATTGGTGTCACATGTCATGCGTCTTGGGTCACGTGTCATCCCTCTGGGGTCACATGTCATGCCTATGGAGTTGCATGCCATGCCTCAAGGGTCACATGTCATGCCTCTTTGGTCACATGTCATGCCTCTGGGGTCATATGTCATGCCTCTTTGGTAACATGTCATCCCTCTGGGTTCACATGTCATGCCTCTGGGGTCGAATGTCATGCCTCAAGGGTCGCATGTCATGCCTCTGGGGTCACATGTCATGCCTCTGGGGTCACATGTCATGCCTCTCGGGTCACATATCATCCCTCTGGGGTCACATATCATGCCTCTGGGGTCACATTACATGCCTCTGGAGTCACATATCATTCCTCTGGGGTCACATGTCATGCCTCTGGGGTCTCATGTCATGCCTCTGCGGTCACATGTCATACCTCTGGGGTCGAATGTAATGCCTCATGGGTCGCATGCCATGACTCTAGGGTCACATGTCGTGCCTCTGGGGTCACATGTCATGCCTCTAGGGTCACATGTCATCCCTCTGGGGTCACATGTCATGCCTCTGGGGTCACATGACATGCCTCTGGGGTCACATGTCATGTCTCTGGGGTCACATTTCATGCCTGTGGGGTCATATGTCATGTCTCTTGGGTCACATGTCATCCCTCTGGGGACACATCTCATGCCTTTGGCGTCACATGTCATGCTTCTGGGGTCACATGTGATGTCTTTGGGGTCACATGTCATGCATCTTGGAAAGCATATCATGCATCAGGGGTGACATGTCATGCCTCTGCGGTCACATGTCATGTCTCTTTGGTCACTTGTCATGCCTCTGGGGTCACATGTCATGCATCTGGGGTCACATGTCGTGCCTCTGGGGTTGCATGTCATGCCTCAGGGGACACATGTCATTCCTCTTGGGTCACATGTCATGCCTTTGGGGTCACATTTCATGCCTCAAAGGTCACATCTCATGCATCTGGGGTCACATATCATACCTCTTGGGTCACATGTTATGCCTCTGGGATCGCATGTTATGCCTCTGGGGTCACATGTCATGCCTCTGGGGTCACATGTCATGCATCTGGGGTCACATGTCATGCATCTTGTGTCACATGTCATGCCTCTGGGGTTGCATGTTATGCCTCTGGGGTCACATGTCATTCCTCTTGAGTCACATGTCATGCCTTTGGGGTCACATGTTATGCCTCTGGGGTCACATGTCATGCCTCTAGTGTCATATGTAGGGATGTCAACGAATATCCGAATATTTGGTCTCGCACCGAATATTCTAATACTTTTTTGCGAATCGAATAATCGGAAGAACAAAATAGAAAAATCAAGTAATTGCAAAGACTTTGTATATGTAAAATTTGCTTCAAATATTGTTGAAAAGGTTGTTCCTCGTGTCATAGTGTCCTAGTGTTTATTCAGGTAGGCGCGATAATGCGTCGCTATAGTGATGACAGTATACCTGTCATAAATCCCGCTAATTGCCTACCTTTAGGAAACTTTAATTGACCAAAGACAGTCATTTTGTGTCAAAGTTATGATAGGTGCAAATCGCGTCGGCAATTAAAACACCGACCCGCACTTGATCTAATGACTGGAATTACATTTAAAATGATCAAAGATTAAATGAGTTAAGGAAAAGCCGACTTGGTGTAAAAAACAAATTAGAACTTATGCAAAAGATTTTTGATTGACGTAAATCGCGTTCTCCAATCGAAAATGGGTTTTTTGCTCTAATTAGATTGAGTAAATGCCTATTGTATGGTTACAATCACGTTGTCCAATCAAAAAAAGCTTTTAGAAAATAATATACCCAACCTCTAACGAGTATTTGCATATCGTATGGTCCAAACTTTAATTAATTATTCAATATTCAATCAGATACTTTACTTAAAGAAATGTTTTTGGTATTTTGCCTTCATTTAATTGAAAAGATTATTATTGCTTCACGAATAAAGTAAATCTCTGTCAAATCAAAATGCCACCGACATCTTCCGCTGCTTGAACGTATTTCACGAGATCATCCGATGAGAAGTAGGCAAAAGTCACCCAAAATTATCAAATTTAATGAATTTTTTAAAAGTTTTGACATTATTAACATTCAAAGCTAGACATAGACCATTCAAAACCTGCAAGAATGAACCCACCTACCTTCCAATTTGCAGATTCCCCTACCCATCTCCCTTTCAATGAAAAAAAGTCCGATTCCTGTGTTCGATGAAGCTTTTTAGCAAATATTCACGAGTATTTGATCAACATCTGGTAAAAAAATAATCAACAAAATCAACTTTGAATAAGCCAAGGCAACGCTGTGTCAATATTTAGTCACTTCCCATGAACTTCCGGTAAAAACAATAGTAAAATTCATGGAGTAATGGTATGGTAAACAAAGTTGATTTTGTTGATTTTTTCCAACAGATATTGACCGAATATCCGAATATTAGTTTGGAAGGATGACCGATTATTCGAATACCAAAATCGGTATTTGTTGCCATCCCTAGTCATATGTCATTCCTCTAGGGTCGCATGTCATACCTCTGGGGTCACATGCCATGCCTTTGGGGTCACATTTCATGCATCAAGGGTCACATCTCATGCATCTGGGGTCACATGTAATGCCTCTTGGGTCACATGTCATGCCTTTGGGGTCACATTTCATGCCTCAAAGGTCACATCTCATGCATCTGGGGTCACATATCATACCTCTTGGGTCACATGTCATGCCTCTGGGATCACATGTTATGCCTCTGGGGTCACATGTCATGCCTCTGGGGTCACATGTCATGCCTCTAATGTCATATGTCATTCCTCTAGGGTCGCATGTCATGCCTCTGGGGTCACATGTCATGCATCTGGGGTCACATGTCATGCATCTTGGGTCACATGTCATGCCTCTGGGGTTGCATATTATGCCTCTGGGGTCACATGACATTCCTCTTGAGTCACATGTCATGCCTTTGGGGTCACATGTTATGCCTCTGGGGTCACATTTCATGCCTCTGGAGTCACATGTCATGCCTCTAGTGTCATATGTAGGGATGTCAACGAATATCTGAATATTCGGTCCCGCACCGAATATTCAAATACTTTTTTGCGAATCGAATATTCGGAAGAACAAAATAGACAAAATCAAGTAATTGCAAAGACTTTGTATTTGTAAAATTTGCTTCAAATATTGTTAAAAAGGTTGTTCCTCGTGTCATAGTGTCCTAGTGTTTATTCAGGTAGGCGTGATAATGCGTCGCTAAAGTGATGACAGTATACCTGTCATAAATCCCGCTAATTGCCTACCTTTAGGAAACTTTAATTGACCAAAGACAGTCATTTTGTGTCAAAATTATAATAGGTGCAAAGCGCGTCGGCAATTCAAACACCGACCCGCACTTGATCTAATGACTCGAATTACATTTAAAATGATCAAAGATTATATGAGTAAAGGAAAAGCGGACTTGGTGTAAAAAACATATAAGAACTTATGGAAAAGATTTTTGATTGACGTAAATCGCGTTCTCCAATCGAAAATGGGTTTTTTGCTCTAATTAGATTGAGTAAATGCGTATCGTATGGTTAGGCCAACATTTTTTATTAAAATGATTTTTGGATTTTTTTTCTAAAAGTGTCGGATAGGAGGATTGAAAAAAAAAGAAGATGGGTGACCGAATATGCACTAATTTTAAAAACGTTATGGTATGAAGTTCTTTTTATTAAGCAACCACAGTGATTTTTTTCAAACATGTTGATGTGCAAAATGATCATAATCTGACCATAGGTCTTGATGTGCAGTTTTTAAATTAGTTTGAATTTTAAAAATATCTTAACTAGTTCAAAAGTTATGCAATTTTTTCACTTGTCTATAATAAACTTTTTGGTGATTTTTTGCTGAGCATTTTGGTCATAGTACCTGTGCGTTTTGCGGACTTCGTGCGTGGAACAAAAAAATTTTTTTGCTATCATTCCAATTTATTTTTTAGTTTTAATTGACTCATTTGGTTGAAACTTGCCATCTCTATGGGTTTTTTTCACAAGGAATCCATATGTTGCATTAAAAATACTTTATCTCAACAAACAACAAATAAGCTATTGAGGTTTAAAAGAAACATTTATAGTTTATTGTCCAGTAAAAATCAATACCGCAGACAAATACAAATAGCATAATAAAACGCTTTTCAGGGGTTTCACTGGCCCCCAAAAAGTTGTCGCCACTTTATCGCGGTATGAAAACCGCCCGTTATTCAAACTTAATCAATAAGGACAATCATTTAAGGAACCTTACTACATTAATGAATAATGGCATTTACTGTATTTTTATTACTCTGAGAAGTATGTTAATACATAAATAACAAATAGTACCTAAATAAGTCTTAATATTAAAAGCTTTATTTTTATATAAATAACATTTTTTCCACTTGATAAACCAGATAACCAACATAATTTAATAACGTAAACAATAATGTAACAGTATGCAGCATAAATGTTTCAGAATTATTTATTAAAACCTAGAATCACACAAATATATATCATCTGAAAGGAAAAATAAACCAAACATCAGAAAATAAAGCATCTCATTTCAAATTGTTAAACAGTTTATACATTTGGTCATTTGGACATGATATACATCAACTTCTGTTTATTATCAAATTTCACAAATTCTAAAACAACACCTTTTGTTAAAAGGTTTTTAGCCGGATTTTTTTCGAAAAAATCTCGGCTTATAGATTGATGTTGTCGGGCGGGCGGGGCGGTGCGGGCGGGCGGGCGGGGGTGGCGGGCGGGCGGCGTGCTCGAAAATGTTAAAGTTCTTATTTCATGGTATAACTTTGGTATGCTTGGACCTAGAGTCTTCAAACTTGACATGAAGGTTGGCCAGGATTAACAGATGACCACTGGTCATTTCAAGGTCATTCATTTGAAGGTCAAGGTCACTGTGACCTTCAATATAAAAAATGTTAAAGTTGTTATAACTTTGGTATGCTTGGACCTAGAGTCTTGAAACTTGTCAAGAAGGTTGGCCATAACTAGTTAGTAACCACTGGTCATTTCAAGGTCATTCATTTGAAGGTCAAGGTCACTGTGACCTTGAATGTAAAAATGTTAAAGTTCTTATTTCATGGTATAACTTTGGTATGCTTGGACCTAGAGTCTTCAAACTTGACATGAAGGTTGGCCAGGATTAACAGATGACCACTGGTCATTTCAAGGTCATTCATTTGAAGGTCAAGGTCACTGTGACCTTCAATATAAAAAATGTTAAAGTTGTTATAACTTTGGTATGCTTGGACCTAGAGTCTTGAAACTTGACAAGAAGGTTGGCCATAACTAGTTAGTAACCACTGGTCATTTCAAGGTCATTCATTTGAAGGTCAAGGTCACTGTGACCTTGAATGTAAAAATGTTAAAGTTCTTATTTCATGGTATAACTTTGGTATGCTTGGACCTAGAGTCTTCAAACTTGACATGAAGGTTGGCCAGGATTAACAGATGACCACTGGTCATTTCAAGGTCATTCATTTGAAGGTGAAGGTCACTGTGACCTTCAATATAAAAATGTTAAAGTTGTTATAACTTTGGTATGCTTGGACCTAGAGTCTTGAAACTTGACATGAAGGTTGGCCAGAACTAGTAAGTAACCACTGGACATTTCAAGGTCATTCATTTGAAGGTCAAGGTCACTGTGACCTTGAATGTAAAAATGTTAAAGTTGTTATAACTTTGGTATGCTTGGACCTAGAGTCTTGAAACTTGACATGAAGGTTGGCCAGAACTAGTAAGTAACCACTGGACATTTCAAGGTCATTCATTTGAAGGTCAAGGTCACTTACATTTGATAATGAATTTGATGGAAACTTCAAACAATATGTTACTAATTTGCTAATAAAAAAATTGAGATCAAACTTTCCTAATTGTCAATTCAAGTTCATATTTGTGACCTTAAATGTTATTGTTGTTCATGTATATGCATGCATTCAAAACATAACACAAGGTTTGCTCATGCCTTGAAAAGTACTTACATTTCATTTTGACCTTTGAACAATATTTCAGTAATTTAAGTATTGCATTGACAAAAACACGAAAGGTACTTTCCTGTCATTTAAATCAAAAATCCGGCTTCAATGCGGTCATCTCCGACCGCGGAACTCTTGTCTTTTAGTTGTGGTGGTTGATTTCCAGGTTCATTTAAATGAATATTTTTTTCACATCTATTTCGTGACAGAAAGGCCCAGGATAATTGCCACCATCCATTCTTGTGGTCTGAAATAACACAAAACATATTTGTACAAACTATATACAACAAATCTACACATAAATGTCACTATCTTTATATATGTCCGAATTTTAACATATCCGAAATAAAGTACATCAAGTGAAGGACCTTCTTTTGATTTCAGAAATAATTGGTATCTTAATTAAAATATATTATTCCCAGAACATTTTAATAATGGAAATGTTAAACGCAAATGCTCACAAATGCCTGTTGAAACAAGTAAACATGTGTTTTTGTCATGGTATTGATTAAAGAAATAGCGTCCCTAATAATCGTTGTAATTATTGATCTTCGTGAAGTTTATCCCAGGATAACATAATTGATAGTTCAATGTCATATAGGAGCTGTTAATCCGATAATAACCCTCATAAACTTGACTATTTTATTTGGACATTCATGGTTTGAAATCGTTTTAAAAACTGTTGATTTATCAAATTTTGAACTTTTGGTACGAACCAGTTCAGAACAAAACCGAAGTTTTGTACCCATTGAAAATAACGAAAAAACACATATTATATGCACAAATTCGTCACTACAACTACATTAAACAACACATAACATTTTATTCTCTAAAATATGACCGTATTTGTGCGTAAAATATGGAATGTTTTAAGTTGATAGGCGTAAATGGGTTTCGCATTGCGAGCACCTGTTAAATTAAAATAGTTCTTTTCTTATTGCTTTCATAATAATTTTTAGTCATTTTAATACTATCAATTTTATAAAATTGTAAAGAAATAATAAAATATTTACTTACAAATCGATTCCATTCAGGATTTCATTTGACGGTTGCATAATTATTGGGAAATTAGCAGACTTTGCTGATGAAAGCGTTGTAGCGTTCTTCAACTTCTTGCACAAACAATGATGGCGTAGCTGTTGGTAAATTCCAGCACATTTACACGATGAAGAAGGTTCACGTATTAATGTGGGTAATTAAAACTGGGTTTATTATGATGATTTATAACTAATTTGAACTTTTTCTAAAACCCGGCAAGCGTCTCGTGTTTTAAAGCCACCTTTTGGCATCCGAAAAAAAAGAAGATGTTAATTTTTTATTTTTTGGTTTCGTCAAAAATTGGAGTCGACGGGTCCGAAAATCATTTAATTAAAAAATTCTGGCCTTACAATCACGTTTGTCCAGTCAAAAAAAGCTTTTAGAAAATAATTTACTCAACCTCTAACGAGTATTTGCATATCGTATGGTTCAAACTTTAATTAATTATTCAATATTCAATCAGATACTTTACTTAAAGAAATGTTTTTGGTATTTCGCCCTTATTTAATTGAAAAGATTATTATTGCTACACGAATAAAGTAAATATCTGTCAAATCAAAATGCCACCTACATCTTCCGCTGCTTGAACGTATTTCACAAGATCATCTGATGAGAAGTAGGCAAAAGTCACCCAAAATTATCAAATTTATATGAACGTTTTGAAATTTTTGACGTTATTAACACTCAAAGCTAGACATAGACCGTTCAATTCCTGCAAGAATGAACCCACCTACCTTTCAATTCGCCGATTCCCCTACCCATCTCCCTTTCAATGAAAAAAAGTCAATTCCTGTGTTCGATGAAGCTTTTTAGCAAATAATCACGAGTATTTGATCAACATCTGGTAAAAAAATAATCAACAAAATCAACTTTGAATAAGCCAAGGCAACGCTGTGTCAATATTTAGTCACTTCCCATGAACTTCCGGTTTAAAAACAATAGTAAAATTCATGGAGTAATGGTATGGTAAACAAAGTTGAATTTGTTGATTTTTTCCAACAGATATTGACCGAATATCCGAATATTCGTTTGGAAGGATTACCAATTATTTGAATACCAAAATTGGTATTTGTTGCCATCCCTAGTCATATGTCATTCCTCTAGGGTCGCATGTCATGCCTCTGGGGTCACATGTCATGCATCTGGGGTCACATGTCATGCCTCTGGGGTTGCGTGTTATGCCTCTGGGGTCACATGTCATTTCTCTTGAGTCACATGTCATGGCTTTGGGGTCACATTTCATGCATCAAGGGTCACATCTCATGCATCTGGGGTCACATGTCATCCCTCTTGGGTCGCATGTCATGTCTCTGGGGTCACTTGTCTTGCCTCTGGGATCACATGTCTTGCCTCTGGGATCACATGTCTTGCCTCTAGGGTCGCATGCCATGCCTCTGAGGTCACATGTCATGCCTCTGGGGTCACATGACATGCCTCTGGGGTCACATGTCATGCCTCAAGGGTCACATGTCATGTCTCTGGGGTCACTTGTCTTGCCTCTGTGGTCCCATGTCATGCCTCTGGGGTCACATGTCATGCCTCTGGGGTCATATGTCATGCCTCTTGGGTCATATGTCATTCCTCTAGGGTTGCATGTAATGCCCCTGGGGTCACATGTCATGCCTCTGGGGTCACATGTCATGCATCTGTGGTCACATGTCATGCCTCAAGGGTAACATGTCATGTCTCTGGGGTTACATGTCATGCCTCAGGGGTCACATGTCATGCGTTAAATGTCACATGTCATGTCTCTTGTGTCACATGTAATGCCTCTGGGGTCGCATGTCGTGCCTCTGGGGTCACATGTCATACCTCTGGGGTCACATGTCATGCCTTAATGGTCACAGGTCATGCCTCTGGGTTCACATGTCTTGCCTCTGCGGTAGCATGTCATGCCTCTGGGGTCACATGTCATGCCTCTGGGGTCACATGCCATGCCTCTGGGGTAACATGTCATGCCTCTGGGGTCACATGATATGCCTCTTCAGTCAAATGTCATGCCTCTGGGGTCACATGACATGCCTCAAGGGTCACATGTCATGCCTCTGGGGTCACATGTCATGCCTCTGGGATCACATGTCATGCCCCTTTGGTCACATGTCATGCCTCTGGGGTCAGATGTACTGCCTCTGGGGATGCATGTCATGCCTCGGGGGTCACATGTCATACCTCTGGGGTCACATGTCATGCCTTAATGGTCACAGATCATGCCTCTGGGGTCACATGTCTTGCCTCTGCGGTAGCATGTCATGCCTCTGGGGTCACATGTCATGCCTCTGGGGTCACATGATATGCCTCTTCGGTCAAATGTCATGCCTCTGGGGTCACATGACATGCCTCAAGGGTCACATGTCATGCCTCTTGGGTCACATGTCATGCCTCTTTGGTCACATGTGATGCCTCTGGAGGCAGATGTAATGCCTCTGGGGTCACATGTCATGCCTCAAGGGTCACATGTCATGCCTCTGTGGTCACATGGCATGCCTTTTTTGTCACATGTCATGCCTCTGGGGTCACATGTCATGCCTCTGGGGTCACATGTCATGCCTCTGGGGTCATATGTCATCCTCTAGGGTCCCATGTCATGCCTCTTGGGTCACATGTCATGCATCTTGGGTCACATGTCATGCCTCTGGGGTTGCATCTTATGCCTCTGGGGTCACATGTCATTCTTCTTGAGTCACATGTCATGCCTTTGGGGTCACATTTCATGCATTAAAGGTCACATCTCATGCATATAGATCACATGTCATGTCTCAGGGGTCATAATTCATGCCTCTGGGATCACATGTCTTGCCTCGGGGATCACATGTCATGCCTCTGGGGTCATATGTCATTCCTCTAGGGTCGCATGTCATTCCTCAGTGGTCACATGTCATGCCTCTAGGTCACGTCAGGCCTAAAGGGTCACATGTCATGCCTCTGGGGTCAAATGTCATGCCTCTGGGGTCACAAGTCATGGCTCTTGGGTCACATGACATGCCTCTGGGGTCAAATGTCATGCCTATTGGGTTGCATGTCATGCCTCTGGTGTCAAATGTCATGCCTCTGGGGTCACATGTCATGCCTCTGCTAAAGGGTCATATGTCATGCCTCTGGGGTCAAATGTCATGCCTCTGGGGTCACATGTCATGGCTCTGAGGTCACATGACATGCGTTGGGGTCAAATGTCATGCCTCTGGGGTCAAATGTCATGCCTCTTGAGTCAAATGTCTTGCCTCTGGGGCCAAATGTCATGGCTCTGGGGTCACATGACATGCCTCTGGGGTCACATGTCATGGCTCTAAGGTAACATGACATGCCTCTGGGGTCAAATTTCATGCCTCTGGGGTCACATGTCATGCCTATGGGGTCAAATGTCATGCCTCAGGGGTCGCATATCATGCCTCTGGGGTCAAATGTCATGCCTCTAGGTTCACATGTCATGCCTATGGGGTTGCATGTCATGCCTCTAGGATCACATTTTATGCATCTGGGCTCACATGTCATGCTTCTGGGGTCACATGCCATGCATAAAGGGTCACATGTCATGCCTCTGGGGTCACATGTCATGCCTCTATGGTCACATGCAATGCATCTGGGCTCACATGTCATGCCTCTGGGGTCACATGTCATGCCTATGGGGTCACATGTCATGCCTCTGGGATCACATGTCATGCCTCTGGGCTCACATGTCATGCCTCTGGGGTCACATGTCATGCCTCTGGGGTTGCATGTCATGCCTATGGGGTCACATGTCATGCCTTTGGGGTCCAATGTCATGCTTCTGGGGTCACATGTCATGCCTCTGGGGTCAAATGTCATGCCTCTGGGGTCACATGTCATGCTTCTGGGGTCACATGTCATGCCTCTGGGGTCACATGTCATGCTTCTGGGGTCACATGTCATGCCTCTGGGGTCACATGTCTTGCCTCTGGGGTCACATGTCATGCCTCTAGGCTCACATGTCATGCCTCTTGGGTCACATGTCATGTGTAAAGGTCAACATGTCATGCCTCTGGGGTCATACGTCATGCTTCAAGGGTTGCATGTCATGCCACTGGGGATATATGTCATGCCTCTGGGAAACATGTTGTGCCTCTGAGCTCAAATGTCATGCCTTTGTGGTAACATGACATGCCTCATAGGGTCACTTGTCATGCCTTGGGGTCACATGGTACGCCTCTGGATCACATGTCATGCCTCTGGGGTCATATGTCATACCTCTGGGGTCATATGTCATACCTCTGGGGTCACAAGTCATACCTCTGGAGTCATATGTCATATCTCGGGGGTCACATGTCATGCCTCTTATATCATATGTCATTCCTCTAGGGTCGCATGTCATGCCTCTGGGGTCACATGTCATGCCTCTCGGGTCACATGTCATGCCTCTCAAGTCACATGGCATGCATCTGGGGTCACATGTCATGCCTCTGGGGTTGCATGTTATACCTCAGGGGTCACATATCATTCCTCTTGAGTCAAATGTCATGCCTTTTGGGTCACATTTCATGCATCAAGGGTCACTTGTCATACCTCTGTGGTCACATGTCATGCCTCTTGGGTCACATGTCATGCCTCTGGGGTCACATGGAATGCCTCTGGGGTCACATATCATGCATCTGGGCTCGCATGTCATGCCTCTGGGGTCATATATCATGCCTCTGGGGTCACATGAAATGCCTCTGGGCTCACATATCATGCCTCTTGGCTCACATGTCATACCTCTGGGGTCACATGTCATGCCTCTGGGGTCACATGTCATGCCTCTGGGGTCACATGTAATCCCTGTAGTGTCATATGTCATTCCTCTAGGGTCGCATGTCATGCCTCTGGGGTCACATGTCGTGCCTCTGGGGTCACATGTCATGCCTCTGGGGTCACATGTCATGCCTCTGGGGTCACATGTCATGCTTCTGGGGTCACATGTCATGCCTCTAATGTCATATGTCATTCCTCTAGGGTGGCATGTCATGCCTCTGGGGTCACATGTCATGCCTCTCGAGTCACATGTCATGCATCTGGGGTCACATGTCATACCTCTGGGGTTGCATGTTATGCCTCTGGGGTCACATGTCATTCCTCTTGAGTCACATGTAAAGCCTTTGGGGTCACATTTCATGCCTATGGGGTCACTTGTCATGCCTCTGGGGTCACATTGAACGCCTCTGGATCACATGTCATGCCTCTGGGGTCATATGTCATACCTCTGGGGTCATATGTCATACCTCTGGGGTCACAAGTCATACCTCTGGAGTCATATGTCATACCTCGGGGGTCACATGTCATGCCTCTAATGTCATATGTCATTCCTGTAGGGTCGCATTTTATGCCTCTGGGGTCACATGTCATGCCTCTCGGGTCACATGTCATGCCTCTCAAGTAACATGTAATGCATCTGGGGTCACATGTCATGCCTCTGGGGTTGCATGTTATGCCTCTGGGGTCACATGTCATTCCTCTTGAGTCACATGTCATGCCTTTGGGGTCACATTTCATGAATCAAGGGTCACTTGTCATGCCTCTGTGGTCACATGTCATGCCTATGGGGTCACTTGTCATGCCTCTGGGGTCACATGGAACGCCTCTGGATCACATGTCATGCCTCTGGGGTCATATGTCATACCCCTGGGGTCATATGTCATACCTCTGGGGTCACAATTCATACCTCTGGAGTCATATGTCATACCTCTGGGGTCACAAGTCATACCTCTGGAGTCAAATGTCATGCCTCTGGGGTCACATGTCATGCCTCTGGGGTCACATGTCATGTCTCTGAACTCATAACAGTAAAGTTTGGGTCTTAAGGTCATTGCCAATAGTTTTACTTGTGTTTTACTTGTGTTGCTAGTTACTAAAAAAGTAATGCTGCTACAGAGCTTTAAGTTTACAAACATATTAAGAAGCATGACTGTGATGGTGTGCACCTTTATATTTTGGTTTGGCTATTTTCTACACAACACAAAGTTATGCCCCCCTTTTACGAAGATGGAATTCCTTTTTGAGCCTATTATTCACAAAGTGTGGCTAGGGGACTAAAACTTTTCAAAGATATTCACCAACATGATAACATGAATGCCTCCATATTTTGGTTTAGTTTTGTGATATTTATAAAATGAAGTAAATTAAGTCCCTCTTGTTAATGATATAAGGATAGTACAAATAATATTGGACACAACAGTTTTTTGGAAAAGCCCTTTTTATACGTCCGTTAAAACCGGGACGTATTATAGTTTCACCCTTGGCGTGCGGCGGGTGGCGGGCGGGCGGCGTCCACAGCAGTGTCCGCTCTCTAATTCGAATAGTTTTCATCTGATCTTCACCAAACTTGGTCAGAAGTTGTATCTAGACAATATCTAGGTCAAGTTAGAATATCGGTCATGCCAGATCAAAAACTACGTCACGGGGTCACGTAGTGCATTTCAAGGATTAAGCATGGTGTCCGCTCTCTAATTGAAGTAGTTTTCATCCGATCTTCACCAAACTTGGTCAGAAGTTGTATCTAGACAATATCTAGGTCAAGGTCGAATATGGATCATGCTGGGTCAAAAACTAGGTCACTAGGCACTTAGTGCATTTCAAGGATTTAGCTTGGTGTCTGCTCTCTTATTGAAGTAGTTTGCGTCCGATCTTCACCAAACTTGGTCAGAAGTTGTATCTAGACAATATCTAGGTCAAGTTCGAATATGGGTCATGCCGGATCAAAAACTAGGTCACGGGTCACTTAGTGCATTTCAAGGTTTTAGCATGGTATTCGCTCTCTAATTGAAGTAGTTTTCATGTGATCTTCACCAAATTTAGTCAGAAGTTGTGTCTAAATGATATCTAGGTCAGGTTCAAATATGGGTCATGCCAGGTCAAACACTAGGTAACGAGGTTACTTAGTGCATTTCAAGCATTTAGCATGGTGTCCGCTCTTTAATTGAAGTAGTTTTCATCCGATCTTCACCAAATTTGGCCAGAAGTTGTGTCTAGATGATGTGTAGGTCAAGTTCAAATATGGGTCATGGTAAAGTTATCAAGTTGTCCAAAACCTTCAAACGGGCGTATCTTGTGACAGTTTGGCACTCTTGTTAAATATAATAGGACGTTTCAGTATGTTTTTGTGTATTTGTTAATTTAGACCTTTTATGCCAAAAATATTCTCAGGGCTAATTAAACATGCAGGTGTTATTATTTTAATTTGTTCTCTTTGATTATTGATTTCTCTATTACTTGAAATGTGTTGGAAAAGATCCTGGCAATAATTTGCTTCAAATTAAAAAATTCTGACTGTTTATGGGGATTGAACACGGGTCCTTTGCTGATGCTCAGATAGCACTGTTGTTTCATTCATGCTTTGAAGAGCTTGTCTCTGGGGAAATGATGCTTAATAAGTTTTGTCCAAGATTAGCCCTTGAAGTCAGCACAGGCTAATCAGGAGCAACAATTTCCGCTTTTATGGAATTTTTCATTTAAAAAAGTATATACTTAACAAAAATCGAGTTAGGCAAAAGCTTCGTCCTTGATTAGCCTGTGGATACTGCACAGGAACCTGGGAAATATTTAAAGCACATGTATTTAGCCCAGTTATCCCAGAGTGGGGCCCAATTCTGATTGTTCAAAGTGACATTTGTGACTCAATTGTGATTAAAACATGTTGGGTGCTCTTCAAATGGCTGACCTCAATTTTTTAAAGAAAAAATAACAGATTTTCGTATCTTTTTAAATATTTTTAAATGATTTGACTAAAAATAATTTAATGTTCAGAATACTTTTATATAAAATTATAATGACAAGAATAATGATACAATTTTAAACAATCCTGCCCATGGGAGTGAACCCATGACCTATGGTGCCCATGGGAGTGAACCCATGACCTCTGGAAGCAAAAGAAAACTCGCAACACCATGCAGGCCTTCAAAATGTGCCATGAAGTTTAAACCCTGTGTAGGTCATACCCGTTTTTGCTTAATTATCTATAAAAACGGTTACAATCTCTTTATAATTTTTCAGATTTCAAATGATGATTATCCATCAATGAACAAAAAGTTTAAACATTTTTAAAGGGGCCTTTTCCAGTTTTGGTTAATTGACAAAATTAAAAAAAGTTGTTTCAGATTTGCAAATTTTCGTTTTACTTATAATATTTGTGAGGAAGCAGTAATACTGAACATTTACCATACTCTAAAATAGCCAATATATGCATCTTTGACAATTTAAAAACCTGAAAGTTATAAAGCGTTGCATCGCGAAACGAATTAATAATTTGGAGAGTTCTGTTGTTGTCCTTATATTTTGTGAAACTACGATGATTGCTTATGTGAAGTATAAAATATTTTTGATATTGCGTGAGCGCAGATTGCCGAGTGGTCTACATAGTTCATACTTTTACTCCAAGAATACAGAGGATAGTGGTTCGAGCCCAGTTGAGGGTTCCTTTTTTTCTTTTTAAAATTTTATTCTCGATTGTTCACTGGAGCTTTTTATTTCCAATGTTTACAATTATCAATATAAAGCATTTAATGACACACTTCAAAACATGCAAAAATCTGCGAAAAGACCCCTTTAATAGCCAATTGTGTTGTTTTGCTTTTTTGAATATATTACTTTATGCATTGTTTTTGAATCTATGAATTATTTAGGAAAAGTGTCATTTTTTTCCAAACTGTGAACAAGTCCCTTTAAAGATTAGCTAAAACTTAATACATAGATATTGAAAACAATCTATAACAAAGTATTTAACTAAAAAAATATTGGATACTTTATGAACATTAAATGATAATTAGTTTTAGTTTTGTTTGTTAATTTATGAAGAAAATTAAGCTGGATATCTTTTAAGAAAATTAGAGGAATCGGAGCAGGGTTATATTTCTTTGGAAAATAAAAGACTTAACATAAAACTGGTTATAAGAATATTGCCAGTAGAGCGTTACTGGCCTGAGTCATGTCTTGTAAGTTTTGATGCAAGCCAGGATTGGCCTGGTAATTAGTTGGCACCACTGGCAGCAGACGGTTATGGCTGTCGGGATTAGGCTAATCTGTAGGCCCACTTCTTGCAAGCTAAGTGTTTCTTCTCATTTATGATCCATGCTTACAACTAACAGCCATCTAATTAGCAATCCAACTGGTTATGCAAGTCAATTAGTGGTTTGGATCATAGGGCATACCGCACTGCACCTAGGCTACCAGAGCACCTGTTTATGTGTGGCGCCATTTGGGCTGCTTCAGACAGGGCAACTGTCTTGTAGACTTCCAGCATGCTTATACATTCCTTATTGCAGGATTGCTTGGATTACTTATGCAACATTCTAATAGGTATAATGAAGTAATTGTATTCCCAGATGATTATATAGCCTTTATACAATCAGGCCATTGTTTCCAAGCTTTCATAAATGCAAACCTTAAATGGGAACAATACAAAGAAATTGAACGGTTTCAAATAGACATAACCACTGTTATCAAAAATGATAAATAATGGATAAATCATAAATAAATTGTTATTGCCATAATCTATGTCTGTTGTGATACATAGCTTTGTATTAATTTTGGTGATCAAGATATTTAAGCAGTATTAGTGTTTTGTGAAATTAAACACAATTTATATTACTTTTTATGTCCCCCACCACTATAGTGGGGGACATATTGTTTTTGCCCTGTGTGTTGGTTGATTGGTTTGTGTGTTTGTTTGCTCCAACTTCAACATTTTGCCATAACTTTTGCAATATTGAAGATAGCAACTTCATACTTGGCATGCATGTGTATCTCAATGAGCTGCACATTTTGAGTCGTGAAAGGTCAGGGTCATCCTTCAAGGTCAAAGGTCATATATATAGCTTCAAAGCGGCGCAGCTCAGTTCAGTACATAAAAGTTCTTCACTATAAAACATGAAAAATACTGATCACCCACTAATATTTTGTGATTAAATGTAAATATGTTTTGCAAATGATACTTTGAACCTACCATTTACATAAATATGCCTTTTAACAGTTACTTTGGCATTCTGCAGCAAGTTTTTTTACACTATAAGTTATCCCTTAGGCTACAACAAATTGATAAGATGTGGTTTGATTTTCCGCATCTAAATTTCATAGAATTTAATCATTTTTTGGGGGCCTGCATAGTATGTATATTATGTGAGTTTTGGATAAAGATAAAGTTTATCATGCATGGCTTAAAACCAGGGTAGCGCGAGGCTTGCCAATTTTTGAAAAACCCCAAATCTGATCTAAAAATAGCGATAGTATAAACCTAAAATTTATATGATCGTTGTTATACTTTCGATTTTCATCTGGTAATAGGATAAAATGCCCCGCATATGTTTAAAAAAAAATTCAATTTGGTCAAGCCGTCATATTTTATGACAGGCTTTGTTTATGTTTAAGTTAAAAAAAAACAGTTAATAGTAAAAAATGGTACGCTTTAATGGGTCTAAGGCGTTATGAGAATTGTCAAACAAATATAAACACAAGACATTTTGTGTGCTTTGCACAAACTTCTTATTATATTGGAATCGTAATAAAAATATCTAAGTTTTGATCATTTAATGTGATCACATTGTCAAATATTTTTTAGCCAAATTCCCTTAAACAACTGATCAATTTGTTTTAGCCTTACATGGCATTTTATATTAACTCTGATCTAATCTATGTTACAAAAAATGAGCAACACTCTGGGAAAATGGGGCTTAATGCATGTGGGTTAAATGTCGTCCCAGATTAGCCTACGCTGTCTGCACACGCTAACCAGGGACAACACTGTCTGCATTTATGATCTTTTTTGTTTAAAGGCAGTCTCTTTTTAATCAAAATCCAGTACATGCGGAAAGTGTAGTCCCTGATTAGCCTGTGCCAACTGCTCAGGCTTAATTTGAGATGACACTTTATGAACATTCATTAAGCCATGTTTTCTCAGAGCTTGTCTCATTTATTGTAAACATCTCACTGGAGCCATCATTACGCTGTCATTACAGCCGGAGTCACGCCAGGGTCAAGCAATGTGAATGGTACTGAGGGTCCAATCAAGTGTTCAAAGGGTTCAGCTGCTAAATAAGGGAAGTGGTGACCAGATTGCCTCTTCAGCACAAGTGGACCAATCCTGTAAGTGATCACCATTCATAAATCTCTGCCTTCTTCAACAAAATATTAAAGCCGGAAGCAACTGTTTCACTTCTTTTTGTGAACTGCCGAAATATATCACATGATGTGGTAAAAGAGCTGTATGATAAAAATAGAAAAACTTGACACCATGACGCAATATTTGTTATTTGTTTTCAGTAGGGTGGCATACAGCAGTCTGACTGTCCATCCGTCCGGCGTTCTATTTTTCGGATGTTTTTTTATGCAATACTTTCAGATATTTAGCTAATTTTTGGTATGTTAGTCTACCTACATGACCTACAGATGAAGTGTGAGTTTCATTCCGGTCAATTAATTTTTGGCAAAGTTGTGGGTCTTGGACTTTTCTCTTATAACCTTTTCCGGAGGTTTTTTAAGTAACGCTTTTAAATATTTAGCTGAATTTTTAGTACATGAGTCTACATACATGACCTACAGATGGGATGTTAGTTTTGTTCTGGTCCATTGATTTATAGCAAAGTTATGGGCCTTGGACCATGTCTCTTAAATAGCTGCAGTGCTGTTTCAAAGCGCGGTAGGGGCAACTGTGTTTCACAAACACAGGTCTTATTTCAATTTAGATAAAGGGTTAGTGTTAATGTGGCTGTAAGCAACTGCTGCTTTAAACCATTTATCTACTTGGGCCGCATTAACCCTTTGAGCGCTGGAACCGGAATTTAAGGCCTTTGCAAACAGTTTGGATCCAGATGAGACGCCACAGAACGTGGCGTCTCATCAGGATCCAAACTGTTTGCTATTCTGATAGTATTCTTTGAAAAAAATCGAAGAAAAATGCTAATTTTAGAAATTCAGCAGACGACATTTTAGCCGACGACAAATTTCCCAGCATGCAAAGGGTTAAAACCGCGATTTGCACAGTTGTTGGTTCTTGCACTTCTCACCTAGACGACACATGTTCAATCTCTTCCAGGCAGTATGTGAGTTTGGTGTATGGTCACCTTGCAGGTGGGGTTTCCCCCTGTGTCCCCCGCAGAACAAGACCAAACAAAAATTGAATCAGTAAAATCTACATTTCAGTTCAGTGATTTTTGTTTGCCCAATTGGGAAAAATGGTCGCGAAAAACCCTGATATTGGGAAATTTGCGTCAAAAAGTCTACATATTAGGAAATTGATGTATCAGATTTTTTTGCTCCCAAATAATTTAAAATTGATAACTAAGTGTTGTTAAGTTGTCAATATTATATTAACTTCAGTTTAAGCCATAGAGCTGCATAGGGAAACTACAGGCTAATCAGGGATGACACTTTCCGCCTTAACTTGATTTTCAGTAAGGAGGGACTTCCTTGAAACTAAAAATACCATAAAAGCCGAAAGTGGCGTCCCAGATTAGCCTGTGCAGACTCCACAGGCTAATATGGGACGACACTTTACGCACATGCATTCAAGCCCAGTTTTCTCAGAACGCGGCTCAGACTGCAAAATCAGTTAAAAAAGGTTACATGTTCAATTGGGCAATTTTGTAATAACTGTAAGTGTTGAGTACCTATTACAGTAACAGTTAAACAATTTATTGAAATGTCTTCAAACGGCGAATTCGTTATGAAGTTGTTTTATATCGGCACCAGATCTAGACATCTAAATAAGCAGTTTATTAAATTGCAGTAACTGCATATAATGGTTAATCTTTTAAATACAATTGCACAATCAGTTATGTGCATGTTTCTTTGTTGTTTGGTATTTGCCAAATAAAAATTCAAAAAGAATTTATTGCTTTGAGCATGTAAGATTTTGTATAGACCATGAAATGACGCAAGTGGGTTTCATGTGTTGCTTAAGCTCTGCATCTGTTCACAGTGTGGTAGAATAGCATGTTTTATAACAGCATTAATATTATAAACGCTACACTTGAAAGCGTGCAGTCAGAGAGACCACAATAATTCTTGCAGGAGAGGTCTTTGAAGGAGCATATCCTGTCTGTTTGACCCTGGCATAGTTTTCCATTTAAACAATGGTTTAACCAACCTCCATTGTGAAGGACACATATCCTGCCCCTGTTTGACCCTTGCATGGTGTGCCAGTAATAATGCCTGCTGTCTTCCATTTAAACACTTCAAACACCAACCACCACTGCTGTTCTCACTTTTACAGTTGATAAAGTTAACTACTTTTCATCAGTTTTTAGGTGTGCAAGTTTGTGTGTCCGTCTATCTGTACATGTTGGAGTCAATTATTAGTATACTTCTGCCTCTTGCATAATGCCCACTTCAACTTCCTTATATGGGTATAGAGAAAGTACTTGAAGATGTTCAAATTGGGACCATACTTATATTGGGTATGATGAGATTTCATAATGAATTAGGCCAGCATTTTTCGGCGTAAGCTGAATTAAGCCAGCTTTTCACCTCTCCTGACCTTTGTAAGTGTCCAATAAAATTCAAATAAAATTTCCCGCGGCTAGGTACGAATGAATACACTTCATTTATTCCATTGGGTGATTTGAGTATTCCACCAGAACATTGGAAACATATCCGCGTCTTTGTAACACTGTTTTACTGCATGAAACAATTTTATTTCTAATGAAAAGGCTTAATAGATAGAACAGTTTTACACTCAATTCTCGACATAAATACAGTTTGTGCGTACACCTTTTATTTTCAGAGAATTACCAGCGCAACGCGTTTATATTTAAAGGCTATGTTCTCATATTTAGTACTTACTTCCATATTCTTGTCAACATGTTAACATGTAAAAGTATAAAGAGCAGTGGAAGCGAGGCCTCACTTTAATACATTGCATTTCAACCCGGGTCAATTCGCGGCCAGTGTATGAATGTCAGAGTTTATATACAGGTCATCTCCGGAGTTCGCGGCCAGTAAAATAATAGTTATATAATAAATACGCTATCCGTGAACTAGGTGACCTGGAATTTTCTTTAGACCAGAAATATGTAGATTCTTAATGTGTTTTCAACAAAACAATGATAAATATTATTTTTGATTAATTTAACAATAATTATTCCACCATATTGACCAATGTATTAAGCATGAGCGCGATGATTATCGATACTGTTAATAATTGAATCAAACCACTAAAACAGGTTTGTTCGAAGAACGCGCCTATAAATACGGATACTTCTCGTGTGGCCGGTTGACTCGTATGTTTTAATTTCACTTCCATTCTTCTTTTGGTTTTCTGTTTTGTATCTATAGGTTTATGACCAGCAATATGTAAAAAATGTAAAATAAGCCGCGAAAACTCCGCGTAACATCCCGTTCTGCGTGTGATGCAGCTAAGAACTGCACAGAAAAAAGACATTCGCTATCCTTGATCTCATTCATTGAACTATCAACGCCGTATATCTTTTTTAAAGATATTTCTTGTTAATTTTTTTTACGGGAAATTTTTCAAAAAAATTGAGTCGGGCGGATAAATAAAAATAAAAATAAAAGCATGAAAAGTGAGCAGTATACCAAAAAATTAAAATAAAACTCTTAACCGATTATTTTTTTTATTTTTGAATATTTAAAATTCAGCCAATTTAACCTTGTGTATACTTGCATTAACCTTTAAGTGTTTTATATATCTCATAACACTGTTGTAGAAGCTTTATATAATAATAGTAAACATATTTATATATATATTTATAGGTAAAAGCACCTTTTGCATGTATTATACTATATTGCTTCAATGGAGACTATTAAACACGCCAGGTGTGTAGTGTATTATAGTGATCGTTAAACTTTTGTTGAGTGTATATCATATGTATGTTTATAACAAATATAGCATGCATTTGACTTAAATAAAACAGACTTGAAAACTTTTTACATTGTTTAATGGCTTTAAACTACCAACTTCGTTACTTTCATCCATGGGTGGAATATGCACACTAAAAACACTCTTTATTATACAACAGACTTGCTTTATATCATGATAATTTGTATCAATCATGAGAAAAAAATAAGCCACGTAGCAGGAAATTGGACCTTAGAGCGATTGCGACCATTTTGGCTCCAAAAGAGCAGTCTGATCAGGATCCAAAATGTTCAACATAATTGTCATTCAGTCAGTACTTCTTAAGATGTTAAGTGAACACTTTGGATCCTGATCAGACTGCGCTTGAATTGATCTTGATCCAAACTTTGTGTAGTGAAAGTTCTAGTACATAAAATGTACATATTTCATTTAAGAAACCGAGAGTTATAGACTTATAAAAACATGTGCTGCATTTCATTTTATATTCAGATAGAGTTATAGTGTTTATATATGTAAAGTGAACAAAAGGGGCATGACTACAATATTTGGTGTGTAACATCGTTATGAGGTTCTCTTTGAATTTTGTTCAAATCATGCAGAAAATTTGCCCTCTCTAGGGGTTACTGTTTTGCTTATAAATATAAATAATATAATCATTCTCTGAAACAGCAAGGCCCATTGCTTTGTTACGTTGCATGCCAACCATATAGTGGTTCTTTGCTAAGTTTCCTCAAAGAATGTCTCCGTGGTCAAAACTGTTAGCGCTTCAGGGGTCAACTGATTTATATAGATAAATGTATTTGATAATCCCTAAAAACACAGAAACCGCAAGGGTCAGGGGTTCAATATTTGGTGTGTAACAATTGTAAGTGTTTTCTTCTTCTAGTTGTGATCAAATCATACATTTGGAGTAAAAAATAACCTGTCCTTGTTTCACATGATTAATATTTACTTATATAATAAAGAGCTTAAACAATCTTATCCTCTCAAAACGCATGGGTTAGGTGATAATTATTTTGTATGTGACATTGTATGGTGGTAATCTTCGTAGTTTTTGTATCATGTCCATTTGCTTCACATTAGCCCCAACAAAATATTGAGGTAATATTTTCTTAAGTGAAAGCGGTTTAAAGAATTAACTAGTACATGAAGGAAGGATTTAAATTGTTCTAGTAAAATTACTCTGCTGACTGTATATAATTTACTTTTGAACTATGTAATTGTATATTTTTAAAATAGTATGAAAACATTATGTACAGTTTATAGAACATCATATTTCGGCTAAATAATAACTCATTTTTGAAAAATATATTAAGATGTATTTCTGATTTACAAAACTGATCAAATAATTAAGAAATAAATTTCATTTACTTTTTCATGACATTTTGAAAGTCAAATCTTTGGTTTCGTCTGTAGAAATTCAATAAAATGAACTGATCCAAACAAAGGGAAGTAACTTGGTCAATAGGTACCGGAAAAATGGTTAAAATGTTGATATATAATTAGTTATACAGTTTAATATATAGAAAAAATGTTTTGTTTTAAGTTAATGAAGAATAATAAGCATGTTAATTTGCTACCGTGTCAAGTAAAAAATAATTAAAACTTTCTTGTGACTTTGACGGACATACGAAAATCCAGACCCAATGTTATTTTCTTCAGAAGCTGTGTTGCATACTTTTTTTCTAAATAAAGAATATATATGGGTGGGTGGGGAATGGGATTATTGATGCAAGAACCTGTGGTTCAGTCCTCATATTCATTATAAAGAAACGTAAAGTAGTACTTCTTGGACGTTTTTCGGGATGTTGATTTTTATCTATAAAAATATTGCAGGATCTAAATTTTAATAAATACGCATATTTATTAAACCTCCCCAAAACTTTTTAACACACCGAAAGTTATCGATGGTGGCAACTCTGCATCATCTGCAAAAACTCTAATTATTTTTAATTTTGTATCACATAATATGGGCATGATGTCAACAATGGTGTTCTGAAGATTTACTTTTCTAATTGAAATTGTTTCTGCTCCATTTTTAATTAATTTGATTTTAAAATATATGCTACATCTGTCTCTTTGTTGTTATTGTCCACCATTTCGGAAATGCAATATGAAAATCATATGTTAAATACTCACCGATTGGCTAATAGCCTGTGGTATTGGCTGCAATAGCCAATGAAAATCGCTGACGATTTACAAGTTGACTTGGCACAACAAAACAACCCGTATTATAAACAAATTATGAACAACACTTTCGGCAATCTGTGCATTATTTTTTATCTAGTTTTGGATAAAATACCAGGTCGGCGGGTGAAATGTAAATAAAAAAAACGAAAGTGACTTTTATTTTTATTTGAATTTGTCGAAAAATAGGGTCGGGCGCTCCCGTAAAACAAATAATAAAAAAATGCTGGCCTTAGCACAACTAAGCATGATCAATCATCATAACAAAATTACATGTTACCAAAATGACATATAAAAAAAATGTCACGTGGAATGCAAGAATCATATTAATTGTTTAAAGGTCATGAAATGTCTTTGTATTCCATTTGATAAGTGAAAAAATATTGTAAATAATTTCTTGCATTCAATAAATTTTATCTCTTAAATAATAACCAAAACTGCATCTATATATAAGCCACGCACTGTATATATGGGGTTAAATGCATGTGCATATAGTGTCGTCCAGATTAGCCTGTGCAGTCTATGCATGAAAAATTCATAAAAGCGGTGGTGTCGTGCCTGATTAGAATGTGCGGACTTCACAGGCTAATTTAGAAGACACTACACACATGGATTAAGTCCAATTTTCCCAGTGTTAGTCTCATGAGTGTAGGACATTAGCCCTCTCGGACATTAGCCCCATATGACAATATCCCCTAGGACAATTGCCCTCTAGGACATTAGCCCCCTAGGACATTAGCCCACTAGGACTTTAGCCCCCTAGGACAATAGCCCCTAGGACAATAGCCCCCTAGGACATTAGCCCCCTAGTACATTAACTCCCTAGGACAATAGCCCCTAGGACATTAGCCCTCTCGGACATTAGCCCCTAGGACATTAGCCCCTAGGACAAAAGCCCCCTAGGACATTAGCCCCCTAGGACATTAGCCCTCTCAGACATTAGCCCTTAGGACAATAGCCCCTAGGACAAAAGCCCCCTAGGACATTAGCCCCCTAGGACATTAGCCCCCTAGGATAATAGCCCCCTAGGACATTAGCCCCCTAGGACATTAGGCCCCTAGGACAATAGCCCCCTAGGACAATAGCCCCTAGGACAAAAGCCCCCTAGGACATTAGGCCCTAGGACAATAGCCCCTAGGACAATAGCCCCTAGGACAAAAGCCCCCTAGGACATTAGCCCCCTAGGACAATAGCCCCTATGACAAAAGCCCCTAGGACAAAAGCCCCCTAGGACATTAGCCCCCTAGGACATTAGCCCTCTCTGACATTAGCACCTAGGACAAAAGCCCCCTAGGACATAAGCCCCCTAGGACATTAGCCTCTAGGACAATAGTCCCTAGGACAATAGCCCCCCTAGGACATAGCCCCCTAGGACATTAGCACCCTAGGACATTAGCCCTCTCGGACAAAAGCCCCTTAGGACAAAAGTCCCCTAGGACAAAAGCCCCTAGGACATGAGCCCCTAGGACATTTGCCCTCTCGGACATTAGCCCCTTGGACAATAGCCCCTAGGACAAAAGTCCCCTAGGACATTAGCCCCCTAGGACATTTGCCCCTAAGGACAAAAGCCCCTTAGGACGTTAGCTCCTACCTATTTTTTAATTCATGTTATAGGCATTTCATTTTATCTTTTTTTAAATTAAATGCAATTAAAAGGTAGAAAATGATATAAATATCAAGATGACATTATAAGATGTTTAGTAACAAACAGAGCACTTAGTATATGTATATAAAACCATGTTTTACTTTCAATATGCAATTTTCATTGTATCTTGTAGTTAAAGAAGAAACAAAAATATGAACATCTTTCAAAGTAAAAAAATACTTCATAGTTAATTAATAAACCAACAATAGTAATAGTAAAATAGTAAAGAAATTGTTAAAAAACACTAAAACTTACGTGTGTGGTACAAGCTATAAATTATATTGAAAAAATATGTGTTTTAGACTTCAACATATTAATAATTGTATGTATTTACATATGAAATTAAACAAATGGAATAAAAGTACTTACTTTAAAAAAAGTTATGAACGTTTTAAAACACTTGAGGACTAATGTCCGAGTGTTCACTTTTTTGAAGGGGATAATGTCCTATGGGGCTTATGTCCAAGGGGCTGATGTCCTAGGGGCTTATGTCCAAGGGGCTGATGTCCTAGGGGCTTATGTCCAAGGGGCTGATGTCCTAGGGGCTTATGTCCAAGGGCTGATGTCCTAGGGGCTTATGTCCGTACCCCTAGTCTCATATATATGATATGTTTGACATAAGGAATGGTGTATTTAGCAGCACCTATAGTGACACAGGTGACCGAGCAATTCATGAGCACTTGTCCTGAAGCTGTTTACTTCAGTGCATCCGGGTCTACTTGACCTGACCTGGTGTTTCTACATAATCAATGGTCCTCATGGCCTGATGTGGAGTTATAAGAGTCTTTTTAGGAACTCTTCAATGGGAAGGATATAATTGCAGCCGCTTGTGAATTCTTCCATTGACAATTAGCTTGGCAATGCCTTGGTAATTGCTACCTAATTATTGGTTAGCATGTTTGCTCATAAAACAAATCAATTACACTATTATACTTATTTATAGATTAACTGTCATACTTTCTTTACTTTAAAATGCTATTAAAGAGCTTGAGTAGTCAGTCTAGGCCATCCATGTAGGTGTCTTTTTCATTCTTTGTTAATTTTCAGCATGTAGGCACTCTTTAAGCAACATTTTTATGCCCCCGCTAGGATGGCATATAGCTAGGGCTGTCACGATACGCCGTGAGCGTACCGCGGTATATCGTGGTACGGCAACACTGTATCGCGGTACGTACCGCGATATTTTACAGAATATGTATCTGTGAAGAAAACAGCAGAATAACAAGTTTTACAAATTAAACTCAATAATCAGAAAACACTGGTATCATAGTATGACTAGAAACTGTAAAAGAAACTGTAATAAACTTGATAGAAGTAGTCATTGTTATTGTTATTGTTCGCGTCTTTTTCTAAAATGTCCGCCATGTTGTTTACAATAGCTGTGACTACGATCTGTGTAAATCGAACGCTTCAAGGGCATGTTTAAAATGCGGAGTCAGCGGGCCCAGTATTGAAAATCCGTAGCGTTCTGACTCTTCCTCGACTTATTCAGAATCTTAAGGTAACATGATTCGGTGCCATGCTTTGAACGATCGATATACTAAAGAAAGAATATAAGAAATAGAATAAACATCTTTTGGATAATTATGAACTTATTTGCAAAGAAAATCTGTCCCTAATTCCAAAAAAGGTACGGACCCATACATTGCCGTATTTTAAACGTGAAAGTTAAACATCTACAAGTGGAAGCGCTTGCTTGACCTGGATATTAACGGATTATTTATTTAGCCCTTTTGAATCGCTTCTACATTTTTCAAAACAATATCTATATCAAAATAGTTATGTAATGTATTTATATCTGTGCTAATATAATAATATTAAAAAAAACGGTGTGGCAACGCCGTACCGCGGTGCGATTTTTTTCACGACATGCACAGCGATATACCGATACACCGGTGAATCGTGACAGACCTACATAATAATATTATAGCATTTGAACTGTCTGTCAGTACGTCCGTCCAAAAACTTTATCATTGGCCATAACTT
Source organism: Dreissena polymorpha (assembly GCF_020536995.1). Classification (NCBI taxonomy): domain Eukaryota; kingdom Metazoa; phylum Mollusca; class Bivalvia; order Myida; family Dreissenidae; genus Dreissena; species Dreissena polymorpha. The sequence continues at coordinate 12,826,907 of NC_068369.1, forward strand.
TTGCAATATTGAAGATAGCAACTTGATATTTGGCATGCATGTGTATTTCACGGAGCTGCACATTTTGAGTGGTGAAAGGTCATCTTTCAAGGTCAAAGGTCAAAAAAACTAATTCAAGGGAAGTAACAAGCTTTAAGCTTTCTATTTATCATTTGGCAGGTACAGATCATTTTACAAGGGAAGATATATTTTCAAAGGGATATAAAAAAAAATATATTAATAAATCAAAGCAACGCAGTAGGGGGCATTGTGTTTCTGACAACCACATCTCTTGTCCATCCAATCGTTATGAAACTTGATGAAACTTGGTGTTGGGGGCTGAGATTTCGTTTTGAATGTTCCGGTATGATGTATTTGAGCCGCGTTCTGAGAAAACGGGGCATAATGCATGTGTGTAAAGTATCGTCCCAGATTAGCCTGTGCAGTTTGCACAGGCTAATCAGGGACGACACTTACCGCTTTTATGGTAGTTCAAGTCCCAAGGAAGTTCCTCCTTACCAAAAAACAAGTTTAGGCAGAAAGTGTCGTCCCTGATTAGTCTGTGCGGACTGCACAGGCTAATCTGGGATGACACTTTACACACATGCATTAAGCCCAGTTTTCTCAGAACATGACTCATATGATTATTGATATTTATTGGTTTGTTTTGAAGTGTTGAGAACAGTCAATGAGAAATTCAGCAAACTTCTGCACTGCTGTGTTCCATGGAGTTGATAAGCAGGTTAAAACTTGAAAAAGGAATGTGAACATGGTCTGCTGGAGATGTGGCAATAAAATTACCCTTGTTCTGAGAAAACTGACTAATGCATTTGCGTAGTGTCATCCCAGATTAGCCTGTGCAGTTGGCATAGGCTTATCAGGGACAAATTTACGTACAGACTGGATTTTTGTTTAGGAGAGAATTTCTTTAAACAGGAAAATTTCAGGAAAACGGAAAGTGTTATCCCTGATTAGCCTATGTGGAATGCAACTGAAATTCATATATTAAAGATAACATTAGAATACAGAAGGCTTGATGCTTAAAGTAAGGAATACTTGTAATTTACTTCCAAAGACAAAGTAAGGGGCAGGATAGGATGAATATTAACACTCAATTATGATATGAGTTGCGTTCTGGGAAAACTGGGCTTAATGCATGTGCATAAAGTGTCATCCCAGATTAGCCTGTGCAGTCCAAACAGGCTAATCTTGGACGACACTTTCCGCCTAAATTGGATTTTTGCTAAGAAGAGACTTCATTGAAACAAAAAATGTCTTAAAAGCGGAAAGTGTCGTCCCAGATTAGCCTGTGTGGACTGCCCAGGCTAATCTGGGACGACACTTTACACACATGCATTATACCCAGTTTTTTCAGAACACTACTCATATTAAAGTTCAAAAGTGTCACCCTCTGCATCAGCTACCATAACTGGGAAATTGAACACTAAAATTGAATAGTCAAACTAATGGTTAAAACCATGGGAATTTATTGCAGCTATTTGTTTTATTGTACTGCAAACCTGTGAATGTATCTTTTATTTCAAAGGCAAACAATTACAGTTGGTGCACACAGACAATTCACTGCAATTTTCCTGCAATAAAATTGAGATGTATCAATCAAGCAACTTGTCAATGATCATGAAGACCTAATTGAGTGGGAGCGGTGGGTTGACACCCTGCATGGCCACACACAGTTATGTGCATGGATACCCGTGGAAACCTTGCACCTATAAGGTCATGATACAGGCATGGGGGGTCCTGACCATCTGTCATACAGGGGTTAGGTGTTAACAATGGTGTAATGAAAACCAATGAAGGCATTTTATTGACAAGTTAAAGGGATCTTTTCACGATTTGGTAAATTGACAAAATTGAAATTTTTTGTTTCAGATTCGCAAATTTTCATTTTAGTTATGATATTTGTGAGGAAACACTATTACTGAACATTTACCATAGTCTAATATAGCAATTATATGTATCTTTTGACGATTTGAAAACCTAAAAATTATAAAGCGTTGCAACGCGAAACGATTGAATAATTTGGAGAGTTCTGTTGTTGTTGTTTAAATTTACGAAACCAAGAAGATTGCTTATATAAGGTATAAAATACTTAAACTGTGTATACCCGGCGGAATAGCCGAGAGGGCTTATGCTTTTTTACTTCAGACTAATTCCAGGACTCCAGGGGTCACTGGTTCGAGCCCTGGTACCGACTACTTTTTTTCCCTTTTTTAAATTTTATTCTTGATTTTTACTGGAGCTTTTTAAGATCCAATGTTTACATTTATCAATATAAAGCATTTTATAATGACAAACTTCAAAATATGCCAAAATCTGTGAAAAGGCCCCTTTAAAGAATGACATTCTGCATATTATCAGATTAGAGGTGTTGCTGTATTGATATGAGTCTGTTCATTAAAGGTGCACAGTGACATAATTGAATGACATTCTTATTTGAAAAATTCAGTTAACTTTTACTATACATGAAACCTCATTATTGTCCCACTTACAGTATGTGTTTAAAGGGACTGGTTCACAGATTATGAATACACTTTTTGTAAGTGTCATTTAATACATTTTTTCTATACCTAATTGTCATGGGGGTTTTTCTTCTTGTTGTATAGGTTCTGTATGTGGGCAATCAAGGATAACTGTAACACATGGAGATCACTTTATTCATCAACTTCATAAAGTGTTATATATATATATATATATATATATTTATTTATATATAAAATCTATACGTTTCATATTGTTATTTATAATCCATAGCTAGATAGCAACTATTCATACATTTATACATGATTACTGGTAATAAACAAATTAAAGCTTGTTGTAATATGGTAATATAACAACATATCTAATAAACATTTCTGAAAGATATGATTACTAATTATAAAAAGTAAAACTAACCTGTAACACATGGAGATCACTTTATTCATCAACTTCATAAAGTGTTATGAAGGATAGTGGTCATGGTATGTTCACTCATGTGTTACAGGCTGATCACAATGGGATTAGTACTGGGGAATGATGATTTGTTAAATTGATCTTAAGCCTTGATCGACCGACTATAAAAACACTGTAACTGTAAATGTTACACTATGACATACTCCCCTGCTTTAAAACAAAAGGCTCCTGACTTTTTCTTAATATATAATTATGTGTTTTAATAATGTTAATGAAAAATTATTTCATTATTTACAATGTACATCAGGCAAATATAATAATCATTATTTTAAAACCAAATGAACATAGCGTAAGGGCTACACCAACTGAGTAATCCCATCTTAGATAAACAGTTTACAGCAACGTACTACAATATATAATACTGTTTCAAATGTACCAGCAATTTACTTAATTGTTTCAATTAAGTACCACAACAACGTCATCACTATAGTAACATAAACCGCTTCATGAAAGCTGTACATTAGAGTTTAAAATATCTCATATTCTACAGAAGTCATAATAAATAACTTCAATAAAAGCATTCTATAAAGAAGCTGTAGTAAGCAGTACTAAGTATGCAAAACTGCTAATAATCAACTATAACAACAAAAACTGAAAATACGTTTTTGTTTGGTCATAATTCATAATCATGAGACATGATACATGTTGATATTTCAATATAAAAGGTGATGTATATTTTGGCAACAACTTTAAGAATACTATTAATTAAAACACACACACACACTTAGAAATGTACTTGTAAATACATGTATAATGCATGCAATTTACTGTCGTGTCAACAGTAATATACCTCCTAATTCCTAATATAGGAAATGCACAAAATGGATTCATGCAAATAAAATATGAAAGCAACTTAATCCTATTGCATTATGAAAACTTGACATTATGTTCCATATAGAAAAACAATTGAAGCAACAATCAAAGCTGGCAATACAAAAACACATTCTAATTTAAATAGAATGAATAGAAACATCGTTTATAATGGTTTATGTAATTTCTAATTACAACCTATGAAATAACAACAGAATGCTATATCATCTAAGTATCATAGCATCTAATATTTGTTTCTATCAACGTATCATACAATTACATAATGTATCACATGTAAAAACAAAACCAAAATCAATCATTGCAAAACAGAACATTACAAATGAAATTACATTGTAATATATATCAAGCTTGGAGCATTTACAACATATCGTCATCTTAAATAAGTAACAACATGCACCAACTTTTGAGGCAATAATAGGTATCAACTAAATATGCTAATTAAAGTTACTCAATAGTTGCTAAATATCACTCAAACAATTTCATCACAATACATTGAACTCGTGACACAATTTAAGCACACAATTTCAATTCACTATATTTCAGATCAAACTGATTAAAACACTCATTTCATTTAAAACACTTCAAGTTCATATCATAAAATAAAATTTCAGTATTTCACTTTTCACTCTCAACTTTAGTCTCTAACTTCAGCAGTTACTTCTCCACCTTACAGACACAAATCCAAATTTCACCACTAATCACTGTTAGGTAGTATTACTTCAAATCCTGCGAAGTCACCATCCGTACCTATCGGGTGCTTTCTTCTTTCTCCTTCCTCGACGAGGTTGAGGTTGAGGGTCACTGTTATCGCTGATAGGACTCCGCGGAACGGATGAAGACAAATCTTCTTCCTGATCAGATTGAACAGGATCCTGGTCCTGATCGCCATCACACTCTTCAGAGTTGTCACTCAAGATTTCATCATCTGAGGACTCTAGCCAGGGTTGATCGATTTCAACAGCCACAGGGAGGGACATGAAAGGAAGTAGCATGTTTCTATGTAGTAACTTCGGCCAGGCCTTTGCAACACCTTCAGCTTCAACTTCGAATACAGGAACATCTGGATTGGGCTGAGATTTAACGTGGTAAATGTTTTCCTCCCAAATGTCGGAAAGTTTATGTTTCTCCTTAAAACCGACTTTCCTCACCAGGACTTTGTCGCCAGGATGAATGTTGTTGTGCCGGAAGTTACGGTCGTAATAGTACTTGTAGCGTCGGCTGCTTTTTGTGGCCTCTTCAGATGCCCGTTTGTATGCGAAGCGAAGTCTTTCACGCAGTTTTTCTATATACTCGGAGTGACTTTTGGAGTCATTTATGTCTGGTAATCCGAGAAAAGCGTCTATCGCTAAACGAGGGTGTCTCCCGAACATTAAGTAGAACGGCGAGACATTGGTGCTTTGGTGAACGGCAGCATTGTAGCTATGTGTCATCGTTGACACGTGGTCCTTCCAGCTCTTTTTCTTGTATTCTGGTAGAGTGCCTAGCATGTTAAGCAACGTCTGGTTCAACCTTTCTGTGGTTCCGTTACCCATCGGGTGATACGGGGTGGTGCGACTTTTCTGGATGCCGGTAATCTTGCATAAATTACTTATAACTTTAGATTCGAAATTTTGACCACGATCACTGTGTAAGCGTGCAGGAAAACCATAGTGAATAAAAAAATGTTCAAATAAAGCTTTGGCTGTTGTTGTTGCCTTTTGGTTTCTGGTTGGGATGGCCTGAGCATAGCGGGTGAAATGGTCTGTTATGACCAAGACGTTCTCGTAACCACCAGTTGATTTCTCCAAGGACAGATAGTCGATGCACACCAGTTCCATAGGGTACGACGATGAAATCGACACTAATTCGGCTGCTTTCGACGGCGCTGTCTTACGACGAATGCATCTTCCACAGTTTTGAACGCTGTTGCGAATGTAGGTGTTGATCCCTGGCCAAAAGAAACGTCGCTTGATGAGTGAAGACGTTCTTTCGCGTCCTTGGTGCCCAAGATCATTATGGTAGGCTTGGAAAATGATGTGTCGGAGATTCACAGGCACAACCAGTTGTTGACAGACGTCGCCGTTGACTACTCCTCGATGAAACAGAAGACCATCTTGTAGGGTAAGCTTACTCTTTAGAGAGAAGTAACGTCTCATCTGCTGCTTTGGATTAACCAGAGGTGCCTTGCCAAGACAGTAGTCAATGGTTGCGACGATATCTGTATCTTGTTGTTGTGCAACAATCCAATCTTGTTGGGAAAGGGCAGTACTTTGTAAGAAGGGTTCTGGAATGGTTTCTGCCTCCTTCAACAGCGATGTACTATCCGGCCTGTCTGGTCCCTGTAACACCAAAGTGCATACTATAGGAGCTATAGGTTCCTCGTCGCTTTTATCTTGGATTGCTTTCAGAATGTCTGGAAAACACAGCACTTGTTCTTCACCCTCTTGGAACATGAACTTTCAAGAAAGACCGTCAGCGTCAGCGTTGAGTTTCCCGCTTCTGTAACGTATTCGGCAATTGTAATTCACAAGTGCAGCCATCCAGCGATGACCTGTGGCGTCAAGTTTGGCGCTTGTTAAAACATAGACTAGCGGGTTGTTGTCAGTGACTACGTCGAATGTGTTCCCATAGAGGTAATCGTGGAACTTATCGACGATAGCCCACTTCAATGCCAGGTACTCAAGCTTATGAGCCGGGTAGTTCCGCTCCGATGGTTTAAGACTTAGACTGGCGTATGCTACGACTCTATCTTTTCCGTCATGTTCCTGGTACAAGACTGCACCTAAGCCAGTACCGCAAGCATCGGTGTGCAGCTTGAACGGCTTAGTGAAGTCAGCATACGCCAGGAGGTGGTTATCTTTGCCATCGGGTGGAGTTATAAGCGCTGTGATCAACTTATCAAATGCAGTTTGTTCCTTATCTTCCCATACGAACGGAGGTTTCCTTGTCTTAGTCGGTGTGTTCTTGCCTTTCTTCTTGGTGCTGGAACCTACTAGGAGATCATTGAGTGGTCTGGCAATACTGGCATAGCCTTTTATAAATCGGCGGTAGTAACCCGTAAATCCCAAAAAGGCACGAACTTCCTTCACAGACTTAGGAACTGGCCAATCTTTCACTGCCTTTATCTTCTCGGGATCTGTCTCAATGCCGTTGTTAGATACCACGTGTCCGAGATAGGTAATTCTTGATTGGAAGAATTCGCATTTAGAGGCTTTTAACTTGAGATCATGGGTTTCTAACTTGGTGAAGACGGCATCTAAGCGTTGGAGATGCTCCTCAAACGTCTTAGAGAATATGACCACGTCATCCAAGTAGATAAGGCAGTCCCTCAAGTTAAGTTCTCCCATACACCTTTCCATGACTCTCTGAAACGTGGCTGGAGGCTTACACAGTCCAAATGGCATACGGGTAAACTCATAAAACCCGAGTCTGCCTACTGTGAATGCTGTCTTCTGGGTGTCTTCTTCATCGATTTCAATCTGCCAGTACCCACTTCGAAGATCAAGTTTTGAAAAGTATTGAGACCCAGCAAGAAGATGTAAGGTGTCATTAACACGGGGAAGGGCGTATGCGTCCTTTACGGTCTTCTTGTTCAGTTTCCTGTAATCGACGCAGAAACGAATGGAGCCATCTTTCTTACGTACAATAACGACGTTCGAAGAGTATGGGCTCTGACTTCTCCTTATGGCACCTGCGTCGAGCATCTCTTGAAGATGTTCGCGGACTTCTTGAAAAATGGCTGGTGGAATTCGCCGATGGGGTTCCTTAAATGGTTCATCTGTATCCAATTTGATCCTGTGTTTTGCCAAATTACAGGATCCTAAGTCACATACATTTTTCGAAAAGATGTGGCTCCACTTCTTCAAAAATTCCTGTGCTTGATCCTTTTGGTCTTTCGTTAGATTAGTGTTGTCTAGGTTGAATGTTTCTGACTTAGCTTTACTTTTATCTGTATTACTTGCTGTTTGCTGGTGAACGTGAATTTTAGATGTGGATGGAAGATCATTATTAAGATCATTTGCTAGAACTGTTCTTAAAACGTCAACTTCGTGTAATTCGCATATAATTGATTTCTCTGGTATTTTCACTATTTTAGCTGACATGTTGAATAATTTTACAGGAACTCTTGATGACACAGTTTTTTCGTTCAGTTTCACGACTCTGGGACAAACAGAGATCCTGCTCGAGTACCCCTTTTCTGACGTTTCTGTGACAACTGATCCACAATTCCTGTTCTGCCTCACGAATCCTGTGACGACGATGGTGTCAAATGGCTCAATGGTAATCGGTTTCGTCGTTTTTACCACTCCTACACTTGAAACGTGTATCGAAGCGAAGGCGTCGTTCCATACCTCAGGAATTTCGTCTTCATCCCTTGTGTGTAGACGAGCTTGCCTAATCACGTTAGTTCCAACTACAATGGGAACTTTCTTGTTGTACGATGTAGCTCCGACTACCAACGAAGGTATCGTGAACACTTTATCTGTCAAGCAAGGTACTGTAATGTCTATCTCTACATAGCCACTATATGGCAATTTCTCTCCACTAGCAACTCTTATGTCCAGGTCAAAATCTTCTAGTGAACGTAACTCGGGTTTCGGATCTAACATTTCATAAAATTCCTGTGAAATGGTGGATTTCATTGAACCCGTATCAACGAGTCCCGTAGTTCTTAGTCCTTCCACAACTATCTCACTGTCATTACTTGATCCGATAATTCTGGTGTAAATTTCGTTAGGGCTTTTCACTTTAATGTCGTCCGTTAGCCCTTCAACAGCGACATTTACTCGTTTAACTGCTCTTTCTTATCTGATTTCTCTGGGTTTGTCAGTTCTTGCTGCTGCTTGTCCAATTTCTCTTTTAGTGGCTCTCTTTTATTTTCTCTTCGCTGCGATTCATCTCGACCATCTCTGCCCCGACCTCTATATTCTCCTCGTCCGCCTCTGAACCTTGATCTTCCACGAAAGAATCCCCCTCTGTCTTTAACTCCTTGGCTTTTATCACGTCTCAGTTCTTGGATCTCTCTCTCTAGAGCTTCCATTCTGTTGAGTACTGTATCTAGTTTTGACTCTTTCGTATTCTGAATTGTTCTTATTGGCTGATGAACCTTTGATGAATGTTCTGTTTCATTCTGAGATACGACCTTGGAATCACTATCCATTTCTTCTTCTTCTTTTCTAGTCTTCTTTCTTAGAATCTCAAATGTATCTGTAGACTCATGAGAGACACGCATCGCTTCACGTAGCTTATCACGATACAACCCTCTCCAGAACTTTTTCTTCAGTATTGTGTTTCGCTGGCTGGTATCTATTTCTCCTTTTCGAACCAATTTTTGGAATAGATTTTCTACTCTAACACCCCAATCAGAAGCTGACTCAGACGGATTCTGCTTCGAGCTATAAAAATCCTGCATGAGTGCATCCGACTCTTTTAAACTCCCGTATACCTCTTCCAACTTTTCAAGTAGTTCAGCAGAAGTTGCGGATGGATTCAAGGACTGTAAGCTTCGTCTGGTATTTCCTTTTAAGGATGCCCGAATACCTTGCGTAAGTAAAGGTTCAGGGTACATCTTTGACTTTAGTAGACATTCGACTTCTATCTTCCAATCTTCAAAGTTCTTTCCGTCGAATGCTGGAACGAAAGGTTTACCAACAAAAACATGATCCTGTTTCAAAATACCACTCTCAATCTTTGGTTCCGGTTTCTTTACTTTTTCTTTGGTTTCAGTCTCAAGTGAAGTCTTTTTAAGCTGAATTCTTTCAAGCAGCTCGCAACGTCTCAATCTTAAGATTTTCAGGTTCTTTTTCACGCATTCATCATCTTTACGAATTGCTTCCATTTCCATCTTCAATTTCGACGCTTTTAACTGATTCAACTCAATTTCTTTTTCTTTCAGCTCTAATTCTTCAATGCTTTCCTGAAGTTCTGCTTCCTCTTCAAGTTTCTTCTGTCTTTGTATTTTAAATTGTCTCTTTTGTTCAAGCATTTTACTTAGTTCCAATTCCTGGCCTTTCTTTATTTCGTCAAGCTCTCTTGACCTATTTTTCATTTTCTGCATTGCTTCTCTGTACTCAGAAGAATACGCAGGTTCACTGTAAAGTGGTCTTTTATTTTCCTTGTTTCTTTCCTCTGACCTATTCTCACTTTCTTCATTGTCATTTAATTCATCCTGATACAATTCTCTTCTTGTATTCTGGAACGGGTTCTCGTCTTTAATTTCGGTTGACTTCTTGTCATATATTGAACCTGTTTCGTTTATATTACTATATCTTTCATTCATTACTTTCTTTATCTTATCCGGTGTATCAGGGAATGTCACATACTTTTGTAATTTTGGGTTTGCACCTTCACGTTCATCTTGTGTTCGTGTTTGTCTTTCAAATATCTTTCTTTCTTTCTTTAACTTTACCATGCTACTAAGGTGTCTCTTCGCCTTTTCAGTATCTTCCTCACATTTTTTTATTTCTTCAGCTATACTATTCTCAATATCTTCATCAAATAATCCTAATTTTTCAAGAATGTTCTCTGACGTTATCTTTTCTTTTTCTTTTGTTTCCTTATTCCTTATTTTCATCATAATGTCTCTTTTTCTTTCCATTTCTTCACGTTTAGGGTCCTGTTCGTATGAAAATCGACCTCCTACTGCGTAACCTTTTATACTTGTATCTACTAACACTGAATCAGTTTCTTCTATTTCATTATCCTGGTATTTTTCAAATGATCCAAGATCTGGTACTGTACTCATTCTTGTTACACCGTTTTCACTAAAGAACCGTCTCCGCTGCCTTTCATTTGATTTCATAATCTCATCAATGTCTCCATCACTACACAACTTATTTCTTTCTTTCTGCTTTTGTAACAACACTGCTTCAATATCCTTGAGTTCTTGGGACATATACTTAGTGTACCCAAATTTCTCTTGCTCTACACTTTCCTCTTCTTCTACACATTCGCCTTCATATTCATCTTCTTCGCTGTCGTTTAACATCTCGTTGCTCTGTTGGATAGTTTCCCTATTTCTATTCTCCATGAGTAACATTCTTTGTTGTTCTAGCAATTGCATTTCTTTCTCCATTCTTTCTTTCATCTGTTTTCTTTCTTCACTTTTTCTCCTCCTCTCTTCTTTCGATGCTAAAGAAATTCGACTCTTCTGCATTGTTCCAACTCTAAGAGTCCTATTTTCAGACATCTGCAAACACGTGTTAGCTCTCTTTCGACTAAACACTACTTCAACTATTAACTTAGTATCTCTTCTACAATATAACAGTTACCAAAAGTCAATAGTTTTCTTCACTTCTCAATCTACTGGTTAACTTCTCTTCACTTTCGTTTGTTTATCTCACTTTCTTCACTTTAACGAACTTAGTTTTTTTATTTTTTTCACTTCACATTCAAGTATTCAAGTATTCACTTCTAACTACATGCTTTCCTTTTATTAACTTCTCAGTATTTTTCTTCACTTCAAAGTATTCACTTCTAAGTACTTATATACACTTCCAAGTACTTTTCTCACTTCGCTTCCTATAACTTATTTTCACTCCTGTTTCACGAATGTTGTTATGTGTCCAGTTGTTCACTACACTTTAAACCCTTTTATTTATTTTGTATGACTATTGTATGTAGAAACAATTTTATAATATGTTTTTCTTATCTAAGCAGCTATATTATCAAAACTCAAAGTAATCAACACACTTATCACATTAAGTAATGTTATTTCTTATAGCTTATACATTCTAACCAACTTATAAGCACATTTATATCTTATTCAACAAAAACCGATGATTTTACCAAAACGGATAAAGTAATACAGTCAAGTTATTCTGTAAATAAATCTTCGCCACAAAATAAGTTATTTCAAAAGAACAACTCTAAAATTCCAGGATCTAAGCGTAATTATACAGCAGTAACTATATCAAGTCAAACAAAACTTGAACACAAAAATTGTAAATACCGTAAATTTTATACTCTCAAAACTTAAAATTTGCAGAAAATATCAATACAAATACTGATGTCTACAAAAAGAACAATAATAGATTACAAAACAAAATGTACAAAAAAAATCCAGAAAAATATTTTGGGCGTCAACAGGACTCGAACTACCGATCTCTAGATTACAAGTCTATAGCTCTACCGACTGTGCTATCCGGTCAATTGTATAACTTCTTATCGGATATCGCTTTTATTACAGGTAGAGAAAAGCGAGGGGTTAATAAACAGGACAGGTGTAAGCGTTTAAAATTTCTCCCGAGTAAAAAAACAAAGTCCAACAAAATAGAAATATAGGTTGAAAAGGGTCTAGAAGGGCAACAAAGGATGTGGTTGAGATTCACATGTCAAATTTGCACCTTGTGTAACGTTGACATGCCAATAAGTGGGGAATACTAAGTCACGTGTCACAGGTAAACACACATGTTTACCTCTTATACATCAAGGTAAAATCTAGTACAAAAAAAATAATAACATAATCTGATAAAAGACAAAACTCCTACCGCTAATAAATCCTAAATCCAAGTTAAATTATATTAATCCTTATCCATATTTATAACACATCACAACACAAGAACACAAGGCATATAAAACACAATGCCCAACTGTCACTAATGTTATTCCGGAATTTCAAAACACAATGTTCACGTCTTTCCTCCGACGACGGCGATGGTCCTTCATCAAAGCATCACTCATTCGTCTTGGGGAAGGTATCGGTTGCTGCAGCTGTTACCAATGGGTACCAAAACAAGTTTGTGTAACACGTGTTTTTGTTTGTTTTGTAAACAACAGTTTGAGGTCTGTCTCACTTTGGCGATAAATTAACCAATAGGAATCGTCCACAAGTTTTAGCGTCACAAATGTCCTGGTTTCGCCCACACGTCGACCAATGAAATCGGAAAACTACTGTGACGTCAGGTGTATTCTATGCTGTGTGTGTCTTATAATAGCTCAACACATGCGTGTAATCTATTGGTAAACAATAGATATCCACATTATCCTGATCAATCCTGCACATGCCCCACGTTGGGCGCCAAATGTCATGGGGGTTTTTCTTCTTGTTGTATAGGTTCTGTATGTGGGCAATCAAGGATAACTGTAACACATGGAGATCACTTTATTCATCAACTTCATAAAGTGTTATATATATATATATATATTTATTTATATATAAAATCTATACGTTTCATATTGTTATTTATAATCCATAGCTAGATAGCAACTATTCATACATTTATACATGATTACTGGTAATAAACAAATTAAAGCTTGTTGTAATATGGTAATATAACAACATATCTAATAAACATTTCTGAAAGATATGATTACTAATTATAAAAAGTAAAACTAACCTGTAACACATGGAGATCACTTTATTCATCAACTTCATAAAGTGTTATGAAGGATAGTGGTCATGGTATGTTCACTCATGCGTTACAGGCTGATCACAATGGGATTAGTACTGGGGAATGATGATTTGTTAAATTGATCTTAAGCCTTGATCGACCGACTATAAAAACACTGTAACTGTAAATGTTACACTATGACATAATGATGAAATATGACATTTCGGGAGTGAAATAACAGCAGTGAAAATAAACAAATTGTTGTTTTCACCGGTGAAAATTACATTTTCCACCGAATCCAACAAATTTTCTTTTTATTTTATGCTTTTTCACCGTTTATTTACATTGTAAAAGAGTTTAACTGGAGAATTTTGCTGGTATAATGACGTCATTTCGTCACACTTATGACGTCATTTTGTGTTTAGAAACGGATTGAGGCACGCCCAGGGAGAAAGGGCAACTTTTCAGCGAAAGGGAAACAGCTGTTTGTTATTTTCTTTAATAAGAGACATAAAAGAAACAGAAAATTTGTTCCTGTCAGTGTAAGATCATGGCTGCCCCACTCGTGAAAATATATTTTCTATGATCACTCGTGAAATAACAAACGATCTTACACTGACATGAACAAATATCATCTATTTATTAATAATTCTATTGTATTTTGAATAGTCTTAAACTATAATTATATTAAGAATATACTCACCTACTACAAAAATGACCTAATCCGATTGGCTTAGAGCAGTTACGTGCCCATGGTGTATTTTCCATACACCCAGCGTAATCGAGTAGTTGGTTGAGATATAATCGTTACAAAGATAGTAACTGATGATGTATGGGATATATACCATCAGTTCTTTCATACCATACTCGAGGTTTGATCTTGTATGGTATGAAATTACTGAGGGTGTATATCCCATACGAGTGTAGGACATTAGCCCTCTGGGACATTAGCCTCTAGGACAAAAGCCCCTAGTACATTAGCCCCTTTGGAGATTAGCCCCATAGGACATTTGCCCCTTAGGACATTAGCCCCTACTTATTTTTACATTTATTTTTAGGTATTTAATTTCATCTTTTTTTTAATTAATGGAATTAATGGGTTAATATTTCTAAAGCAGCAACAACAACACAATATGTTACTTATGTATCTAATTGTAAGGTAATTTTAGACTTCTGGATGGTGTCAGATAGCAAAATGTTTGCAAAATAAATAGAGTTCAAAGAAAAAAATAGTAAAGAAATTGTAAAAAAAACACTGAAATTTACGCGTGTGGTACAAGCTATATATTGTTTGTATTTACATATGAAATTAAAGAAATGGAATAAAAATGCTTACTTTAAATAAAAAAGCTTTGAACGTTTTACATGTACAGTTACCTTCAGTTACTAACAGTGTAACTAATATTACGTTGAATACCGGAATAAACCCCCTTCGGTAGAAACCCCCTTCCCTAAAAACGGCATAGCGGAACAAACCCCCTTTCATATTTTGCATACACGGAACAAACCCCCTTCCATAGCAGAAGAAATCCCCTTCCCTAAAAACGCCATAGCGGAACAAACCGATTACCGGAATAAACCCCCTTCGGAAGAAACCCCCTTCCCTAAAAACGGCATAGCGGAAGAAACCCCCTTTCACATTTTGCATACGCGGAAGAAACCCCCTCGCTAGTTTTGCATAGGCGGAACAAACCCCCTTCGAGTTTTCAGACAGGTGGAATAAACCCCCTTCGTGTTTTCAGAGAGGCGGAATAAACTCCCTTCCTAAGTTGTAAGTCTTTCACGCAGAGGTAGTAAAATCCCGACTCGAACGATTCCCCAATACATCCGTTTCAACCCGACTCTATTACTGCATGCTTGCTACTTTTCAAGTTCATATTCATTTCCCGATAATCCCGTTTATAACATTTTTACAGCACTTCTGGTAAATATTAACGATAAAAGCTCTCAATAATTTCTTTAACACAAACCTTGCCATTTTTTCTCTTGTATCAAAAAAATTTCGGCATAGGTGACTATTTATAGACTTGATGAAATATTCCCTCCTAACATGCATCAATCCCCTGACAAGTTGTGTGCTTGTTACAACGCTCAATACACCCACGATTTCTATGCTGCATAATTTACGCGCCCTTTTTATTGAGAAAAAGGGTCAGCACAAAATAAAATTTACACTGCAAAAATATTTCAACTTTGTGGTAACATTTACATTCGGAAGTGTGTTTCGTATTAAAAACGCGTTAACACCAACTTACGGGAGTGTGTTTCGGATTTACAGTAAAGAAATGTACCGGCCGTTTGTTCACAAGTTGTTAATGAAGTTGTTAATGATACACACTAAATATTCAATCTGTCAAACTCAAACATCGTTATCGTGATAATTGAATGAAGGTGCGAAAATCTGATTAAAGGAGTGTACCGGCCGTTTGTTCACAAGCTGTGAAGAATTAATCAAGATGGTAATAAGACGAATAATGTATGAATGGGGGAAATAATTATTATTGAAGGATAAAATAGACAAAAATAGAATGAAATATATTAACATTTATGTACAAAGATCAAGCAAGCATATACTAGAAAACATTAAACAAATTGTTGTTGCAAAAAAGGACATTTTATGATAAAACAGCCATATATTTACATTTATTTACGAAGATCTCAAACAAACATACATTAAAAAGCAATAAACAATTTGTTGTTGAAAAAAGACACGCATTTTATTAATGATAAACAGGCATATATTTACATTTATTTACAAAGATCAAATCATTCCCTAAAATCACACAATTATAGCCGAATGCTAATGTAATTAAAAAAAACTGTACATAACTTCACACGAGCCGCAAAGGCGCCGATCATGACACAACTTCTCATCATTATCTACAATAAAGGACCTTTTATATAATTAAATGGAGGTGCGAACATCTATTTCCAAACTGTTATGTGCTGAGTAAAGAGGTGTACCGGCCGTATGTTCACAAGTTGTTAATGATGAGATGCTCGTGTGAATTTGTCTTGCACTCGTTTGAGTGAGATTATACCATTTTATATGCCTTAACTTGTACTAGATTGATAAAAATAACAAAAACACAAAATTAGCGCCCAGAGCCGATAGTGACGAAGATATTTGTACATATTTTCCTACAATAACCGAAGCATTCGTCTTTAAAAAAAATTGAATCATGCCTCCCGGGAACTTTCTGTGAATTTCTGTAAACAATTACGGTGCGTTTGAATGTAACTAAATCGTCTGGAAGGGGGTTTGTTCAGCTATGGAAGGGGGTTTCTCCCGCCTATGCAAAACTAGCGAGGGGGTTTCTTCCGCCTATGCAAAATTAGCAAGGGGGTTTCTTCCGCGTATGCAAACTATGAATGGGGGTTTCTTCCGCCCTGCCGTTTTCAGCGAAGGGGGTTTCTTCCGGAGGGGGTTTCTTCCGTACACCGAACAAACCCCCTTCAAGTTTTTAGACAGGCGGAATAAACCCCCTTGCGAAGTGGTATCCAAAATCCATTATCAAAGTGTTATGCGCATCTAGCAGCATATGCTATGTTTTAAACTTTATGAGTGTGTATCGCAACCGTTGTTTATTCTTTGATGTTTTCACTTCATATATACTAATACTTGTAAATGCAGCATCAACATATCAAAACAATATCCAGGAAAGATAAAATAATGCATTGGAATATAAACCGTACTTTCGTTCTGACAATTGATGAAATGACTCGATGTACGACGTGAATCTTAATTTACTTTAAGTGCAGATTCATTCATACGACACACAGACACAATTTTGTTATACGGATAATTTCGGGACATTATGGGACAGTATATTGACATGTTAATTCTTTTCTCTTCAGCTTCAACTCAATTCAACAGTGAAAAAAGCGCATAAAATCACTTTGAATGAATGTGCGAAAATCGGATGAAAGAAGTGTAGCGGCCTTTTGTTCACAAGTTGTTAATGATACACATTAAATAATCAAGCTGTGAATCTTAATTCGACAGTCAAAAACGCGCATAATATCACTTTAAAAGAAGGTGTGAAAAACTGATTAAAGGAGTGTACCGGTCGTAAGTTCACAAGTTGTTAATTCGTCTGTTTAATTAAATTTATTTCCAAGCTGCTTTGTGCTGATTAAAGAAGTGTACCGGCAGTTTGTTAACAACTTGACAATGTTTAGATGGTCGTGTGAATTTTACTTGCATTCGTTAAACTGAGATTATAAGAGTTTTATATGTGTTAAATTGTACTATATAGATAAAAACATGTTACAATAACCCAAAATAGGCAAGAATTTTTTAACATTGAAGACAAATCTAATAAAATGCAGCAACGACAAATTAGCGCCCCACGCCGATCGTGACGACGATATTACGTACATATTTTCCTACAATAACCGAAGCATTTGTCTTTTTATTAGGATCGGAGTAACTGTTCCTGTGTCGTAAGAATAACTAGTGTATTTACAAAATACTTTACAAAAACGTGCATATTCTTTCTTAATGAAAGGGGGTTTGTTCCGCTATGGAAGAGGGTTAATTCTGCTATGGAATGGGGGTTAATTCCGCATATGCAAAACTAGCGAGGGGGTTTATTCCACGTATGCAAAATATGAAAGGGGGTTTGTTCCGCTATGCCGTTTTTCGGGAAGGGGGTTTCTTCCGAAGGGGGTTTCTTCCGTAAACCAAAAGATATTGCTGTCCATGGGATCGGAACACGAGACTTCTGGAAGCAAAAGCTAGTGGTCTTGCTACTGCATCACACATGCTTTAGTATTTAACAGTGAATTACAAACGCTATGTTAGTATTTAACGTTTTTTCAATTTTATCAAGGAAAAACGTTAAGACACTTTATTATTTTTCCGATTTTGAATGATGATTATTCGTTAACCCTTTGCATGCTGGGAAATTTGTCGTCTGCTAAAATGTTTCCTGCTGAATTTTTAAAATTAGCATTTTCTTCGATTTTTTTTCAAAGAATACTATCAGAATAGCAAACAGTTTGGATCCTGATGAGACGCCACGTTCTGAATGACTATTTTAAAAATCACCAATTTACCAAACTGTAAATAAGTCCCATTTAATCTATCTGATACCATTTATGAATGATGACATATGAGAAATTCATAACCCGTGTAAACAAAATTTTCCTGGGTATTAGGTACATGTATATAAGGTTATATAAATACCACAAATATATACATATGATTGTAAAGTCATGAATATTATACATATTGACTTTGAAATAATGTAATGACCACGAAGGGTATTACCATGGATGCATGTTATTCAGTATCACTGACATCAGACATCCTTTATCAGCTGTACCCTTTGAAAATGGGGCTTCAATTATGTGCATTAAGTGTCTTCCAGGTCAGGGACAACAATTTCCTTGTAGATTGGATTTTTGTATAGAAGGGATTTCTTTTTAAACAAAAATTCCACAGAAGTAGAAAGTGTCATCCCTAATAAGCCTTTGCATACAGCACAGACTAATCTGGGATGACACTTTATGCACATACATACAGCACAGACTAATCTGGTATGACACTTTATGCACATGCATACAACACAGACTAATCTGGGATGACACTTTATGCACATACAGCACAGACTAATCTGGTATGACACTTTATGCACATGCATACAGCACAAACTAATCTGGGATGACACTTTATGCACATGCATACAGCACAGACTAATCTGGTATGACACTTTATGCACATGCATACAGCACAGACTAATCTGGGATGACACTTTATGCACATACATACAGCACAGACTAATCTGGTATGACACTTTATGCACATGCATACAGCACAGACTAATCTGGGATGACACTTTATGCACATACAGCACAGACTTATCTGGGATGACACTTTATGCACATGCATACAGCACAGACTAATCTGGGATGACACTTTATGCACATACAGCACAGACTAATCTGGTATGACACTTTATGCACATGCATACAGCACATACTAATCTGGGATGACATTTTATGCACATACAGCACAGACTAATCTGGTATGACACTTTATAAACATACATCACAGACTTATCTGGTATGACACTATGCACATACAGCACAGACTAATCTGGTATGACACTTTATGCACATACAGCACAGACTAATCTGGGATGACACTTTATGCACATACAGCACAGACTAATCTGGTATGACACTTTATGCACATGCATACAGCACAGACTAATCTGGGATGACACTTTATGCACATACAGCACAGACTAATCTGGGAAGACACTTTATGCACATACAGCACAGACTAATCTGGGATGACACTTTATGCACATACAGCACAGACTAATCTGGGATGACACTTGATGCACATACAGCACAGACTAATCTGGTATGACACTTTATGCACATACAGCACAGACTAATCTGGTATGACACTTTATGCACATACAGCACAGACTAATCTGGGATGACACTTTATGCACATGCATACAGCACAGACTAATATGGGATGACACTTCATGCACATACAGCACAGACTAATCTGGTATGACACTTTATCCACATACAGCACATACTAATCTGGGTTGACACTTAATGCACATACAGCACAGATTAATCTGGGATGACACTTTATGCACATGCATACAGCACAGACTAATCTGGGATGACACTTTATGCACATGCATACAACACAGACTAATCTGGTATGACACTTTATGCACATACAGCACAGACTAATCTGGTATGACACTTTATGCACATACCGCACAGACTAATCTGGGATGACACTTTATGCACATGCATACAACACAGACTAATCTGATATGACACTTTATGCACATACAGCACAGACTAATCTGGGATGACACTTTATGCACATACATACAGCACAGACTAATCTGGTATGACACTTTATGCACATACAGCACAGACTAATCTGGTATGACACTTTATGCACATACAGCACAGACTAATCTGGTATGACACTTTATGCACATACAGCACAGACAAATCTGGGATGACACTTTATGCACATGCATACAACACAGACTAATCTGGTATGACACTTTATGCACATACAGCACAGACTAATCTGGGATGACACTTTATGCACATGCATACAGCACAGACTAATCTGGGATGACACTTTATGCACATGCATACAGCACAGACTAATCTGGGATGACACTTAATGCACATACAGCACAGACTAAACTAATCTGAGATGACACTTTATGCACATGCATACAGCACAGACTAATCTGGGATGACACTTTATGCACATGCATACAGCACAGACTAATCTGGGATGACACTTTATGTACATACAGCACAGACTAATCTGAGATGACACTTTATGCACATGCATACAGCACAGACTAATCTGGGATGACACTTTATGCACATGCATACAGCACATACTAATCTGGGATGACACTTAATGCACATACAGCACAGACTAATCTGAGATGACACTTTATGCACATGCATACAGCACAGACTAATCTGGGATGACACTTTATGCACATGCATACAGCACAGACTAATCTGGGATGACACTTTATGCACATGCATACAACACAGACTAATCTGAGATGACACTTTATGCACATGCATACAGCACAGACTAATCTGAGATGACACTTTATGCACATGCATACAGCACAGACTAATCTGGGATGACACTTTATGCACATGCATACAGACTAATCTGGGATGACACTTTATGCACATGCATACAACACAGACTAATCTGGGATGACACTTTATGCACATACATACAGACTAATCTGGGATGACACTTAATGCACATACAGCACAGACTAATCTGGGATGACACTTTATGCACATGCATACAGCACAGACTAATATGGGATGACACTTTATGTACATACAGCACAGACTAATCTGGTATGACACTTAATCCACATACAGAATAGACTAATCTGGGTTGCCACTTAATGCACATACAGCACAGATTAATCTGGGATGACACTTTATGCACATGCATACAGCACAGACTTATCTGGGATGACACTTTATGCACATGCATACAACACAGACTAATCTGGGATGACACTTTATGCACATACAGCACAGACTAATCTGGTATGACACTTTATGCACATGCATACAGCACAAACTAATCTGGTATGACACTTTATGCACATGCATACAACACAGACTAATCTGAGATGACACTTTATGCACATACAGCACAGACTAATCTGGTATGACACTTTATGCACATACAGCACAGACTAATCTGGGATGACACTTTATGCACATACATACAGCACAGACTAATCTGGTATGACACTTTATGCACATACAGGACAGACTAATCTGGTATGACACTTTATGCACATACAGCACAGACTAATCTGGGATGACACTTTATGCACATGCATACAACACAGACTAATCTGGTATGACACTTTATGCACATACAGCACAGACTAATCTGGGATGACACTTTATGCACATGCATACAGCACAGACTAATCTGGGATGACACTTTATGCACATGCATACAGCACAGACTAATCTGGGATGACACTTTATGCACATACAGCACAGACTAATTTGGGATGACACTTTATGCACATACAGCACAGACTTATCTGGGATGACACTTTATGCACATACAGCAAAGACTAATCTGGGATGACACTTTATGCACATACAGCACAGACTAATCTGGGATGACACTTTATGCACATACAGCACAGATTAATCTGGGATGACACTTTATGCACATACAGCACAGACTAATCTGGGATGACACTTAATGCACATACAGCACAGACTAATCTGGGATGACACTTTATGCACATGCATACAGACTAATCTGGGATGACACTTTATGCACATACAGCACAGACTAATCTGGAATGACACTTAATGCACATACATACAGACTAATGACACTTTATGCACATACATACAGCACAGACTTATCTGGTATGACACTTTATGCACATACAGCACAGACTAATCTGGGATGACACTTTATGCACATACAGCATATACTAATCTGGAATGACACTTTATGCACATACAGCACAGACTAATCTGGGATGACACTTTATGCACATATAGCACAGACTAATCTGAGATGACACTTTATGCACATACAGCACAGACTAATATGGGATGACACTTTATGCACATACAGCACAGACTAATCTGGGATGACACTTTATGCATATGCATACAGCACAGACTAATCTGGGATGACACTCTATGCACATTGCATACAGCACAGACTAATCTGGGATGACACTTTATGCACATGCATACAGCACAGACTAATTTGGGATGACACTTTATGCACATGCATACAGCACAGACTAATCTGGGATGACACTTTATGCACATACAGCACAGACTAATCTGGGATGACACTTTATGCACATACAGCACAGACTAATCTGGGATGACACTTTATGCACATACAGCACAGACTAATCTGGGATGACACTTAATGCACATACAGCACAGACTAATCTGGGATGACACTTTATGCACATACATACAGACTAATCTGGGATGACACTTTATGCACATATAGCACAGACTAATCTGGGATGACACTTAATGCACATACATACAGACTAATCTGGGATGACACTTTATGCACATACAGCACAGACTAATCTGGGATGACACTTTTTGCACATACATACAGCACAGACTAATCTGGTATGACACTTTATGCACATACAGCACAGACTAATCTGGGATGACACTTTATGCACATACAGCACATACTAATCTGGGATGACACTTTATGCACATACAGCACAGACTAATCTGGGATGACACTTTATGCACATATAGCACAGACTAATCTGAGATGACACTTTATGCACATACAGCACAGACTAATATGGGATGACACTTTATGCACATACAGCACAGACTAATCTGGGATGACACTTTATGCACATGCATACAGCACAGACTAATCTGGGATGACACTTTATGCACATTGCATACAGCACAGACTAATCTAGGATGACACTTTATGCACATGCCTACAGCACAGACTAATCTGGGATGACACTTTATGCACATGCATACAGCACAGACTAATCTGGGATGACACTTTATGCACATACAGCACAGACTAATCTGGGATGACACTTTATGCACATGCATACAGCACAGACTAATCTGGGATGACACTTTATGCACATGCATACAGCACAGACTAATCTTGGATGACACTTTATGCACATACAGCACAGACTAATTTGGGATGAAACTTTATGCACATACAGCACCGACTAATCTGGGATGACACTTTATGCACATGCATA
Source organism: Dreissena polymorpha (assembly GCF_020536995.1). NCBI lineage: Eukaryota > Metazoa > Mollusca > Bivalvia > Myida > Dreissenidae > Dreissena > Dreissena polymorpha. The sequence continues at coordinate 12,850,311 of NC_068369.1, forward strand.
CAGCACAGACTAATCTGGGATGACACTTTATGCACATTGCATACAGCACAGACTAATCTGGGATGACACTTTATGCACATGCATACAGCACAGACTAATTTGGGATGACACTTTATGCACATACAGCACAGACTAATCTGGGATGACACTTTATGCACATTGCATACAGCACAGACTAATCTGGGATGACACTTTATGCACATGCATACAGCACAGACTAATTTGGGATGACACTTTATGCACATGCAGCACAGACTAATCTGGGATGACACTTTATGCACATTGCATACAGCACAGACTAATCTGGGATGACACTTTATGCACATTGCATACAGCACAGACTAATTTTGGATGACACTTTATGCACATGCATACAACACAGACTAATTTTGGATGACACTTTATGCACATACAGCACAGACTAATCTGGGATGACACTTTATGCACATGCATACAGCACAGACTAATCTGGGATGACACTTTATGCACATTGCATACAGCACAGACTAATTTTGGATGACACTTTATGCACATACAGCACAGACTAATCTGGGATGACACTTTATGCACATGCATACAACACAGACTAATCTGGGATGACACTTAATGCACATACATTAAGCCCAGTTTTCTCAGAGCCCTTAGCATATGATCTGGGTTTTGCCAGTTAAAATTTTATTTTGATCCTTCCCAGCTATTATTGTTTTTTTCCACTCATTTAAAATTACAAATATTACCATGTAGGCTTTGAAATAATACAAAGAAAATGCATTTTTTGCATTAAAGTATGTTCTACTTCATTTGTTTGAACTTTTCTACTTGGGTCAATCAAATTTTCTTTCTGAGAAATTGATCAACAGTTCTATTATGTTTTGAATGATGGCTTAGAAAAATGGATGCAATTCATATTGCTTTGTTATTATTGTTGATGTTTTTAATTTTAGGGATTTTTTTTAAGTTTCTGTGGGATTGTTTCTTCATAATTTCCCAATTGTACAGTGGTTATCTCCACATCAGAAGGAAGCAACTCCTTGTATGAGGTGATAATCTTCAGACTTCTGTCTGCATCTGTCAAGGAGATTCTTTCCTGCTGGGTTTGTTTTCTTGTGAATCTGTGATTCAGTTCTTCATTAGTTCATTTACAAAGCAATTCATAGTTACTTATCTTTCAACTATATAAACATTCCCATTAAAATCATATCTGTCTTGTAGCAGTTTTGGGAACAATCAACAAAATCCAGCTTACACATGGAACATTTCCTGTTTGATCATGCAACCTGCAGCGCTATAATACAGATGTGTGTTTTTTATCAAACCAGTTGTACTCTACAGCATCTCTTCCGCAATATATATCTGGCAGAGGCCAATTATTCAGAACTGAAAATTATCATTTAACTTCCTGTACATTGATAAAATATATTACAGTATGAAAGAAAAAAGTATTTCTTTATTTTGGCAGTTTCTTATAATCTTCTAATAAAGGCAGTTGTCTCGTACAGTTAAGTGAGACTCGATTGGTCATTGCTGGATTGGGTACTACTTAAATGGACCCTGGGTCCTCTTAAGTATACTTGAATGTACCCTGGGTATGAAAAATATACTAAAGCGTACCCGGCCAATTAAGACCGTAACAGAGTTTTATTCCTGCCCAAAATCCAGCAGCTCAAAATGCTCAACGGAATAGGAAAACAAGTTTCTGTGAACAAAACCTGCTTCAACATGCTATTTTAAGTATGATAATTTGATAATATAGAGGCCATATTACAAATGTTGATATTAATGTGATCATAATTAATTAGAAAAAAAGCTGACAACGACCAATTAAGCGTTAGATTTCCTGGATATTTTTGTTTACGTATATTTTCAGTACCCGGGATACATTTAAGTATACTTAAAGAGTACCCAGGGTACATTTAAGTAGTACCCAAGCCGACAATGACCAATCAGGCTTGAGACTAATAAGTCTTCAATCAGTACTGAAAATGATAATCAACATGAGTATGTGCAGGCTAAATCAGAGACAACCTTTTGTGTTTATTTAATTTTTTGTTCAAGGAAGTCTCTTAAATTCTTTACAAAAATCCAATCTAAGTGGAAAGTACAGACTGTACAGGCTAATCTGGGGCTATACATTTTGCACATGCATGTAGCCTAGTTTTCCCATAGCTTGGACCATAATTATGGAACTCCCAACATGTTCTTTCTGTGGTGAGGATGTGGTTGAGGAAGGTGTCCAACTCACACGGATACATGTACCTGATCCTGGTGCCTGCATGGGAAATAAATGAAAGAGTGTTTGGTACACTGTGCACATGTGGTATTACAAATTGGGTTTGCAGTAGCAGTGGCAAATTATGTTTCCATAGTAACAAAATCATATTCTATTCATAAGTAATCAAATTCAACCACAAAACGTTATTATTAAATTTGGAGGTCTCACATTAGACTTTTTTAATCAGCCACTTACTTTACATCTTCATATACGAGCAAACTTAATGGACTTAACATATACATGTATATATATTGTATGAGCCCATTAATTTCGCACTTAAATTAATGAAAGTGGCTTATTTCAAAAGTCTTATGTGTGACCCTGAAGAGCAATTTACATTTAATTTAAATTTTAAAAGTTAAATGTGAAGTATTGAAGTAGAAAAAAATATTTTCCACTGTTAAATTTATTCCAATAACTTTTCTCTGTAGTTATTTCTCCATTTATCTATCCATTTGTCCATCTATCAGATCAGAGACGTAGATCTACGTCTCTGATCAGATTTAATACTGAAAAATGAAATATGTTTTAGGTGGTATTGATAAAAGGTTATGCAAGATAATCTGCTAGATTAAGATATCATGATGTTTGATAAAAGGTATCAAACATAGTGAGATCTAGCCCAGTTCTTCAGCAATACTTGTCCACCTGGCAAGCAGGCCACAGGTTACTGATAGTAGTTCAGTATCTGCCCTACAGTATCTGCAGTGACTGATTGCCCGACAGTAGGCCAGTATCTGTCCTACAGTATCTACAGTGACTTATTGGCTCTTAGTTGGCCATTATACACTACGTCTAGCGCAATTTCTGCCATCCACCACACTCCCATCGTGGGCAATTTTTCATGAGCGTGGAAAATCACCGTGATCTGAAGGTGTTTCCATCATGATAGATTGCGTCGACAGTGGCTGAACACCGCGGGCGTTATCAGTGCCCCAGATAAGCTGCGTATCTGCGTCTTTCAACCTATTAAAATGTTAAAAACGCAAAGAAATACAATATCATGCGTATTGAAAACGCATCCGATTTGCCTTTTATGCAAATTCGTCACATTTGATGCGTACGATACAATAGCTTTGATCGAAAATACTTTGCTCATTTTCGGTATGTTTTGTTATTATTTTCGTTATGTGGCGACGCTTTCATTCAGCAAGCATGACGGAGCAATAAAACAGTCAAAGTTATTCAAACGCTCTGCGGACTAGATTTCATAGTTAAATAAAGTGTCTGACCAAATTATTTAAGACGACATACATGCGTTTTCAATCTGACTTAATCCGTCGTTCATCGTGCATTTACTATGTACAAATCAAATAAAATATCTGTTCTGTTCATGTAATTGTAAAGCGTCGGTACTTTCAGCTTCTCTACGATGCGTAATAAAAATGTCTAAGAGAAAGACGTCCGCAATTATTGCGCCAAATATCAGTTGATCGCTAACTTTTTCCAACCAAGAAAGCAAGAGCCAATGAGTGCTGAATAATTCGTGTTATTGATTTTTTTAAGTTAAAAGTTTATACTATTGACAGTTTCAAGGATTAAAGTAACATCAGTTTATTTAAGTTAATTATATTAGTTTACAGTTTTATTGAATCAATACAATTATGTTCGGCTTCAACAGAAGTAAAGCAGCAATGATTTTACGGTATGCATCTTATAACTCATTTCACCCTATTCCAAGAATGAAATCACCCTATTTTTCAAAATCAATGGGTGAAAACCCTATTTCCCAAATAATTATCTGGGGCACTGGTTATCGGGAAATCGATCTCACGGTGGACCACCACGATCGCGGTGGACCACCGTGGCCTCGGTGGTTCGCGGTGAAATGCAGGTACATATGAATGAACATGTATATTTCGATATTGCAGACCTTATAATTTGTGCAAAGTTCTAGAATGTTTTGTTACATTTGTATGTACATTTGTATACATCGTAACTTGATTGTTAACAATTGTCATTATTTTCTATTGTTTACCCTCGTTCCATAATCATTTGACATGTCATACATGGAGCGTGATGTACTTTATGTTTTGTTTCTACAGTTTCTGCGTGAAGATTTACTTGTTGTTTATTTAAAGAATTGTTTGTTTTTGTTAAAATTTCTGACAGAAATGAGACAATGCCTTCAAATACCATCTGTTCTATTATGTGTAAATGGATGTAAACAACAAATTCTCCATTTTATTTGATATAGTAAATTCATGTAGACATAAAATTTTCCATTTTATTCGATATAGTAAATGGATGTAGACATCACATTCTCCATCATTATTTCGTAAGAAAACAAGCGTTTTATTCGTATTGTAATACCATAGTAGTCCAATATCTGCCAGTGTTTTTTTTCACAAATAGGGGAATGGTGGCCGGGCCCGTCCAAAGGGGAAAACGCGTCGTTTTTTAGGAAAAGGGGAAAATAAAAAAATTCACTCTTTTATATGTTCTGAAATTTATTATATGAATACACATGTATGTATGAATGTAATATTCACAGCTGAATTTCTCTTTCCTTTTTCTAAAATATATACCAATGATTTTTTCAACATTAGTTTTAGACAGTTAAGCCTTCATGCACAGTCTCAGTTTTCCTAGCCATTTTGAGTCTAATTGGGACTTTCTAAGCGATAAAATGGCAAATTTGAGCATTTTTTTATCGATAAAATGGACCAAATTGGAATGTTTTTATAATCAAATATTGACACAATATCATACATGCCATAAATTTTCAGCAAATTCCGGGACATTGAGCTCAATTTTCCAGGACTTTTTCCAATTTTCCGGGACATGTATGCATATAGCGATATATATATATAGACATATATGCATGTATGGCACGCATTTTTTTCACATCGTAAATTGAGTACATCACTAATAAATATGTTGTTAGCATCTAAATCGATCTTAGGCATCGTTAATTATCACAGGCATTTCATTTATCTTTTCTAAGTGTGTGATCTCCATCTAGTTGCAATAATTCAACTCTAAGCTTTATAGCCCAATGGGCCAGAGCCGCCATAGCAAAAATTATCAAAGGCTCTGGGATTCTGTTTATATGGACTAGATCTCCATCGTTAATTCGATCTTTTTTTGCCATGTTTGCTGAGTCACAATTTATTTTCGTTGAAATGATGTAAGCGGCAGGTGCGCTTAGCAACGTTAAATCGTTTAATATATCCGTCTAATAGGCGATTCACATTTTGTTTAATTAGTATACGTAATAATAATTGTTTCAATAATTAATTATCTTAAAGATGATAAAGTTACCCTTTTTTTTTATAAATTTAATATCGCCTACAAATAAACGTTTTCATATACAAACTGCAACTGAACTATGCATGAAATGCACAATTTCCACGAGGACAACATCGAAGTTTTCATCAAAAGTCTCTGAAGTAACGGTCCACGATTTTATTGTGCGGGAGTTCACAATACGGACCGATTTAAGTGTGGCATAACAAAGCCACTGAAACTATAGATTGATAGTGACACGGTGTTATTCACACATGACTAATTCACAACCGCAAGAATCTTCAGATGTGTGAACAACTCTTTTGCCAATCGATATCATAACAGGCCGCCTGTTAATTGATCGATTTTGACACGTAGCGTAGTCACCTATTCGGGTAGGCATTGTCATGGAGACGCTGCGGATTAGTGTGAACACTGACTCGAGGTGCAGTTAAGAATAAGATAAGGTACATGTCTATATGGATTTTGTAAAATCCGGGACATTTGACAGATTTCCGGGACTGCGGGACACGTCCTTCATTTCAGGGACAATCCTTGACAATCCGGGACGTATGGCATGTATGACAATATATATAGATACATCAGGCTTTTTCCTGGCCATTTTGGGAAGGGCATGAAATTCATATGAAAAGTACACTGATTTGGGAAATACTAATTTAATGTAACTCTTTATAATAATTCAAAATCATATAATATTATTAATTTGTTATATACTTTGTTAGTTGTTATGAAATGAATATTTATCATAAGAGAGTTCTTTCTAAAAAAAAAAAAAAAAAAAAAAAAAAAAATATCTTATTAATTTATTTTTTTAATTCTGGAGGGGATTTTTTTCTACATAATCTGGGAAAAATATATACTCTTTTTTGAGGGGAATGGGGCCGAATATCAGCCCCGAAATTGCCATAAAAAAAACACTGTCTGCCCTACAGTATCTACAGTGACTGATTGCCTCTTAGTAGTCCAATATCTGCCCTACAGTATCTTCAGTGACTGATTGCCTCACAGTAGTCCAATATCTGCCCTACATTATCTACAGTGACTGATTGCCTCTCAGTAGTGCATTATCTGCCCTACAGTATATACAGTGACTGATTGCCTTACAGTAATCCAGTATCTGCCCTACAGTATCTACAGTGACTGATTGCCTCACAGTAGTCCAGTATCTGCCCTATAGTATCTACAGTGACTGGTTGTCTCACAGTAGTCCAATATCTGCCCTACAGTATCTACAGTGACTGATTGCCTCACAGTAGCCCAGTATATGTCCTACAGTATCTACAGTGACTGATTGCTTCACAGTAGTTCAGTATCTGCCCTACAGTATCTAAAGTGACTGATTGCCTCACAGTAGTGCAATATCTGCCCTACAGTATCTACAGTGACTGATTGCCTCACAGTAGTGCAATATCTGCCCTACCGTATCTACAGTGACTGATTGCCTCACAGTTGTCCAATATCTGTCCTACAGTATCTACAGTGACTGATTACCTCACAGTAGTGCATTATCTGCCCTACAGTATATACAGTGACTGATTGCCTTACAGTAATCCAGTATCTGCCCTACAGTATCTACAGTGACTGATTGCCTCACAGTAGTCCAGTATCTGCCCTACAGTATCTACAGTGACTGGTTGCCTCACAGTAGTCCAATATCTGCCCTACAGTATACAGTGACTGATTGCCTCACAGTAGCCCAGTATCTGCCCTACAGTATCCACAGTGACTGATTGCCTCACAGCAGTCCAATATCTGCCCTACCAAATCTACTGTGACTGATTGCTTCACAGTAGTCCAATATCTGCCCTACGGTATCTACAGTGACTGATTGCCACACAGAAGTCCAGTATCTGCATTTCAAGCCGCAATGATTTAAACAATAAAAAAGATAGGCCATCCAGTATGTAAGAAAGAACTATATGCAAATCAGCGGTCACTGTTTTATGGCCATCTTTTTACCGGCATCTCTCCAGTTGATGATGGTTTCCCGCCAACTGTCAAAGTCTTATGTAGTCTCCAACCTAAAAGCAAAACAGTGAATTTGTAGTATACAACAATGTTTTCCCTACCACATGAACGCAGAAATATTCAAAAATAAAGTCATGGCAAGTGCCCGTACAGAGAATTGTGTCTTCAAATAAATAAAGATTTTGTTTTTAGAGGGTATACCATTGAACAACAAAAGTATTTAGTATATTGTAACCTACAGTGACTGATTGCTTCACAGTAGTCCAGTACCTGCCCTACAGTATCTTCAGTGACTGATTGCCACACAGTAGTCCAATATCTGCCCTACCTATCTACAGTGACTGATTGTCTCTCAGTAGGCCATTATCTGGCTGCATCAGTGACTTGTCAACTGGTGGAAGTTGTCTGACATAATAAGTCATAACGGACAAAGAAAGACCCCCACCACATAGAGGCTTTAATGCAAAATGATTAATGGTCTAAAAACAGCTCCACATTATCAAAATGAAATGTTTAGATGTCATTTTTAAAGTCTATTATCTTCTGACGTAATTTATTTACTGATTTTTAACAAACTCATTTGACTGAACCTATGGCAGCAGACTGTTTATGACTGGGTTATATCAGTGCATGGATACCCTGCCTAGCATTGACTGACATGGGAGTCACGGATATAGAGGCCTGAATGGATACTCTTGAATTGTGTAGGCTTTTCTGTTGCTTGTTCCACCTTTAACAAATTACCTTGAGCATGAAATGGTGATATTTTCTGAGTGAAAACAATCAATTACCTGGCAACTTACACTAAGTTTTTACTGTTCATGATCAATGTTTATGTCTGCAGATAGGACATGTTCCTGCAATGTTTATAAATGTCTGGAAAATTGGTTATTCTCATTCATTATACCTACACAATTCTTCATTATTTCAATGATTACAGCCAATTTTTTTTTTTAAAGTTTACTGTTTCATTTCTCAGTCGGTTTTCTTTCCTTTCCTCAACATATAACAAATCTTGGCAAATAGATTTGCGTAAAAAAACCTGATGATAGGTCAGGCAAGCAGTTTAACTGGGCAAACGTATCGATGTTGTGTACATTTGACATTTACGATTTCTATTCCTGTCATATTTACCAAATTTACCAATTCGCTGCTCAATATGCCTAATTTTTTTTTCAAAAGCCTTCTTTTATAAGTCTATGGCTTTATTCGTAAATATACTACGCAAAATTTGCTAAGGATCACTTTTTATAGTATGTGTAATTTTAAGTTCACCCCTAGCTAGATTCAGCCAGCGTCACGCATCAATGATAAATCAAGATGTCACGGTACCGAACTTAAGCGGGATTGGTGGATTGAAGTGTGGCGGCCTGGTTACCTCAGTGGGGAGAGCAATTGCCCTGTACGCGAGGTGTCCCGGGTTCGAGTCCCGGACTGGCTGCACACTTTTCACCACCCAGCGACAATGGCGCCCAACAGGGGACCGTGGCGCTTGCATTTGCATGCAGTTCTCCATAGAACCTGCCCGTGGGTTCGTCAGGTTCAGTTATACACTGTTTCCTGTGACTCAAATTGGAGGACAAACTCCTACTTGGCAGGGGAGAATGTCACGGTACCGAACTTAAGCGGGATTGGTGAAAAGATGTGTGGCCGCCGGGTTACCTCAGTCAGGAGAGCATTCTCCCTGTAAGCGAGTTGTCCCGGGTTCGAGTCCCAGACTGGCTGCACACTTTTCACCAATCCCGCTTAAGTTCGGTACCGTGACATTCTCCCCTGCAATACATAAAAATAAAATCAAAAACACACATTCTAAAATCAAAACCTGCAAAATAACAATTTAAATGAAATTATATTGAATATAATATGAAAATAAAAAGTAATCCTTAGCAAATTTTGAGTAGTATAGTTTGACACATCTCTTCCAAAACTATTCCAAAGCTTCTGCTCCATTGCAAAACGCCACCACTAAAGTTAACTAGAAATGGCGCGGCAGAGGCCGACGCGTATCCCCACGCCGAATGTTTGACCTAGGTGTGCCCCAGGGTTGGTAATGGGGCCATGCATAGCTGAGATTGACCGTATTGTCATAAGAGAAGTTCATCATCAATTAGAAGTGAATTGGTGTAGAAATGAAGAAGTTATAGTAAAAGGCAATTTTGGGTGGGTGTGACATATGTGGGCAGGGCGCCCCAGGGTTGGTAATTGTGCCATGCATAGTTGAGATTGACCGTATTGTCATAAGAGACGTTCAGTATCAATTTGAAGTGAATCGGTGTAGAAAAGAAGAAATTATAGTAAAAGGCAATTTTGGGTGGGTGTGGTCTATGTGGGCGGGGCCCCAGGGTTGGTAATGGGGCCATGCATAGTTGAGATTGACCGTATTGTCATAAGAGAGGTTCAGTATCAATTTGAAGTGAATCGGTGTAGAAATGAAGAAATTATCGTAAAAGGCAATTTTGGGTGGGTGTGGTCTATGTGGGCGGGGCCCCAGGGTTGGTAATGGGTCCATGCATAGTTGAGATTGACCGTATTGTCATAAGAGAGGTTCAGTATCAATTTGAAGTGAATCTGTGTAGAAATGAAGAAATTATAGTAAAAGGCAATTTTGGGTGGGTGTGGTCTATGTGGGCGGGGCGCCCCAGGGTTGGTAATGGGGCCATGCATAGTTGAGATTGACTGTATTGTCATAAGAGAAGTTCAATATCAATTTGAAGTGAATCGGTGTAGAAATGAAGAAATTATAGTAAAGGCAATTTTGGGTGGGTGTGGTCTATGTGGGCGGGGCCCCAGGGTTGGTTATGTGGCCATGCATAGTTGAGATTGACCCTAATGTCATAAGAGAAGTTCAGTATCAATTTGAAGTGAATCCGTGTAGAAATGAAAAAATTATAGTAAATGGAATTTTTTGGTGGGTGTGGCCTATGTGGGCGGGCGCCCCAGGGTTGGGATTGGGGCCATGCATAGTTGAGATTGACCCTAATGTCATAACAAAAGTTCAGTATCAATTTGAAGTGAATCCGTGTAGAAATGAAAAAATTATAGTAAATGGAAATTTTTGGTGGGTGTGGCCTATGTGGGCGGGGCGCCCCAGGGTTGGGAATGGGGCCATGCATGGTTGAGATTGACCGTATTGTCATAAGAGAGGTCCAGTATCAATTTGAAGTGAATCGGTGTAGAAATAAAGAAGTAAATGTAAAATAACCTAAAAAAATGAGTGATAATTTCTGACGCGGCCCCACCCCAACCGCTATAACTTTTGACCCAGGGGTCAGATCAAAATTCCAAATAGTGCAGGGTCGCACATATGCTCATAGCTACCATGTGTGTAAGTTTCAAGGTTCTAGTGCTTTTAGTGTAGGAGGACATAGTGGCCAGGACGGACGGACAGACAGACAGACGGACGGACGGACGGACGGACGGCGGAGATAACCACAATATCCCCACCTTTTTTTCAAAAAGCGTGGGGATAAAAATAGAATTTGTGGGTAAGTGTTTAGTTTGTCTAGCCTTCAAACCAGTTTAGTATAATAAGCATTTTTAATGCCATTTTATGGATTTTTATGCTCCCCCAAAATTTATTTTGGGGGGAGCATATAGTCGCCTCTTTGTCAGTGTGTGTGTCTGTCTGTATGTCCGTGCACAATTTTTGTCCGGGCTATTTCTCAGCAACTAATGACCGGAATTCAATGAAACTTTATGGGAAGCTTCACTACCAAGAGGAGATGTGCATATGATCAGCGGGTTCTGGTCGGATGATTTTTCACAGAGTTATGGCCCTTTGAAATTTTCTATAAAAAAATTATTGTCCCCCCAACTACTGTGCCCTCAAGACGTTTCCTTTTATCTGGATATATAGTGCAATATTGTGACAAAAAAAACTTTGGGGAGCATCACCCGTCTCCGGCGGTTTCTTGTTTATCATTGTAACTGTTTTTTAAAAGAGTTCATGGACACATTGACAGAGTTTCATTTTTTGAGGATTTTGTCTAATTCAATGAAACATCCAGGTTTGTTGTGAAATTAATTTATAAACCGGTAATGCAATGCTATATGAAAGTGTCTACTATATGAAATTTTTTTCAAAATTATTGAAAGCAACAGGTAAAGCTGAATTGTTGAAAAACAACAACATTTCATTCCATGATTTAAGTCTAACATCAACTTAACATTTTAGTGTGTTTTAATCTCCTCTGCTGAAATGATCATTGCCATATCACAGATGACCATGTCTTGAGCATGGTTGCCATATCATAGATGACCATGTCTGGACCATGGTTGAAATATCACAGATGACCATATCTGGATCATGGCTGCCATATCATAGATGACCATGTCTGGATCATGGTTGCCATATCACAGATGACCCTGTTTGGACCATGGTTGCTATATCAAAGATGATCATGTGTGGACCATGGTTGCCATATCACATGACCATTCTGGACCATGGTTGCCATATTGCAGATGGCCATGTCTGGACCATGGTTGCCATATCACAGATGACCATGTCTGGACCATGGTTGCCATATCACAGATGACCATGTCTGGGTCATGGTTGCCATATCACAGATGACCATGTCTGGACCATGGTTGCTATATCACAGATGACTATGTCTGGACCATGGTTGCCATAACACATATGACCATGTCTGGACCATGGTTGCCATATCATTGATGCCCATGTCTGGACTATGGTTGCCATATAACAGATGACCATGCCTGGAACATGGTTGCCATATCACAGATATCCAAGTCTGGACCATGGTTGCTATATCACAGATGACCATGTCTGGACTGTGCTTGCCATATCACAGATGGCGATGTCTGGACCATGGTTGCCCTATCATAGATGACCATGTCTGGACCTTGGTTGCCATATCACAGATGACCTGTCTGGACCATGGTTGCCATATCACAGATAACCATGTCTGCACCATGGTTGCCATATCACAGATTGCAATGTCTGCACCATGGTTGTCATATCATAGATGACCATGTCTGGATCTTGGTTGCCATATCACAGATGACCATGTATGGACCATGGTTGCCACATCACAGATGACCATGTCTGGACCATGGTTGCCATATCACAGATGACCATGTCTGGACCATGGTTGCCATATCACAGGTGACCATGTCTGGACCATGGTTGCCACATAACAGATGACATTGTCTGGACCTTGGTTGCCATATCACAGATGACCATGTCTGGACCTTGGTTGCCATATCACAGATGACCATGTATGGACCATGGTTGCCACATCACAGATGACCATGTCTGGACCATGGTTGCCATATCATGGATGACCATGTCTGGACCATGGTTGCCATGTCATGGATGACCATGTCTGGACCATGGTTGCCATATCACAGATGACCATGTCTGGACCATGGTTGACACATCACAGATGACATTGTCTGGACCTTGGTTACCATATCACAGATGACCATGTCTGGACCATGGTTGCCATATCACTATGTCCATGTCTGGACCATGGTTGCCATATCACAGATGACCATGTCTTGACTATGGTTGCCATATCACAGATGACCATGCCTGGACCATGGTTGCCATATCACTGATATCAAAGTCTGGACCATGGTTGCCATATCAATGATGACCATGTCTGGACTGTGGTTGCCATATCACAGATGGCAATGTCTGGACCATGGTTGCCATATCATAGATGACCATGTATGTACCTTGATTGCCAATTCACAGATTACAATGTCTGGACCATGGTTGCAAGATCACAGATAACCATGTCTGGACCATGGTTGCCATATCACAGATGACCTTGTATGGACCATGGTTGCCACATCACAGATGACCATGTCTGGACCATGGTTGCCATATCACAGATGACCATGTCTGGACCATGGTTGCCATATCACAGGTGACCATGTCTGGACCATGGTTGCCACATAACAGATGACATTGTCTGGACCTTGGTTGCCATATCACAGATGACCATGTCTGGACCTTGGTTGCCATATCACAGATGACCATGTATGGACCATGGTTGCCACATCACAGATGACCATGTCTGGACCATGGTTGCCATATCATGGATGACCATGTCTGGACCATGGTTGCCATGTCATGGATGACCATGTCTGGACCATGTTTGCCATATCACAGATGACCATGTCTGGACCATGGTTGACACATCACAGATGACATTGTCTGGACCTTGGTTACCATATCACAGATGACCATGTCTGGACCATGGTTGCCATATCACTATGACCATGTCTGGACCATGGTTGCCATATCACAGATGACCATGTCTTGACTATGGTTGCCATATCACAGATGACCATGCCTGGACCATGGTTGCCATATCACTGATATCAAAGTCTGGACCATGGTTGCCATATCAATGATGACCATGTCTGGACTGTGGTTGCCATATCACAGATGGCAATGTCTGGACCATGGTTGCCATATCATAGATGACCATGTATGTACCTTGATTGCCAATTCACAGATTACAATGTCTGGACCATGGTTGCAAGATCACAGATAACCATGTCTGGACCATGGTTGCCATATCACAGATGACCTTGTATGGACCATGGTTGCCATATCAGAGATCACAGATGATCATGTCTTGAACATTGTTGCCATATCACAGATGACCATGTCTGGACCTTGGTTACCTTATCGCAGATGATCATGGCTGGACCATTGTTGCTATATCACAGAGGACCGTGTCTGGACCATGGTTGCCTTATCACAGATGATGATGTCTGAACCATGGTCAGCAATGTATCACAGATAACCATATCATGACCCTGGTAAGCAATGTATCACAGATGACTATATCTGGACCATGGTTAGCAATGTATCACAGATGACTATGTCTGGGCCATGGTCAGCAATGTTTCACAGATGACTATGTCTGGACCATGGTCAGCAATGTACCAGATATGACCATGTCTGGACCATGGTCAGCAATGTATCACAGATGACTATGTCTGGACCATGGTCAGCAATGTATGGTCAGTAATTTATCACAGATGACTATATCTGGACCATGGTCAGTAATGTATCACAGATGACTATATCTGGACCATGGTCAGCCATGTATCCCAGATGACCATGTCTGGACAATGGTCAGCAATATATCACAGATGACCATACCAGGACCATGGTCAGTAATCTATCACAGATGACCATGTCTGGACCATGGTCAGCAATATATCACAGATGAATATGTCTGGACCATGGTCAGCAATGTATCACAGATGACTGTGTCTGGACCATGGTCAGCAATATATCACAGATTACTATGTCTGGACCATGGTCAGCAATGTATCACAGATGACCATGTCTGGACCATGGTCAGCAATGTATCGCAGATTACCATGTAAGGACCATGGTCAGCAATATATCACAGATGACTATGTCTGGACCATGTTCAGCAATGTATCACAGATGACGATGTCTTGACCAAGATCAGCAATGTATCACATATTACCATGTCGGGACCATGGTCAGCCATGTATCACAGATGAAATGAAATATTGATGTTATACCATCATAGAAATTAGTAGTCATGAAATAACAATCTTGTAACAGTGTTTAAACCATGTCCATATAATTGAATAATCATAATCAAGCTTGTGGAACATGTTTAGGACATGGTCATTTCAAAGTCAAAGACAGAATATTTGCATTTCAAAGTCAAAGCAATGGCATGCAAAACAATATGCTTGCGAAATTGTTTTGCATGGTACATTGAATATCAAAGTCAGTTTTACCTTGACAGTTCAACGTGGTCTCTCGACTTAATGATCAAAACAATGCCACATAAAATGACCTTTCCTCTGATAGTGTTGGCCATTTCCAAATCAGTAATTATCATAGTCAAGATGGGAACATGGTCATTCCAAAGGCTTTAATTTATGCCTGTTGGCATAGTTTTGAAAATGCTTTTGTCCATTGTTTATTTAGCAATATCATTTAGTCTTATATTAACTAATTGTTAACAAAAAGCTTTATTATTTGAAGAAAACAATAATTGAGTAACATTTTAATAGATTAATTTAAACTATATGAATAAAAAACAATTCTTACCTTTTCAAATATTAGGTAATCGTAGATGTGAATGCCAACAGACTCAAACTTCAAATTGTAATAACAGTTGTAGGGCAAATAGCATCTAGATAATCTGCTCCTGCACTTTTTGCATTTCCAAATAATTGGCATCTAATAATTGGCATCTAATAATTGTGTCGACCTTGTTAGTATGCACCAGACTAATCTCACACTGACAATGTGTAGCGTAGAAAATAATGTATCAACATATATTAAAGAAAGTTTACCACGTCATGTTTGATCGTGGCGAAATGTTGTTCATGATTTCATGAACACTTCAAGCCAATCAGGAATTGTTCATGAACCGTTCTCAAAAAGTTCCTGATCTTGGTTCATGAACTTTTGGACATGAACTGTTCTTAAGACACGTTCATGAACAGTTTATGAATTTTTGTTGAACACTTCAAAGTTCATGAACAGTTCTTCATCTATCCATAAATACTTAGTAATGAACATTTCATGAACAATTATTTCTGATGACTTTTCTGAGACAGACTTTGAGGATCAATCATGAATAATTCATGAATTCCTTTGTGCTAGATGTTTCATAAATATTTTTGAAAGTAATATTGAAATGTCTAGCATACTAGTCTTGTAGATTTGTGAAACCTGTGAAGTAAGTATGAATATGCATAGTATTTTCACCACTGTAAGAAAGAGTTCTTGACCTGTTCTAGGGAATTTTAAGAACATTTGTACAAGAACTGTTCAAGAACTGCCTTCAGGAACAGTTCAATAACTTTTAAAGGACCTTTCCTGTTCTTGAATTATTCTTAAACTATTCTTGAACACTTTAAGAACTTTTTTGAACAACATGTTTCCTTCTGATGTTCTTAAACAGGTCTACACAATGTTTTTACCATATGATGCACTTTTTAAGAATCCAATATGTTCTTAAAAGGATCTGTCATTGTTCTTGGAAGACTTAAGAAACAAGTTTAAGAACGTTTTAAGGACATCTTATTTCAAGAAGAGTTTAAGATGATATCAAGAACTCAAACATGTACATTGCATTGCTGTTTTTACAAAGGAAGAATATTGTGTGCACAGGAAGTTGAAACGGAAGGCACATGGTTTATGTTATATTTGAAAATGTAAGTCTTTAATAAATTACCGGCTGAACTGATCAGCCATTGGTTCCATTTCAAGTTCTTTGGCACTGTAAGTGTGACCATTTCAGGGAAACCATTGATTAGTAAAAATGATTCTTGAACTGAAAATGAGACTATTCATAATCTTTTTAATACATGAATTATTCATGAACATATAGTGCAAAGTTGTATTATGAAATTTAAAGAGTATTATCAAACCACTTGTATCTCAGTTATTAGTGTTATATTTAAATTATTGTTATGTGTTGCTATCAATATGTTAAGTGCTAATACAAGACTTGTTTCTTCTTACCCTGACCTGTTTGTTGAGCTTTGGTAACACTTATGATAACCTTTGCATAAATTGACAAATTCTTGTTCATGAATAGTTCATGAACACTTCATGCAACCTCAGTTCATGAACTCTTGAAGAACTATGGTTCATGAACTATTCACTGACAGTCCGTGAACAGAAAATGAGCCATTGAAAAATAGAAGAAAAATGTTCATGAACACTTCATGCCATAAGGGTTCAAGAATAGTTCATGAACCCTTCATGCCATTAGGTTTCAAGAATATTTCATGAACACTTCATGCCATTAGTGTTCATGAACAGTTCATGAACTAAAATTTCAAGAACATTTCACAGACTTGGCTCATTTTCTGTTCACTGACTATTCGTGAACAATTCATGAACTCAGTTCACGAACAGTTCATGAACAGTTCACGAATTATTCGTGAAGTGCAGAACAACATTTCGCAGGGGTTGATCGTGTATCTTCTTTGATAGTTCAATCTATTGATAAAGTATGTTAATAAATTATGAATTCAACCAAAAAGCTTTGATTATGAAATTGACCAATTTCATCATATACGGTAGTTCAGCTTGATTGGCAGTATAGATTGTATCAGAACATTTTACACTTCACATCCAATAATTTGCAGCCCAGGAAAATCACCTCCTTTATTCCGGACGTTTCCGTACAGATTTGATTAAAATACAAATAAACAGCTGGGAAACACTGCTTAAAAAACTTAAAAAGGAGGCGATTGATAAAGTCCGTCAATACTTTGTTGGAATAATGAGACTAATCCACTTATTGGTTTGAAAAAAAGAGATTGCTAATGTCAATAATTAAATAATTAAACTATTATCAAGTTAACAAAACATTTGATGATCAAACTATTTGTTCAGAGAAGTGACTCCATAATGACCATGTTTTTACCATGTTTTTGTTATTAATATATGTTTAAATTTGTTATTTTATTTAATTTTTCTAACAATATAATTTCTAAAAGTAACTATTATTATGTTGAAATAAAATAATTTTCATCTCATAAAATGTCTTAATTCAGCCTTTAAGTTCAAAGTTTCTTTCTGATTGGTCAATTACAAATCTTCACACGGAAGGACGGAAAATTAGTCTTACCAGCTTCCTATGTTAAAATACAATAACTTTTTAACAGCTAATAATATAATAACAAAGATTTGCATTTTTAACATGATTTGGTATGACAGATTACTTTAATAAAATTTTCTAGGACCAATTTATTTGGAATAAAAATTAACAGACTTTTTATGCATCACTATTTAGGACATTCAGAAGGTTTAGAAAGTGTAACCATTTATAATAAACCTTGTAATCAAAAATCGTGCTTCAGATGACTTAAACACACATTGAGATATGATTTATATTACTTTTTTTATCTAAACAAAGTAATGTATAAATAACATAGTAAATTGGTTTTGCATCTTACAATTGACTAATTGATACTATTTAAATATTTCAGCGATTTTTTTCCTTCTTTATTAAGGTAGCGCACCTCTAATGATTTCCCGCGATTTCTTCGAAGGTTGAAGAGCTTACTATTAGGTGCCGTAGCCTAGTGGTTAAGGCGATAGACTAGAAATCTTTTGGGATATTCCCGCGCAGGTTCGAATCTTGCCGACGACGTATACTTTTTTGCGACGCGTTTTATTTATTTTCTAACGTAATTTGATTTAATATGGCATATAAGCTATATTTATTGTTAAATATGTTGCAATTTTTATGCACATTCTTCAATTATTAAAAATAAAACAACGTTTTGGCGAAATTGGGTGATTTACTGTTGAAAATACGAACCATGCATGTTGCATTTTTATTTTTATTTCAAAAAGTAAACGGTAAATCTGTCTATTTCTTGGTATTTTTGCTGTATATAGTGTTTCTATAAAAACTAAGTTTACTTAAATGATACTATTTTGAATTATATGACACTTTGTTTTTAACCGACCCAATTTTTACTTGGCTGAAATCACTTACATTTCATGGCGCTATTCCAAAGATAAAAATTTGTAAAAAATAAATGTCTGTAAAAGAATACTTATTTCATCTTGTTTAAACTTTAAACACCTTTACAGCATCTGTACACACCAACTGCATGCCCATATTTGTAAAAATTTGAATGAATTATGGAACTTTTATATACCCCAGGGGTGAAAATAAACTGGACAAAAGCCGAGCGTGGGGGTGGTTTTGAAAAAATCGGTATATTTTTATAAAAAGCATGGAAAGCCTACCTACAAATTTGCATGTAGTTCAGTGAAATGATGCTGATTAAGAAAATAATTACTTAGATTATATTTGGATATGTGCCCATTAGAGGTGCGCTACCTTAAGTACCGGTAAACAGCACTTTCCCAATTACGAAAAAACTACAAATTTCACAATTGCTGGCCCAAAAATTCCCAATTTAAGGTAATTTTTATATATTTTTTATTTTTTATTTTGAGAAATGCAACATTTTGTTAGTTTCCCTGTGCAGCTCTATGGTTTGAACCTAGGTAAATATAATATTGACAGCTTGAAAACACTTAGTTATCAATTTTAAAGTATTTGGGAGCATGAAATCAAATACACCAATATCCCAATTTGAGGGTTTCACGACTCGATTTTTCCTAATTTGAGGGTTTTCACGACTCAATTTTTCTTAATTGGACCGGTACGGGTACTTTTCCCAAAAAAATTGCTGTATTTTCATGGATGTTTTCCATACTTATTTCTGATACTAAGCTTCTTTAAATTCTTAATTGCCTCATTTGCCCAAATTGCTTGTATTGAAAAAAGCTGTTTAATAAATTACACAAGTTTTATGGCACATTTAAATTGATACATCTTGTACTCAATTTTGCTGATAAAAAGTTTTATGACGAATTTTAAAGCTTTTTTGGTTTAAATGAAATAAGTGGTCTGTAACAACATTTGGTGCAATATGTGACAATTTGTATGATGAAATTACCTTAACTTGACACAATACAAATTAACTAATTGAACTTGTCTTTTTTATGCAACTATTTTAACACTTATTCAAACAATAAACATACTTTTTTATTATTCAGAGTGTTGTAGAGCCTGAGGGGACATTAAAACTTTCTGCCAATAAAAAAACTTTAAATGGTGATGCTTCAACCCATCCAACCTTTAAAAACCAAGCCAATTAACCTTTTTCACATGCTTTAACCTTTTACCACTTAGATACATATTTAACCCTTTACCACTTAGATACATATTTAACCCTTTACCACTTAGATATGTATTTAACCCTTTATTACTTAGATACGTATTTAACCCTTTACCACTAAGATACGTATTTAACCCTTTACCACTTAGATACGTCTTTTTACTCATTTGTATTCCCTTAGAAAGTTAAATATAATTAAGGCCTTTCTTACTAGATTCAAGTTTTAAAGGCTTCATTTAAAACGGTTAGAAACTGATGATCAGCAAACAGCATAAAACCTGAACAGACTGTGAGTTACTCGCAGACTGCTCTGGTTTTATGCTGTCTACACATAGCCATTTTCACTACGCTTCTGAATGGGATTAAGCACCAAAAACAAGTCAGTGGCACAACTGCTTTCAAACACAAACTAGTATTAAAACAATTGCTGACTTGTTAATAATCTTATTGACTCACTGTAAAGTGATTATATGAACAACTGTTCCCTAATCAAAATTGTTCCAATTAGTAACACAAAAAACATTTAAGTAATAAGTTCTGTTATTGTTAGCAATTACATCTACAAACAAAGAGAATAAAACAGGTCCTCTAAATAACATACACATTTATACTAGTATATACATAATACGTTTTATGTCCCCCAGTCTATACTGGGGGACATATTGTTTTTGCCCTGTCTGTTTGTTGGTTTGGTTGTGTCAAACTTTAACATTGGCCATAACTTTTGCAATATTGAAGATAGCAACTTGATATTTGGCATGCATGTGTATCTCATGGAGCTGCACATTTTGAGTGGTGAAGGGTCAAGGTCATCCTTCAAGATCAAAGGTCAAATATAAGTGGGGACATAGTGTTTCACAAACACATCTTGTTTTAAAAGGTTTTCAAACAAAAGCATGTTTAATCAGATAACTTGTTGCTTAAATGATAACTAGCCTATTACTGATGATGACCAGTCTGTAACTGATGGTATCTAGCCTTTTGCTGATGATGACAAGCCTATTATTGATAGTATCTAGCCTATTTCTGATAATACCCAGCCTATAACTGCTGATATCTGGCCCATAACTGATAATATCTAGCCTAATATTGATGATATTTGGCCTACTACTGATGATGTCTAGCCTATTACTGATGGTAAGTAGCCTATTAATTATAATATCTTACCTCTTACTGTTGAACACTAGACTGTTACTGATGAAAACTAGCCTATTACTGGTGAAAAATAGCCTTTAAATGATGATTCGTAGCATATTACTGATACAATCTAGCCAATAACTGATGATAATTAGTCTATAACTGATGGTATATAGCATACTGTCAATGATATCTAGCCTATTACTAATTGTTTCTAGCCTATTATTGATTATATATCTAGCCTTTTACTGGTGCTGTTTAGCCTATTACTGATGACAGCTAACCTATTACTGATGTTTAACTTACCTATTAATAATGGGAACTCACCTTTTGCTGATGCTATCTAGCCTACTACTTATGATATCTAGCCTATAACTGATGATATCTAGCCTATTTCTGATTATATCTTGCCTATAACTGCTGATATCTAGCTTATAACTGATAATATCTAGCCTTTTAATTGCTGATATCTAGATCATAACTGATGATATCAAGCATATAACTGATGATACCCAACATATATAACTGATGATATCCAGCATATAACTGATGATATCCCACATATTACTGATGATATCCCACATATTACTGATGATATCTTGCATATTACACATTAAATCTAGCCTGTTACTGATGATAACTTAAGATTCTGAAAGATAATGCTGATATGAACATTCAATATTGACTCCCTAACATCAGTACCCAGTATGGACATTCATCCCTACATATTGATTTATATATGATTTTGATTTTTAATGCTTACTGCAAATATGTGTCCCAATTATAGAAAAACATTGAAATTATTGTGCATGTTTATAAATTGAACAAAATCAACACAAACATGGTACTAGGACTTTGCAAGTAAAGTTTTTGTGGAAACTGAATGTCTACATGGTTGGTGATTATAGCTGTGCCTCTTAATTACTGGACCTGACAGATGTGCAGGAAAGCCCGCAGTTATCTCAGTCCCTTTTTGAGGGTCTCCTGTCCCCTTTCCTGTCCTTGTCTGCCAGATGAAGGGGCCAATCTGCCATTCAATCTTCATCCCTCTCAGATGTCAGCAGTCTCATTTATAGGCAGCCCCTATTCAGAGTGCTCTTAGGACTTGGCAGATCAGGGATCAAATCTCTCATACACAAAGAATTCTTTTTCTCTAAATGTCTGCTTTGGGAGCTAATTGGCTCTTAATTAGAATACATTTAATTAAATTAAAATGAATTACATTGCTATGGCTGAAGTTTGAAAATTGAAAAACCTTCCATTTTTTTCTTGGTTGTGAACACATTGTCCAATTGAATTATGAACAATTTTGTTAAGTATGCTTTATAAGAATGTTTTATTTCATCATGCATGGAATAGGATTAATATAAGGAAAATATTGAACATATCTAGAAAATAAGAAAAGTAAAAATAAAAACATCAGAATTCTGGCAGTGAATAATTATATATCAATCGCTTTTATGTGACTTGAAATGTTTGCTTATACATGTAGTATTCAGCAACGGTTAACTTGTCCTCACAGAACCCCATTAGAAGATTTTTTATCATAAACACTCTTCAACCTTCAATTCCACGCCCAGATTGAACAAGGGCAGAGCAATAATTGATGCTTTGTGCTGAGAACAAAGGACAGATCAATTAGGGTGACCCATAGGGAGTGGTGGCAGAAGGGTGTGGGTCCTGGGCACGCTGCAGGGCACACTCTCAGAGATAACTCATGACTTTCGTGACTCATCAAGGCAGTAATGATCCTGGGCAGGAGTCATACCCTGATAAAAGGTTGACACCCTTGGCCACTTGTTTCTTGAGTGAATCATTTCATTTTGCCAATATGTTTCCAGGCAACAAGGTATATGAGTCTTGATCTTAGAACTTGCTCTTTTCCACTTAGATGGGTATTTTGCAGTGATTTTTTTTGCCAGAAATTACAGCCGATATTCGGCTGCTTCCCAATTTAAAAAAATGACGTTTTTTCCCAAAAATTTGATTAAAATTTCCCAAAAAAAGACAAAATTTTCCCAATAAAGCCAATAAGATTACAATGTAATTTAGCAATAATTTTTAAAGAGTGCCGATCGAGTTGCCGAGTCGTCGCCGAACAACAACTGACTTACGTATTGTTCGCGAATTTAGCCGAATACGATTTTACGTTGCTATCCACATCTCTCTCTATATTGCGGAGGATACCGACGATAGTCGGTGTCTCCCGATTGTAAATGCCTGTTTTTACACACGCCCAAGATGGCGGCAAGCAGACAAGAAATTTGCAATGAGCGGCGAAAATGATAAATAACATTCAAATTAACAACGGATATCATATGGTTATTACGGAATCATTTAATGCGTGTGTCAATTAACGCAAAATACAACGTTTGAGATAAAAACAACAAATATTTATTACAAATCTTCACAGTGAACGTGCATCACGGAAATCAGTGTTGGGAAATTGGAGTTAGTCTACCGTTACTCACAAAGTTAATGCATTTAAGATGAGTATCGTTCGAAAATGGAAAGAGACAAACATGATATGATTTATATGTTAGTGGATCTGTGTAAAATCAGATTCATATGCATATTCTGCTTTATTATGTTTGTCACGCTTTACAGTTTACTGAAATAGCATTGAAGTGCAAGATGTTGAAAGGTAAAGAAATGAAATATATTATTTTAACTCCATTTAATACATCATTGACATAGCAAGACCACTAAAGCGTTTTTTTTATAAATATTTGTTAATGTTTTCACCATATGATATTTAATTTAAAAGAATACTGAATTAAATTCTTACTGTTAAAGAGGTTATGATTAAATGGTATATTTAAGAATCTATATAGATTATTGCAAGTTCAATATGAATGTGGAAAAATATTAACTTAACATTGTCTTCATTGTAAGAACACATTAAATTAGCACTTTATAATATAAAAATGCAGTCAAACATACTTTAATAATTTTAATTCTGTTCTTATAATCATATTTATAATGTTTCCCAATTTCATGGTTTATCGCGCTATTTTTCCCAATTTCATGGTTTATCGCGCTAATTTTCCCATTCCAAAAGGCACAGGCTGTAAGAAAAAAAAAAAAAAAAAATCAGTTTTGACACATTTGTCCTATAGAACAATGAATTTAATTAAAGACCTTTCTTACTAGATTCAAGTTTTAAAGGCTAAATTTCCAACCCCTAGTTACTGATGAGCAGCAAACAGCATCAAACCTGAACAGACTGCGAGTTACTCGCAGGCTGTTCTGATTTTATGCTGGTTACAAAAGCAATTTTCACTTTGTTTCTTATGCGGCAAAGGGTTAATGCATGTGAATGAAGTATTGTTGTAGATAAGCTTGTGCAGTCTGCACAGGAAAATAAGGGAGGATACTTTTTGCTTTAACCCTTTGCATGCTGGGTAATTTGTCTTCTGCTAAAATGTCGTCTGCAGAATTTCTAAAATTAGCATTTTCTTCGATTTTTTTCAAAGAATACTATCAGAATAGCAAACAGTTTGGATCCTGATGAGACGCCACGTTTTGTGGCGTCTCATCTGGATCCAAACTGTTTGCAAAGGCCTTTAAAATTCAGCTCCAGCGCTTTAAGGGTTAATATAATTTTTTGTGTTAAGGAAGTTTCTTCTAAACAAATATTCAATCTAAATGGAAAGTGTCATCCCTGATTAGCCTTTATGGACTGACACTGTACCAACATGAATTAAACCCTGTTGTCAAAGCAAGGCTCAATTATATGTACATTTCGAGGGCTGAACGGAAGACTGTTGTAATTCATATTAAATAAAGAAGGAGATACTGCAGTTTTCCGTTCAGCCCTCGATTTGTACCCAACTTAACCCTTTACCACTCAGATAATTATGTATTTTCACACATGTGTAGTCCCTTAGAAAGCATAGCAGTCTTTGTAGACACTTGTGTTCAAAGGCCTGCCTTCTGTGTGCGCATGAAGGGTCCAGGTCTCGCAGCCGTACAGTAGGATGGAGACTACAAGGGACTTGTAGAGCCTGTACTTGGTAAGAAAGCTGATGGAGCTGCTTGTCAACAACCTCAGCTCAGTCGGGACATCACTTCAGTTGACCTCTTCAGTACGGAACTTAGCTGTACTGGAACCATCCTTGGACAGGGTTGCTTCCAAAAACTTGAAGCTTGTCACTTCTTCCAGCTCTTGCCGTTCATAATGATCTACGCAGTGGTGTTGTTCGTGCCATTATCTTCGACTTCTCAGTGCTGACCTCCATCCAGTATGCTCCTGCTCTTTCATAGAGTCTGTTGGTGAGGTCTAGGAGTTCACTGCTGGTGCCACCTATGAGGTCAATGGTATCAACAAATCTCAGGTTGGAGATCGGTCTTCCAACAATTGAGTTGGAGGCATGGTATTCTCGGAGTATCTTCTCAAGGATAAGTGGGGGGCTTTTCTTGATAGATTAAATTAAATTTTGGTCACCATTATATACACGGATAGCTGAAACACAACAATTTTCCTTACACAACATCTTTTAATTGCACAACCTTATAACAGCATCCTTTGTAATTAAAAAAAATCTACTTCATTTTGGATTTTGTATGCCAAGCTTTTGTGAGCTTTTGTGACCGGTCTTTGTCCGTCGTCCGTCCGTCGTCCGTCCGTTAACATTTGTTCGTTAACACTGTAGAGGGCACATTTTTTTTCCGATCTTCATGAAACTTGGTCGGAAGCTTTGTACCAATGATATCTCGGTTGAGTTCGAAACTGGGTCATGCCAATTCAAAAACTAGCTCACTAGGTAAAAAAAAGAAAAACCTTGTAAACACTGTAGATGTCACATTTCATGCCCAATCTTCATGAAACTTTGTCAAAATGTTTGTCTTAATATTATGTTGGTTGAGTTCAAAAGTGGTTCTGGTCTGTTGAAAAATATGGCCGTCAGTGGGCAGGGCAGTTTTCCTTATTTGGCTATAGAGATACCTTGTAAACACTCGAGAAGTCACATTATTCCAATCACCATCAATCATAATCATATTAACTATGATAATAAAATAAAACAATTTATTGTTTGAAAAAGTCACTTATTTTGGTCTGTTTACATGAGGCCTCCACACGCATTTCAACAAACAAGTCCTCAATGTGCATGACATGATCTAACATTGATCCCTGACCCTTACACAAACCAAAGTCCTTCAGACCGCTCAGATATTTTGCAACCTGAGCGAGAGTCACATTTTTAGGTTCACTGGTGTCCTCTTCTTCCTCAGTTTCAAAACTTTCACAGTCAGTGGACTCACCATTAATGTCATTCAAAATCTCAGACGCGTCCCTCTCCCAGTTTGTCATATTGTTATCACATGTATGCACTGCTTGTCAATGTCAACTAAATCTCTAAATTCACAATCAAACAGATCCCTGGCCATCTTAAGGACAGCTAGGGAACAGTCATCATCATCATCAGTGCCTGACTCTAACACTTCAACCTCAACTGACTGGGATAAACCACTAGATAGCACCTGAACCCACATTTTCCGAAGCACTTCACAATTGTGTCACTCTCAACCTCCCTCCAGGCACCAGACACCCAGTAGATAGCCTGAAGAATTGTAATCTGTCGGAGGATTTTTGGCCCGAGTTTGGTCTTATCTTTCTCCAGTTCAGCCAAGACGTGCTGAAGTTGGCGTCACCGGTATTTCAGTTTGACTGCCTGAATGATCCCAGCATCCATGGGCTGTAACACAGAGGTTGTGTTCTTAAGGAAGAACTTCAGTTTCACATTCTGAAAAAAAATATATAAAAAAATACAAAATGAAAAATTATTCAATTTAAAGCCTAAACCTCGATTAAAATTTAAATGTGTTATAAATTTACCATCAATGTTAATTATTTTTACAAAATGAAAAATTATCCAACTTAAAACCTAAACCTCTATTAAAAATTAAATGTGTAATAAATTTACCTTCAGTGTGATTTTTTTTTGTATTTTTTTTAAAACAATGAAACATTATTAAACTTAAAACCTAAACCTCGATTAAAATTTAAGTGTGTAATAAAATTACCTTCAATGTGATATCTTGATGGACAGGTGCGTTGTCCAGCAGAAGGAGTATCTTACGATTCTGTGCCCGCATTCATTTGTCAAGGTCTTTAACCCATTTCTCAAACAGCGGTGTCAGCATCCAGGACTTGCTGTTAGACTCGTACTGGACTGGCAGTTTGTCTGTGCTCATGCTTCCGAAGCAGCGAGGTCTGGCTGATTTACCAATTACCAGTGGTTTCAGTTTTTCTCCTGAAATTTAATGAAGCCAGGCTTAGGTAAATTACGCACACCAGCTACTACTGTCTCTGGTGTATTTGACTAATATCAATTTTTCTAACTCTGCCTACTATCCTGTTATCAGTGTGTCCCTGTCATGATGTTTACACAGGTTTGATTGAAAGCTGCTTTTTTCGGAAAATTAAATTGTCGGACTCAGCAAAACATCAAATAAAATGTCAAATTAAAATCTTTCTATTTTTCTCTGCACTACAAAGTTTTTATTTATCAATAAATACGCCCACGCTTTTCTCATGGAAAACGTGACGTTATACATGCGCGGTTCTTGTGAGAACAAAGGATTTACATGGAATTGTGTTTCAAAACAAAAACACTTACCAGTCATCGAAGCACATAATGCTATTGTGATACGTTGTTTTGAGGCTTTTCCTCCACTGCATGAATAACCTTTCTTAAAGAATGTTGTTTTAACGGTATCACGGTAGAACAGTCCACTTTCATTCATGTTGAAAATATCAGATGGAAGTATCCTCGACACACTTCTGGAAGACTGTCTTTCCAATTGTTCACAGTATTCTCACACACTTCCCCCTGTTCACCAACACGCGACTTAAACACTATGTTGTTTCTCTTAAGAAATCTATCTAGCCATTCATTTGAACCCTTAAAGTCAGTCAGTTTCAAATCCACTGCAAGTGATCCGGCTTTCTCTTGTATCATCGGACCAGTCACATTCACTAAACGGGCGGTAGCATCCATAAACCACCTATACACGAGCGTGTTCAAATCTCCAAACTCCGAATTAAGTCGCTGCTGTTTTATCTCAAGATTACCGTTTCCCTCATACTCATCCATGATCTCGCGTTTTCTCTTAAGAACACCCTGAACCTGGGTACGGCCAACACCCATTTCAGTTGCAATGACACGTGAACTTTTGCCTTGTTCTAATAATTTGATGCACTTAACACGTTCCTCTAACGTCATACATTTTCTCTTTGTAGCCATTATTTGAAACACAAAATTTCCGATATGCACAGAAGATAAACTTTTGAAAGAATGACAGTTTCTAAAATCATAGACACCTTAATTATCGCGACAAATCGCTGAGTAGAAACTTTTAATTAGCCGATAATTGTCATAAAGGTTCGATTGAAATATTATGATTCAACAGCTACAAATAATAAATTATAAATTAAGATTCTCTTTTCTGGTAATAATAGGTGATATTCGCACGTGCGGAAACAAAAAGATCTAATGGTCGCATATTGTTTTTAACCCAATAACCCAATAATCTGCTGCTTATTAATTGCAATTTGCAAACTGGCTGTCAAAATGTTTATCACACGTCACGCTTCAGTACTAAAGAGCCTAAACCGCAGACTGGAAGTACGTATTGATTTTTTCGCTGTTGCGTCTGTGTAATTTTGCCGATATACATGACCGACTTACTCCCGCGTGACCACTCATATGGGAGAAATTTAACATTTAGGATGCAAAATTGCTGGCCGCTGACCATAGAAACAGGGTTACTGCTAAAGAGGGGTGCATTATATAGTGTTTATAGACGGTCGCGGCACAGACCGGCCGCATACACGGGGCGACGGGCGATGAGGGGTGACCGGAAATAGGGGTTGGACTGTATAGAGAAAACATGTGAACACTTTAGAAGTCAAATTTTTGGCCCAATTTTCATGAAATTTGGTCGGAACATTTGTTTCCTTGATATGAGAGTTGAGTTTAAAAATGGTTGGCTGCCGGGTGGGGGGGGGGGGGAGTTTTCTGATATTTATATAGTAAAAATAGCTTGTGAACACTCTAGAAGTCACATTTTTTGCCCAATCATCATGAAACTTGGTGAAAAGATTGGTTTTATATATATCTCAGATGAGTTTGCAAATGGTCCAGATCGGTCAAAAAACATGGCCGCCAGGGGGGTGGGGCAGTTTTCCTTATGTGACTAGAGAGAAACCTTGTGATCCAACACTATAGAAGTCACATTTTTTGCCTAATCATCGTGAAACTTAGTCAATACATTGGTTTTATTGATTTCTCAAAAAGTTGGAAAATGGCTCAGATCGGTGAAACACTTTATAGCTCACCTGATTGCTCAGGTGAGGTTTTAGGATTGGTCTTTGTCCGCTGTCCATCCGTCCACATTTGGTTTGTAAACACTCTAGCATTCACACTTCTCAAGCATTCTTTATCAAAGTTGCTGAAAGATCTCATTCAAGTTTGATAATTAGCAAAATTACATAATTAATGCCATAATTATTGCCCTTAGATTGTCCAAATTTTCGTTATATTATACAAAATCCTTGTAAACACTCTAGAGGTCACAATTTTGTTTTAGATTTTATGAATCTTGGTCAAAATATTTATTATTGTAAGTAAAGTTTGAAGTTTGGTAAGGGGGGTCAACTCAAAAAAAAGGTCACCAGGTCTAATCTTACAAAAACAAAAACACTCCATACCCCAGAGTTTTGGTTTAATAATGATGAAACTTGACCAGGATGTTTGTCTGGACAATATCTAGGTCAAGTTTGACATTAGGTAAAGATTGAATGAACCGACTCCTCTCAGATGAGTGAACTAGGGCCATCTTGGCCCTCTTGTTTATAACTGCGTGTATAGGTTTCATGTAAACTTTATTAGTGTATCAATGCATATTTAGATATTTGGCGGGGGGGATTTCAATTTGAAACATTTGCTTGTTTTTATCGCTGGAAGATTTGAAAATCCCTGAGCAAGAATTTATATTTAATTTAAGGTGGCAGTTTTGCCATCTCTTCCTGGAACTACTTGCACCTAAAATGCAATCTGTTGTAAGATTAGTGTGATATGACACAGCAAGGTTGTTGTTTTTTCTGATGGATGTGGATTACTGATGGAGTCCCATGATTGCTTGTATATTATTATATTAAACCTTAAACAGATGTTTCGCAATGTAGAATAAAACTTTGTTTTGTTTTGTGTGGAATGTTCTGACATATGAATTTTTTTTCCACAAATAGGCTATAAAACAAAGCACGGACTGATAGCATATTTTGACAAAATATGTGATTGGTTGTTTGAAGAAAATACTTGCAAACATTGTTATAATATTGGAGTAATTATAAATACAAAAATTATTATATACTGTAGCTTCAGCTGAAACATTTGTAGTAGAAATTTTATTATCCCCACGCTCTGAATTGGAGCAGGGGGATTATGTAGTTATCTCTGCCGTCTGTCTGTCCGTCCGTCCTGGCCACAATCTCCCCATAAACTATTAGCACAAGAACCTTGAAACTTAAACACATGGTTGATATGAACATATGTGCGACAGTGCACTTTTTATGTCCCCCACTATAGTAGTGGGGGACATATTGTTTTTGCCCTGTCTGTTGGTCTGTTGGTCTGTCTGTTTGCGCCAACTTTAACATTTTGCAATAACTTTTGCTATATTGAAGATAGCAGCTTCATATTTGGCATGCATGTGTATCTCATGAAGCTGCACATTTTGAGTGGTGAAAGGTCAAGGTCATCCTCCAAGGTCAGAGGTCAAATATATGTGGCCAAAATCGCTCATTTTATGAATACTTTTGCAATATTGATGATAGCAACTTGATATTTGGCATGCATGTGTATCTCATGGAGCTGCACATTTTGAGTGGTGAAAGGTCAAGGTCAAGGTCATCCTTCAAGGTCAGAGGTCAAATAAATGTGGCCCTAATCGCTTATTTTATAAATACTTTTGCAATATTGAAGATAGCAACTTGATATTTGGCATGCATGTGCATGTCATGGAGCTGCACATTTTGAGTGGTGAAAGGTCAAGGTCATCCTTCAAGGTCAGAGATCAAATATATGTGGCCCAAATCGCTTATTTTATGAATACTTTTGCAATATTGAAGATAGCAACTTGATATTTGGCATGCATGTGTATCTCATGGAGCTGCACATTTTGAGTGGTGAAAGGTCAAGGTCAATGTCATCCTTCACAATGTCAAGGTCATCCTACAAGGTCAAACATCATATAGGGGGACATTGTGTTTCACAAACACATCTTGTTGGAATTTTGATCTGACCCTGGGTCAAAAGCTGCGGTGTGGGGATACGTGTCAGTTGCGGCCGCCATTTCTAGTTATGTTTTATGTTAAGAATAGAGAATCTTGTAATTGATTTTAGATCAATATGTAGCCGAAACTATAAATAGCTTATAAGTTCCCGACTGCGCATTTGGATGACGCAAGTGCCTGTTTAGAATTATCGAGCATATGTAAAATACGTATTGATCGAACGGGAAGTAACTCGATAATTTTCCTGTGTCGCGTTGAGCGTAAGTAAAACACTTACTACTCTTTAAAAACGGGTCACGATGTGATTGCATGAATGGCGGACACAACATTTTGTTGATGAAATTGTCCGTTAATACTGCCGATTTTGGCAAATGTACGATATGAAACTGAATGTAAAGAAATTACTGTTGGCACGTATATTGCATATTCAGTTAAGACGTTGAAATTGAACAATGTTGTGATTTGCATTTTGCGTTATCCATACAATAAATAATGGCGACGCCATTGTTGGTTAGGTCAGTCGTTTTTATTGCCTTTGGCGAGCACAGATTTTCTGTGAATGAGAAACTCAGCATACTGAGAACGACATGACCATATGGAAAGAAATTTAACACGTGTGATTTTTTCAATAATATAATCAAGGAATAACGGATTACTTACATTGAAATCTGGCATTGTTCCCAACAATGACCAGTGTCCGGAATGGACTTTTACATGTCTTACGCTATTTTGCGGAAGACATGGATAACTACTAACATGATCTGAAAAGGATGTCATTAAACATACAAGTAAGAATATTATAATAATTACCAGTTAATTTCCTTGCACTAGATATCCTGTACGCTTAAGATTAATCAGATTTAATTTCTTATTGATTTTTGCTGCATTCCAAGCTGCTGATAAGCCTCGTTCTGCTATTCCTTGCTGCGGTGGCTGCGTCATCTCGTGAGGGGCTCTTTGGGGGATATGCAGGAGATAAAATAGAAATTATGTGATACACATCTACATAAGAAACAATTTATAAGGCACTTAGCATTTACATGTTCACATTGTTTCTGTAATTCAAGGCTGTAAAAACTGCGGGTGGGAGGAATTCTGTAAGACGAACATCTTTTAATTGCCTCTGACAACACAAAGCATGCATTTTCAAGCCAATACCTGTGTGTAATAATGGTACAGAGACATTCCTGGAAATGTTATTAAACTTCACCTGACTGACAAAGTACACAATAAAACAATGGCTAATTGTGTGGTATATCAGTTCAGGATGTAGTTTTATGGCATGGGGAGCATGAAAGTGGCTGATAAATGTCGGTCATGTTGAGGGATTAATGGAAGGGTTGGCGGTCACTGCCCTCCTGGTGCATGATGGGATTATCAGACTGGTGCATGATGGGATTATCAGACTGGTGCATGATGGGATTATCAGACCGATGCATGATTGGATTATCAGAATGGTGCTTGATGGGATAAGATGGGATTATCAGACTGTTGCATGATGGGATAATCAGACCGATGCATGATGGGATTATCAGACAGGTGCATGATGGGATTATCAGACTGGTGCATGATGGGATTATCAGACTGGTGCATGATATGATTATCAGACTGGTGCATGATGGGATTATCAGACTGGTGCATGATGGGATTATCAGAACCTGGGGCATAATGGGATTATCAGACTGGTGAATGATGGGATTATCAGACTGATGCATGATGGGATTATCAGACTGGTGCATGATGGGATTATCAGACTGGTGCATGATGGGATTATCAGACCCTGGGGCATGATGGGATTATCAAACTGGTGAATGATGGGATTATCAGACTGGTGCATGATGGGATTATCAGACTGGTGCATGATATGATTATCAGACTGGTGCATGATGGGATTATCAGACTGATGCATGATGGGATTATCAGACTGGTGCATGATGGGATTATCAGACTGGTGCATGATGGGATTATCAGACCCTGGGGCATGATGGGTCTTTCAGACAGGTTGGGTGGGGTATTTCTTCAAAATAAGTACTTGAGTCTTGCTCTTGAAAACTGGGCTTTATGTATGTGCGTAAAGTGTTTCCCGTGCAGTCTGTACAG
Source organism: Dreissena polymorpha (assembly GCF_020536995.1). NCBI lineage: Eukaryota > Metazoa > Mollusca > Bivalvia > Myida > Dreissenidae > Dreissena > Dreissena polymorpha. The sequence continues at coordinate 12,884,036 of NC_068369.1, forward strand.
GCCAATCATGGAAGACACTTTCCGCCTTAACTTGATGCTCGCTAAGAATATACTTTCTTTAAATAAAAAATACTGTAACATTAAAAAGGGTTATTACTGATTTTGGAGGACACTGTATGCACATGCATTAATCCCTTTATTTGTTCGTTTTAAGAAAGTCTCTTTTTAGCAAAAATCCAGTTTAGGCAGAAAGTGTCTTCCCTTATTCGCCCATGCGGACTGACAGATAGAAAAACAGAAACTTCTGAGAACATTTCTGCATACTGCTTTTTATTACACATTACAAGAATAATTCATATGAAGGTTCAGATTAAGCAAATAGACCATTAAATGACAAAATCCCAGACAATTGCTAGAAGGAGGTGGAGCTGGAACATAAATCATGTCACACCAACATGTTGTACTAATTCAGATGAGGAGAAAATCCAGAGAAAAATCACAACTTAGTGGAGTTATTAACCACATTTCTTGTGAAATTTGTGTTTTGTATTTCTTTCTTCAGAAACTGATGATGTTAAAGATGAAGGGATTTTTTTGCATTCTGTTCTCCTGTTTTCCAGGCAGTAAACTTGGTGTGTTGGTTAGTTGTGAGCTGTGCAATGTTCTAGTAAACAGGGGTACACCATAAGATGGTTGTATTATTATAGGGTAATATATTTTGACCATGCTCTGTGAAAAGGGGGTGTAATACCGCTTTATGGTATTTTTCGTTCGCAGAAAGTCTCTTCATAGCAAAAATCAAGTTTAGGCACAAAGTGTTGTCCCTGAGACGACACTTTACGCACATGCTTAAACACCCTTTTCACAGAGCACAGCCCTTTTGTATTGTCTTAAACTGTAAACAAAGGGTAAATACATTATTGAGTGTGCCTTCAAGTAGACAGCAATTGTATTGAATATGGATCTGTTGTTGTGTTGTTGTCAAAGTGACATAATGATGTTACTTCTGTTCAGTGTGGGATTTGAGGACCATGGAGGCCCATAGGCAGTGAAACATTTGGGACCAGCGCCCCTAGTTGGCCTTGTTCCTACTAGAACACCAGTGCCCAGTTGATTATTTAACCATCAAAGTACAAATTGTATTTACTGCTTTTATGAGAGGGATAAATTCATCAGAGGAAGGACTCGGAGTCAAAGAGCTCTGTACTGAATTCTAATCTAGTCTGAGCCCCCTAATGAACATATTCAAAAGGAAATCACCAGCAAAACAATACAGCTCTACAAATAATAAATGTTTGTCCCTTGGAAATACTTTGTAAAGCCTTTAATCTGGACTTAACATTTATATAAAATAATTTACTTTGTAAAGTCATTAGATTAGGGTAAGTAAGTACGAAAAAGAGTTCTTTTGTCACGGTCTCATGGAGCCTCTAAAGGTCGCAGGGCCCAGAGGCAGTTGCCTGTTCTGCATAATGGTAATTTGTGACTGCTTCTGTTGACTGTATTTGTGTCATTGGCAATGTCTCCTATGTTTATTGCAAGTAGAAAATATTAAAACTTTCAACATTAGACCAACTTCAATGTTACATCATTTAGGGAAAATGCAGCTCAATCGTTTATCTGCAGCTCATACTTTTTGCCCTATTTTAATTTAAAAAATATTCTCCCATCAAAAGAATGGGTGTATTAGAATAACCATGTATGTCTGTCCTTTTGTAAGTGTTTTTGTTGGTAGACACAAACTTGTCAGCATGAGATACATCTGCACTTTTGTTGGTAGACACAAACTTGTCAGCATGAGGTACATCTGCACTTTTGTTGGTAAACACAAACTTGTCAGCATGTGTCCATCTGCACTTCTGTTGGTAAACACAAACTTGTCAACATGAGGCACATCTAAACTTTTGTTGGTAGACACAAACTTGTCAGCAGGTGTTCATCTGCACTTTTGTTGGTAGACACAAACTTGTCAGCATGTGTTCATCTTCACTTTTGTAAACACAAACTTGTCAGCAGGTGTTCATCTGCACTTTTGTTGGTAGACGCAAACTTGTCAGCAGGTTCATCTGCACTTTGTTGGTAGACACAAACATGTTAGCAGGTGTTCATCTGCACGTTTGTTGGTAGGCACATCAGTATCAACATAAATTTCAAAGTTATAGGTTATTTCACAATATCATATTCAATTCTTTTCTATGGAGGCTTCAAGCTTAAAAGTGTGTGGAGATCTTAGCGTTCATCATCATCATCATCATCATCATTATCATCATCATCATCATCTTTCCATTGACTGGTCTGGCCATTGAGGGGAAATGAGGGGTGATGATACATAAATCCTCCTCCAGTCAGGTCTGTTGTTGGCTGCTTAGGGTAGCTCATCCATGGAAAGGGACATCATATCTTTAACATTGTCCATCAAGCTTTTCTTCTGATGGCCTCGATGGCGACCTCTCTTTAGTATGCCTTGGAACACAGTCTTGAACACTGTTGTGCCTGGTGACGTGTCCTAACCAAGCCAGCTTTTGTTGTTTGTAGGTTGCCAGAAAGGGTTCTTATGGGCCAACATTCTGCTGTCATGTTTGGGACGTAATTGTTGATCTTATGCTCTATGTAGGAGATGCATAGCAGTCTTTGTAGACACTTGTGTTCAAAGGCATGTATCCTGCATTCTGTATAAGTGTGAAATGTCCAGGTCGTGCAGTTGTACAGTAGGATGGAGACTACAAGGGACTTGTAGAGTCTGTACTTGGTAAGGAAGCTGATGGAGCTGCTTGTCAACAACCTGCTCAGTCTGGCCATCGCTTCAGTTGACCTCACTAATGCGGACCTCAGCAGTGGACTGGAACCATCCGTGGACAGGGTTGCTCCCAAAAACTTGAAGCTCGTCACTTAATCCAGCTTCTTGCCGTTCATGATGATATCCGCAGTAGTGTTGTTCGTGCTGATACAATGATCTTCGACTTCTCCGTGCTGACATCCATCCATACTCTTGTTCTTTCATAGAGTCTGTTGGTGAGGTCAAGGAGTGCACTGCTGGTGCCACCCATGAGGTCAATGGTATCAACAAATCTCAAGTTGGAGATCGGTCTTCCAAACATTGAGTTGGAGGTGTGGTATTCTTGAAGGGTCTCTTGCAGTATCTTCACAAGGACAAGGGGGGGGGGGGCTTTTCTTGATGGATTAAATAAAAACTTGGTCGCCAGTATATACACGGATAGCTGATGAAGCACAAAAATTGTCCTTACACACAATCTTTTAATAGCACGACCGTTTAATAGCATCCTTTGTTACTTAAATAAGAGCTTTATTTTATAAATGCTTGTATGGGTTTAATTTAATCATTATTAGTGTATTAATGAATGAACATTTATTTGGCGGGGGAGCAGGGTGGGGGGAGGAGATTTCAATATAAAACAATGCTTGTTTTTATCTCTGGTAGATTTGAAAAGCCCTGAGAAAAGATTTATATTTAATTAAAGGTGGCATTTGTTCCAATCTCTTCCTGGAACTACTTGCACCTAAAATGCAATATGTTGTAAGATTAGTGTGATATGACACAGAAAGGTTGTTGTTTTTTTCTAATGGATGTGGATTACTGATGGAGTCCCATGATTGCTTGTATTTTTTTATATAAAACCTTAAACAGATGTTTTGAAATGAAGAATAAAACTTGTTGGTGTTTTTGTGTGGAATGTTCTCGCATATGAAATGTTTTTTTTACACATAGGCTATAAAACAAAGTACGGACTGATAGCATGTTTTGAAAATATATGTCATTAGTTGTTGGAAGAAAATACTTGCAAACATTGTAACAATTTTTTAGTAATTATAAATTAAAAAAAATAATTATATACTGTAGCTTCAGCTGTAACATTTGTATAAGAAATTTTATTATGTTTTATGTTGAGAATAGAAATTATGTGATACATATCTACAAAAGAAACAATTTATAAGGCATTAAGCATTTACATGTTCACAATAATTCTGTAATTCAAGGCTGTAAAAACTACTTAGCATTTACATGTTCACATTGTTTCTGTAATTCAAGGCTGTAAAAACTTAGGGTGGGAGGAATTCGGTAAGACGAACATCTTTTAATTGCTTCTGACAACACAAAGCATGCATTTTCCAAGCCAATACCTGTGCGTATTAATGGTACAGAGACATTCCTTAGAAATGTTATTAAACTTCACCTGACTGACAAAGTACACAATAAAACAATGGCTAATTGTGTGGTATATCAGTTCAGGGTGCAGTTTTATGGCATGGGGAGCATGGAAGTGGCTGATAAATGTCGGTCATGTTGAGGGATTCATGGAAGAGTTATCGGTCACTACCCTCCAGGAGCATGATGGGATTATCAGACAGGTTGGGTGGAGTACACAAGGACTGGAGTCTCCCTCTTAGAAACTGGGCTTGAAGTATCAGGGCTCCCTCAGGCTCAAAATTGTGTTTAGCCAAATTGGCTAATTTGGTGAATGACAGCGTTAGCAATGTGTTTGTGCGTAAAGTGTTGTCACAGAATGGCCTGTGCAGTCCATACAGGCCAATCATGGATGACACTTGGCCTAAACTTGATATTTGCTAAAAATAGACTTTCTTTAAATAAAAAATACCATAAAAGCAAAAAGGGTCATTACTGATCTTGGAGTAAACTTTGTGCACTGATGCATTAATTTAATCCCAATATTTTTTCGTTTTAAGAAAGTCTCTTTTTAGCAAAAATCCAGTTTAGGCAGAAAGTGTCTTCCCTTATTCGCCCATGCGGACTGACAGATAGAAAAACAGAAACATCAGAGAACATTTCTGCATACTGCTTTTTATTACACATTACAAGAATACTTCATATGAAGGTTCAGATTAAGCAAATAGACCATTAAATGACAAAATCCCAGACAATTGCTAGAAGGAGGTGGAGCTGAAACATAAATCATGTCACACCAACATGTTGTACGAATTCAGATGAGGAGAAAATCCAGAGAAAAATCACAGCTAAGTGGAGTTATTAACAACATTTCTTGTGAAATTTGTGTTTTGCATTTCTTTCTGCAGAAACTGATGACGTTAAAGATAAAGGCATTTTTTTTGCATTCTGTTCTCCTGTTTTCCAGGCAGTAAACTTGGTGTGTGGGTAACTTGTGAGCTGTGCAATGTTCTAGTAAACAGGGGGGTACACCATTAGATGGTTGTATTATTATAGGGTAATATATTTGGGCCGTGCTCTGTGAAAAGGGGGTGTAATAGGCTTTTATGGTATTTTTCGTTTGCAGAAAGTCACTTCTTAGCAATAATCAAGTTTAGGTACAAAGTGTTGTCCCTGAGACGACACTTTACGCACATGCTTAAACCCCCTTTTCACAGAGCACAGCCCTTTTGTATTGTCTTAAAACTGTAAACAAAGGGCAAATACATTATTGAGTGTGCCTTCAAGTAGACAGCAATTGTATTGAATATGGGTCTGTTGTTGTGTTGTCTAAGTGACATAATGATGTTACTTCTGTTCAGTGCTGGATATGCACCATGGAGGCCCTTAGGCAGTGAAACATTTGGGGCCTGCTCCCCTAGTCAGCCTAGTACGTACTAGAACACCAGTGCCCAGTTGATTATTTAACCACCAAAGAACAAATTGTATTTACTTCTTAAATGGGAGGGTTAAATTCCTCAGAGGAAGGACTTGGAGTCAAAGAGATCTGTACTGAATTCTAATCTAGTTTGAGTCCCCTAATTAACATCTTTAAAACGAAATCACCAGCAAAACAATACAGCTCTACAAATAATAAATGTTTGTCCCTTGATAAGACTATGTCAAGCCTTTAATCGGGACATAACATTGATATAAAATAATTGACTTTGTCAAGTCATTAGATAAGGCTAAGTTAGTATGAATTTTTTTTATTTTGTCATAGTGTCATTGGTCCCCTAAAATTCGCGGGGCCCATAGACAGTTGCCTATTCTGCCTAGTGGTAATCTTTGACTGCATCTGTTGACAGTATTTGTGTATTATGTTTATAGGAGAGTATAAAGTAGATTATATTAAAACTTTCAACATTAGACCACCTTAAACATTATATCATTGAGGGAAAATGCAGCTGAACCCTTTATGTGCAGCTCATATTTTTTTACCTATTTGAATTTATAAAATAATCTTCCATAAAGTTGGGTATATTAGAATAACCATGTATGTCTGTCTTTCTGAAAGTTTTTTTGTTCGTAGACACAAACTTGTCAGCAGGTTCATCTGCACTTTTGTTGGTAGACACAAACTTGTCAGCAGATTTATCTGCACTTTTGTTGGTAGACACAAACTTTTCAGCAGGTGTTCATCTGCACTTTCGTTGGTAGACACAAACTTGTCAGCATGTGTTTATCTGCACTTTTGTTGGTAGACACAAACTTTTCAACAGGTGTTCATCTGCACTTTTGTTGGTAGACACAAACTTGTCAGCAAGTTCATCTGCACTTTTGTTGATAGACACAAACTTGTCAGCAGGTGTTCATCTGCACTTTTGTTGGTAGACACAAACTTGTCAGCAGGTTTTATCTGCACTTTTGTTGGTAGACACAAACTTGTCAGCAGGTGTTCATCTGCACTTTTGTTGATAGACACAAACTTGTCAGCAGGTGTTCATCTGCACCTTTGTTGGTAGACACAAACTTGTCAGCAGGTGTTTATCTGCACTATTGTTGGTAGACACAAACTTGTCAGCAGGTGTTTAACTGCACTATTGTTGATAGACACAAACTTGTCAGCAGGTGTTCATCTGCACTTTTGTTGGTAGACACAAACTTGTCAGGGTCCGGTTTAATGAGAGCGACCATGGTCGGTCGACTATGGTTGTACCAGCGAATAATCGTCGTGCGACGATAACTGGGTTAAATAGAGAGCGACGATCGTCATTCGACCGCGTGTTGTTCGACATACTGTCGAGCGACTGCAGTCCACCCCTGATACCACGACAGCTCGTCGCTTGACGCCTTGACGGCACCTCAAACCTGTGCCAAGAGACTCCAAGACAATCTGTGACTGTACCAAGATCGTCTGGGCACCTGTAGGACAATCCCAGACTGTCTGCAACGGTTTCAGAAGGTCTACCAGACCAGCTGGTCACCTGCAGGAGACTCCAAGAGAGTCTGTGACGGTGCCAAGACCATCCGGGCACCTGCAGAAGACACCCAGACAGTCTGCAAAGGTGCCAGAAAGTCTTAAGGACCGGCGAGGCACCTGCAGAAGACTCCCTGACAGTGTGCGACGGTGCCAGTCTCCAAGACCGGCGGCGCACCTGCAGGACACTCCCAGACAGTCTACGATGGTGCAAAGACAGTCTGGACACCTGCAGGAGAATCCCAGACTGTGCCAGAAAGTCTCCCAGACCTCCGTGGCACCTGCAAGAGACTCACGGACAGTCGGCGACGATGCCAAGATCGTCTTGGTACCTGCAGGAGACTCCCAGACGGTGCCAGACAGTCTCCCAGACCGTCAGGGAACAGGAAGGAGACTCACAGACAGTCTGTGATGGTGGAAAGACCGTCTGGGCGCCGGCAGGAGACTAGCACATGGTGCCAGACAATAATACCAGACCGTTGGGGCAAAAGAAGGAGACTCCCAGACAGTCTGCGACGGTGCCAAGACCGTCGGGGCACCTGCAAGAGACTCTTAAACAGTCTGCGACGATGCCAAGACTTTCTGGGTACCAGCCGAAGACTCCCAGACAGTCTCGCAGACCGATGGGGCACCTGCAGTGACTCCAAGACAGTCTGAGACGGTGCCAAGACCATCTGGGCAGCTGAAGGAGACTCCCAGACAGTATGCAATGTTGCAAAGAATGTTTGGGCACCTGCAATAGACAGTCTGCGACGGTGCCAAGACTGTCCAGGCACATGCAGGAGACTCCCAGATGGTGTCACCCAGACCATCGGAGCACCTGCAAGAGACTCACAGACAGTTTGCGACGGTGCAAAGACCGCCTGGGCACCTGCAGGAGATTCCAAAACAGTCTTCGACGGATTGAGAAACTGTCTGGCACTGTTACAGACTGTCTGGGAGTCGCCTGAAATTGCCCAGACGGTCTTGACACGTTGTTGACACGTCGTAGAATACTGTAAATGTATAGAAATTCGTCGGTATGAAATTTTGTGGTTTAATAATAAACAACTAATTTGTTGACACGTAATTTCGTGGATTTAAAATGTTCGAGGAAGAATGACCGTCATAATATTTAAACTTTTATTAAAACAACCAGAGTAACAATTAACAAAGCATAATCTGCTTATCTGTGTTGACAGCAAGACTTGAGGTTAATGTGCACTGAAGCATGACATTGTTGCCGATAAGAGCGATAAAGCGGCGCACTTGTGGGTCCCCGCTCGCTAATAGCCATCAATGTTGTTTTGACATTAATATTTGCAATTCTCAGCGCAATCGGTCCCCTAGTAGTAACAATTGAGTAATAAGGTCCCCAAATTACACGTGTGAAAACCGTTATATCTCTTTTAACTTTAATTGGCACTAATTGACATATGTGATAAATCTGCAAACTGTTAATATGACAACGTCACGTAAAAGAAAACAATCGTTTATGTACAGTTTTAATACCTAAACACGTATCAAGAAAACAACATATTGTATTAAATAGCATATTTTAATCTAAAATCGGAAATGACATTCGGAAATGACCGATTTTGGATTAAAAATGTATAAATATTTGTTGGTACTTGAATTTGTGGTTCAGCTGACCAACGAAATCCACGAAAATTCGTACCACACGAAATTTAATGGTTTTACAGTATATGGGAGTCTCTTGCATGTGCCCCGCTGGTCTGTGAGACTGACTGGCACCATCGCAGACAGTCTGAGAATCTCCTGTATGTGTTCTAACGGTCTTAACACCGTCGCAGACTGTCTGGGAGTCACCTGCAGGTGCCCCTCTGGTCTGAAAGACTGTCTGGCAATGTCGCAGACTGTCTAGGGGTCTGCTGCAGGTGCCCCGCCGGTCTGAGGGACTGTCTGGCACTGTCAAAGACAGTCTGAAAGTCTCCTGAAGGTGCCGAGATGGTATAGGCACCGTCGCAGACCGTCTTTGAGTATCCTGCTGGTGCGCAGACGGTCTTCACACCGTCGCAAACGGTCTGGGATTCTTCTGAAGGTGACCTGACGGTCTGGGAGACATCTGGCACTGTCTAAGAGTCTACTGCAGCTGCCCAGACGGTCCTGGCACCGTCAAAGACTGTCTAGGAGTCTCCTGTGGGTGCCTCGCCCGTCTGGGAGATTTTCTAGCAGCGTCGCAGACGGCCTTGGTACCGTCACAGACTGTCTGGAAGTCTCCTACTAGTGCTCAGACGGTCTTGGCACTGTTGCACACTGTCTCAGAGTCTCCTGCTGGTGCCTCGCCTGTTTAAAAGACTGTCTGGCAATGTCGCAGACTGTCTGGGAGTCTCCTACAGGTGCCCAGATGGTCATGATATCGTTGTAGACTGTCTGGAAGTCCTCTGCAGGTGCCCAGACGGTTTTGGCACCGTCGCAGATCGTCTATGAGTCTCCTGCATGTGCATCGCCGGTCTGGTAGACTTTCTGACACCTTCGCAGACTGTCTCGGGGACTCCTGCAGGTGCCCAGAGGGTCTTGGCACCGTCCCAGACTTCTAAGAGTCTCTTGCAGGTGCCTTGCCGGCCTGGGAGAATGTCTTGGCACCGTCGCAGACTGTCTGGGAGTCTCCTGCAGGTGCCCGGCCTGTTTGAGAGACTTTCTGGCACCATCGCAGACTTTATGGAAGTCTAGTGCAGGTAACCATACGGTCTTGGCACCATCGCAGACTGTCTTGGAGTCTCCTGCTGGTGCTCCGCCGGTCTGGGAAACTGTCTTGCATGGTTGCAGACTGTCTGGGAGTCTCCTGCAGGTGTCAAGGCGGTCTTGGCACCATCTCAGACTGTCTGGGAGTCTCCTGCTGGTGTTTTGAACGCGATGAGTGGTCAGTCAAGTGCATTCCTCTTTATGTCCCGTAGCTATTTTACATGTGTCTGCTGTCCTCAACTCCACCCACACGCGTTAATGGCTGCCACACTCTGCTGCCGTTTTTTCCGCTTGTTTGCCTCGGTCAACAATGGCCCCTGCTTTCCCTCCAACAGGTTTATGTTTTCGATATCAAGCTCTAAAAGGATATCAATCTTTTTTTTGGACCACAAATGGCACTGACCCGAATCAGTGCTGTCTTCACCTTCAGGTTTTCGCGTGAATTTTTGCCGTCGGATTTTGATTGCGGAAGTGGTGATTTTCCTAACAATAGCGATTACCACAACTGCAGTCTACTGACCACACCGTTGTGCAACCACTGTCGCGGCAACTTGCTTCTCGAACACGACGAGTGGTCAGTTGGGGGCCAACGAGCGTAGGTCGACCACACAGTCAACCGACTACAGTCGGGTTTTGTAGTTTTTCATTAAACCGGACCCAGGTGTTCATCTGCACTTTTGTTGGTAGACACAAAATTGTCAGCAGGTGGTTATCTGCACTTTTGTTGGTAGACACAAACTTGTTAGCAGGTGTTCATCAGCACTTTTGCTGACAGACACAAACTTGTTAGCAGGTGTTCATCTGCACTTTTGTTGGTAGACACAAACTTGTCAGCAGGTACATCTGCACCTATCAACGTGCAACAATCAAACTTGCATGCACAGTTCCTTTTCATTAAAAATATTCATTACAACAGATGAATCACTACTTAGTTACTTGTCAATATTTCTTTACAGAGAGCTTGAGTAACAGTCTTGTTAGTGGATGCGTAGGTGACAGCCACCAATTAGGGCTCAATTTGCTAGGTCATTATCTGATCAATGTGTGTCAGTTCACATTCAGCCTGAATGCACTGTGCAGGTATCTCATGTCTCCAACAGGGGCCTGTCTCTATATCTGAACTAAACTGTTTATAAAATATGCATGACTTTGTCCAAATCATTGACTGGTTGGCCCATGTTACAGGAATGTGAACTTACATCATGACTAAAAGAGTGTTTATTAATTAGCTAGTTTTATACTAATGTAATTGATTTTAAACAGGAACAAAGAAAAAAAATTACATCTTTTTCGTCTAGTTCAGTTTAATTAGTTATTACATTTTGAATAAGTTCATATAATGGCAAAGAATCAACACCGTGAAATTCGTGTATTAATAATTTGTATCTGTAGTATTTGAAAAATGCATAGAGGATATTTGTTAGATTCGATGGAATATCGATTTTATTTCACGAGTGATCATATAAAATAATATTTTCACTAGTGGTGCAGCCATTAGTGAAAATATGTATTTTTTATGATCACGATGGTATGCTTTTTCACCGTTTATTTACATTGTAAAAGAGTTTAACTGGATAATGTCGCTGGATTTATGACATCATTTTGTTGAAAAAATGACGTCATTTCACAGTAAAACAGTGAAAAATATCGTTATTTTTCACTGTAATTTTTCACTGTTTAAAACAGTGAAATACCAGTTTTATTTCACTGATATTTCTCTATAAACCACCGGAAAGCATTAAATAAATTTATTTTGTTATTGTTTTGGTATGTTATTTAGCATTTGAATGTATATATCGCTAAAATCTTTGCCACTGTAAGGCAGTTAGATGTCATGTAAATAGCAAGGGATGTGATTTCATTGAGAACCTTGGCTTGTCAAACACCACTGACCATCACTGATTAATGAGAAATATATTCAATGCCTTCATGCTCTGTCCATTTGATGTATAAGTATTCATTTGACCAACCCTTTTAAATTGCTGAGAGGTTTGATTAAAAAAACATATTTCTAAAAGTTTATTGTCAATGGCATAAAAAGCAAATCTCTTAATCTTGATACATGGTCTATGTACATCATTAGCAAGTATTTTCAAAGGATTTATTCTCAATATTATTCATGCACAAGGGTGTCATGCAGAATAATGAATCCATCTCCAGCAATAATTGACAGCTTGTCGTGTTTAATGATTTTTTTGTTGCAGTAGTGTAATACGAACTAAATCTTTACAACCAAGGTCTGGGTACTAATAAATCTCCCACAATAACTCAAGATTCATTTTTTATTATTCTCCTGTGGCTGTTTGTTACAAATTCGTTTAAAAAACAACAGCAATATGTAAGGTTGAATCAAAATTTAATTCTAAAGTGATAAGAGAAATTAATTTGCATGAGTCATTCAAGTCACATAACAAAACAATAAACTAAGAAATCTAAATAGTTACTTGCAATTGAGTAAGGGTTAAAGAAGCACAGAGATATCTTTGCAATAGAGGCACAGTGACTGTATTCTTAGTGTTGTTTTTTTTATAAAATATATATAATATTTTTGAATATGCTGCAAGGTAAAGCCTAAATAGTAAATAAAATTTGTTGATTTTTAATATGCAATTTATCTTTTTTCTACCTTTTTATTTCATGACATTGTTTTTGCATCTACAAAAATGTAAGGAATTCAGTATATAAATTGAAAGTTGCTAAAAATATATATAAAGTCAATATAATTTGTCTGATACAAATTTTGTGGATTTGTGTGGGTCTGCTCAACCATGAACTCAAATGTTCCAGTCAACATTTACGTCTGAAGTCTTAAATGATAAAAAATCAAATAATTTAAGAACCTATGAAAACACCTGATTTCAGGTATCAACACAAATTTCATGTTAACTTTAGTAAATGAATTCAAAGTATATACAAATTGCAATAGATTTAATTGTTATTCAGCATGAGCAAAATGTGGGGACTTCCATACCTGTTTGTCACTCACTGTGGCCGGGACCTCATGTTCCAAGGAGCCTGTCTGTCTGCCCAATGTGTTACCTGTCGGTGTAATGACAGACAGACATGTGTAATGGCTGACATACTTCTGTGTACTGTACGACATATGGCGGCCCAACTCTGGGTGCATGATGTATATAACCCCAGTAATAACCTGTCACATAGCTGCCAGCCAGGTCTGCATGGACTCCCTCTATATCACTGCTCATGTATGCAGTCTATTTGAAGTGATGTTTTACCAGTTTTATATATTCTCAGATACCCATTTCGATGTGTTTGTAGTCCCTAAGAAAATCTTACTAGTTTAAAGATATTTTTTGTATAATCTCAGTGTCGTAATTGTATTAAGAGTAAGAATCAACACGCCTGCTTCCCCTTTCAGGACCCCAAGTTTGGTCTTATCATTTACATAATGCTAAATTATTGGCTTGACCGGCTGACTCTGTCCGGCAGTTCGCCCGCAATTTCCGTCAAGGATACTTTGTTATACCCACCCTCCCCGGCGAAATGTTGTTCATGATTTCATGAACACTTCAAGCCAAACTGTTCATGAACTGTTTATGAATTATTGTTGAACATTTCAAAGTTCATGAACAGTTCTTCATCTAACCATAAATACTTAGTGATGAACATTTCATGCACAAGTATTTCTAATGACTTTTCTGAGACAGACTTATAAGGATCCATCATGAATAATTCATGAATTCCTTTGTGCTAGATGTTTCATACATATTTTTGAAAGTAATATTGAAATGTCTAGCATACAAATCTTGTAGATTTGTGAAACCTGTGAAGTTAGTATGAATATGCATAGTACTTTCAGTCCACTTTAAGTTAGAGTTCTTGACCTGTTCTAGAGAATTTTAAGAACATTTGTACAAGAACTGTTCAAGAACTGCCATCAGGAACACTTCAATAACTTTTTAAGGACCTTTCCTGTTCTTGAATTATTCTTAAACTATTCTTGAACACTTTAAGAACTTTTTTGAACAACATGTTTCCTTCTGATGTTCTTAAACAGGTCTACACAATGTTTTTGAACGTATGATGGACTTTTTAAGAATCCAATATGTTCTTAAAAGGATCTGTTATTGTTCTTGGAAGACTTAAAAGACAAGTTTAAGAGCGTTTTAAGGACATCTTAATGCAAGAACAGTTTAAGATGATATCAAGAACTCAATGTACATTGCATTGCTGTTTTTACAAAGAAAGAATATTGTGTGCACAGGAAGTTGAAACGGAAGGCACATGGTTTATGTTATATTTGAAAATGTAAGTCTTTAATAAATTACCAGCTGAACTGATCAGCCATTGGTTCCATTTCAAGTTCTTTGGCACTGTAAGTGTAACCATTTCAGGGAAACCATTGATTAGTAAATGATTCTTGAACTGAAAATGAGACTATTCATAATCTTTTCAATACATGAATTATTCATGAACATATAGTGCAAAGTTGTATTATGAAATTTAAAGAGTATTATCAAACCACTTGTACCTCAGTTATTAGTGTTATATTTAAATTATTGTTATATGTTGCTATCAATATGTTAAGTGCTAATACAAGACTTGTTTCTTCTTACCCTGACCTGTTTGTTGAGCTTTAGTAACACTTACGATAACCTTTGCATAAATTGACAAATTCTTGTTCATGAATAGTTCATGAACACTTCATGCCACCTCAGTTCATGAACTCTTGAAGAACTATGGTTCATGAACTATTCACTTACAGTTCATGAACAGAAAATGAGCCATTGAAAAATAGAAGGGAAGTGTTCATGAACTGTTCGTGAACAGCAAAACCCTGAAGAATTTTTCAAGAATTGTGTTGTTCATGAACTGTTCAAGAACACTTCATGCCATTGATGTTCATGAATAGTTCATGAACATTTCATGCCATAATGGTTCAAGAATAGTTCATGAACACTTCATGCCACACGGGTTCAAGAATAGTTCATGAACACTTCATGCCATAAGGGTTCAAGAATAGTTCATGAACACTTCATGCCATTAGGTTTCAAGAATATTTCATGAACACTTCATGCCATTAGTGTTAATGAACAGTTCATGAACTAAAATTTCAAGAACTTTTCACAGACGTGGCTCATTTTCTGTTCATGAACTATTCGTGAACAGTTCATGAACTCAGTTCACGGACAGTTCATGAACTGTTCACGAATTATTCGTGAACTGCAGAACAACATTTCGCAGGGGCAGTCATCCCTTTGACAGTTATTGAAGGTGTTTCGGAAATAACATCATCTTGTTAGTTTTGTATTTATGCATATCTTTCAATGTGTAAAAATGCTTAAAAAATGTGTAAATACCAATTTTGTAACATGTTTATATTTATTTAAGTATTTCATACACTTCAGCAGGCATATACTTTAATTTGCCATGCTTTGTTACTATGTGTGCCTTTAGTTTTGGAGTTATAGTCAGTTAAATAATAATAAAGCTCCCCTTACCCCTTTATATGTGTTGTTGGTCTTTAAACTAGATTACAATTCTAATAGCACTAAGCTTCATTTCAAACCCTTAGACACTGATGAGAAGCAAACAGCATTACACCTGAACAGCCTGCAGTTAAACTATTCTGGTTCAATGCTGGTGGCATATAATCATTTTAACTTTTTTTCAACGCGGGAAAGGGTAAAAACCTTAAAGTAACAAGCTTTACATTTAAGAAATCACAATTAACAATAAGCAAATAGCAAAGCAAATGCTTCAGAATAATTCAAGTTTACACATAATTAACACAGCTTTGAAATTACAGTAACCTTCCAATAATTGTTGTCTAACAGTCTCATTAAGGACATCAATTGCTGTACATCCTTACAAATACAAACATTGATGATCTCTTAACAAGGCCTCTGTTATGATGCTTTCAGTATAATGTGTAACCTAATTACAGGTCACACTCCACTAATGATAGTCCCCTGATGACTGTGGCACGCGCCTTGTATTTGCCTGCATACCAGGACCAAGGACACACAATGCTCCATAGCTTCTCTCAGTCATTAGAGGGCTCCGCATCATCTGTCAGAGGTATGATAGCTATTGCAAAATATTCCATTTGAACAGTTTACCACTTAGACATGCATTTTTACAGATTTTTAGTCCCTTAGAAAATGTAATTGAAGTACAGACGTTTCTTACTGATTCAAGTTTTAAACCTTTATTTCCAACCCTTAGATACTGATGAGCTGCAAGCAGCATAATACAGTGTACCTGAGCAGCCTGCCAGTTACTTTACTCTCAGGCTGTTCTAATATTATGATGGTTGCACAAGTTTGTGGATTTGTAATTGTTATTTCCCTACCCATTTTACTGGAGGAAATTATAGATGTAACCCAAGTCGGTCTGTCCATCTTAATTGGATCCTGTGATTACTCAAAAAGCTATTCTGATGAAACTTGATTTATGGATAGGGAGCATGTAAAGAATTTGCTATGGTTACAGAAATAATTGAAAACCTAAATTTGGATCTCTTCAGAAATAGTTCCATGTGCTTTAAAAGAAGCATATGTTACACCAATACAGACTCAAGTAAATATGATCATAATATCTATAGGCCTATTTCAGTTTTTAAAACCATATCTATAATATATGAAGAACACATCGAAAATTAACCAAGGTCTTACTTTCAAGCTAGTAAAAGTTAATGTATATTTCAATCTGGTTTCAGTCAATCACTCATGTCTCATGTTTATCCACAAAGCTAAGATTAATGGATGATAGGGTAAATGGGATAGATATTGGAAAAGCAGTTGCGGCATTGTTTCTTGATTTTAAAAAGCCTTTGATCTCATTGATCATGACATGGTACAGTATACACTGAAATTATACCATTTCTCAGATAATTCTTTAGCAATTCTTAATGTATTTCTCACAAAAAGACTGCAATACATAAACATCCATTCATTAAAAATTACTCTTAAATTCAGTTTATCCCAGGAATCTATTGTGGGTCCATTGCTCTTTATTTTGTATATTAATGATATAATTTTTCTATCCAAAATTCTTCTGTAGACTTATTTGCAGATGATTCAATGCTTTATTTGTTTTGAGAAAACCTTTGTGAAATTGAAGCAAAACTCCAAGAAAGTATTTGAAGTATTTCAAAATGGTGTTCTGTAAATAATATGTCATTAAATCCAAATAAAGCAAAATGCATGCTAAAAGGTACACTAAAAACTCAAGTTTAAAACAGATGTATGTATATGCATTAATGATTCTAAAATATAGAGTGTACCTACTCAGAAAATATAGGGAATTTATGTAGATCATCACTTTTCTTTGGATACACAAGTTACCAACTTATGCAGAATAATCTAAACAAAATCTCTTCAACAAATAAACAAAATTTTGAATGATGAAATGAAAAGTTTATTCAAAGATTTGTGTATCATGACATCCTTTAATTATTGTTGCACTATATGGACACGAAAGCAGGAACACATTTGAAAAATAAATTTTGAAAACGTGCAAGCAGGCAAATTAATATTGCATGGCCTAGACAAACACCAACTATTGAGATGTTCAGTCAGATGGAATGGCTTACTTTTAAAAATCGTGTCAAATACCAATATTGCATATGACTTTACAAAACCACAAATAAAATAATTATTGTACCCTGCATATATGAAGATATTATATCTTTCTCAAATAAAGAACGACATAACCTGCGATCTTCCTTAGAAAAGATATTGCAATCAAAAGATATAAAACTAATTACATGAAACTGTCCTTAACAAATCAAAGCAGACTTATCTTGAACTGTGAACCAAATAGACAGTTTTGCAATGCTACATTGATTCAATCATTCAACAGTAAATGCAAACAGTATCTTTATCAAATGCAATTTATCTTGTTAGTTTGTGTTTTTGTACCCCCACAAATGAAGTTTAGGGCCTTTAGAGGGGGTATATAGGAGTGAACTTGTCTGTCGATCTGTGGGTCGGTCAGTTTTAAGTGTCCGCTCTCTTATTCAAGTTGTTTTCATCCGATCTTCACCATTCTTGGTCAGAAGTTGTATCTAGATGATGTCTAGGTCAAGTTAGAATGTGGGTCATGCCGGGTCAAAAACTAGGTCACAGGGTCACTTAGTGTGTGTTAAACATTGAGCATGGTGTCCGCTCTTTAATTCAAGTAGTTTTCATCCGAGCTTCACCAAACGTGGTCAGAAGTTGTATCTAGATGATGTCTAGGTCAAGTTCGAATATGGGTCAGGTCAGGTCAAAAACTAGGTCACGGGGTCACTTAGTGCGTTTTAAACACTCAGCATGTTGTCCACTCTCGAAATTAAGTAGTTTTCATCCGATCCTCACCAAACTTTGTCAGAAGTTTATCTAGATGATCTTAAGGCCAAGTTCGAACATGGGCCATGCCAGATCAAAAACTAGGTCACGGGGTCACTTAGTACGTTTTACACATTCAGCATGGTGTCCGCACTCTAATTCAAGTAGTTTTCATCCGATGTTCACCACACTTGGCCAGAAGTTGTATCTAGATGATGTGTAGGTCAAGTTCGAACATGGGCCATGTCGGGTCAAAAACTAGGTCATGGGGTCACATAGTGCGTTTTAAACATTGAGCATGGTGTCTGCTGTTTTTTGTGAAGACAACATGCAAAATATTCTGTGTTGATGTGGCATGTGGGGGTATTTGTCACGTCTGTGACAAAGCTCTAGTTTCTGTTGATTTGGTTGTACCATTACCAATATTCATAAATGCCATAGCATGTGTACTAACAGCAGTTTTAATACGCTTTCTTGACAAGTGCTATCAAGATTGGAATTTCTTACATTTCAAATAAATTTGGTATGTTTCAGTTTGTCCATATTTGTGTTACTAACATTCAAAGTTGTTGCATGCATGTCTATCATGCAGTTGATTTGCTATCAATGTATGCTTTTATTTTTTATTGTTATGTAAAATATCATGTGTTGGCATTCATTGAAAATGTATAATGAAATATTTTTGTAAGTTTTGGTTCATTTAAATGTTGTTGTTGTAGCTTTTTGTGTTGTGTGTGTGTGTATGTGTGTTTTCTTCTCATTTTAATATAATAAGAGGGCCATATTGTAATTAAGAAATTTACTGTTTAAATGTTTTGCTGAATTCATTTTGCTACCAACATTTGGCTTAGATAATGTGTTCTTGTACTCTTGTGTAATAAGTTGAGACATTGTGTGTGCCGTTGCAATTATTTTCAATGTTTTGATTTCATTTCATTTTTTGCTTTGCTATGAATGAATTTAACAAAAAGAGCTTTTCAAAATGTACTTGAACAGTTTCAATGTCTTTTTACGATGACACATTCAATTTCTGATATTTAGTGTCAACATAGTTTTTAGTTCACTGAATCATTTAATTAATTGAATTTTAAAAAGGCTTCTCAAATGTTTAGCAATTCATTCTCAAAAGTGTTTTGGATGTAGTAAACATGTACCTGTGCAATTGGAGACGCACATAAAAAAGATCTGTACATTCAATTACAGAGACATTACCATCACAAATTAGAAGAATACAACCTTTCCAAAGGATATTTTTGTCAGTCAAGTTCCTTCTTCAAAAGAGTTTTATTACTCATTCATTTTTAAACTATCGATTTTAAGGTTGTGTTTTATGAAGTAATAATTGAAAGTTCACAGATATTGGGTGAACTTTTATAGCTATAGTGTCATCGTGTCACCAACATACTGACATGCCTTGACAGGCGTTACTGTAAAATGTTCATGCTTGCTGGACTGGGTAACTGGCATCTGCTTCAACCCTTGCTCTTCTGGACAGCCAATGGGGCTTTGTTACCGACATAAGAAGTATAAGTTTTCAGCTGTTCATTTAATACTACAATTTTAGTTTACATTTACAAAGCCTCTTGCCATGTTATGGACGTCAAACCAATCGAAATGGGTCTCGTATTTCAAATAATGTCACTTTGTTGTCATTTGACATGACCTGATGACTTTGGATCAAGATTGGGTGGAAAATTGCTGGTTAACATGGTGTAGTCAATGTTTGGAAATGTGAACATTGTACTTAACTCTAATAACCTGTAAAAATAATTGCCCATTTTCTGAACTTAATGATATTTATACCTTGTGTGGAAAGCCATTTTATTCGAAATTGGAAGACTTTGATGAAAATGTTGGTATCAAGATATTTTCATTAAACTACCAATGTTTCTCTCAACTGTCATGCAAAACAGAAGAAGTTGTGCTGATGAAAGCATTTCACAATTAAAAGTTTTTTTGTGCATCAGATATTGTGATCAGTTCATGTCCTGCTGCAAGCTGCATGTGTTGTGCATTGGGAACTGTCAATTTTTACCTTGTTACCATTTTTGGCACCATATTGTTCACTCAATCTTGATGACATTTCTCTAGAAAATTTATCTTGACAATATCTTTCCCACTGTCTGTCACACTGTCCCAAGGTCAAGGTAATACTTAAATGTCGAGTCTGGGTCACATTTGTGTCCAGTCTTATCGGTCAGCAGAGCAAATCTTAGTAAAGTCTTATTACTACTTAAAACCACATTTAATATTCCATCTTAATGAAATTAGGCCACAATTATGTTATCTTTACAATGTCTAGGCCTAGTTTGAATATTTGACATGTGTCCAAAATATAGATCATCATGTCAAATCCATTTACTCAATCTTGATGAAAATTGGTCAGAACAATTGACTTTAAAATATCTAGGCCAAGTTTTAATCTGGGAAACATGTGTCTAAAAACTAGGTCAACAGGTCTAATTTTAGGAAAACCTTTTCACCACTCTTGCAACCACAGCTTTGTGAACCTTGGTCAGAATGTTTATATGTAATCTAGGCCATGTTCGAATCTGGGTCATGTGAGATAAAAAAAACTGTCACTGAGCAAAACCATAGAAAAACCTTTGTACCACTATAGAAGCCATATTTATGAAACAGTCTTGATGAAATTTGGTCTAAATGATTGTCATGACAATATATAAACCAATTATGAATTTGGTTCAAGTTGGGTCCAAAACAAGGTCAGTAAGTAATCTTGAAAACAAACTGTGTCTTCATCAAATTGTTATCAGTTCAGCCATATATTAATTAGTTGCTTTGTTGTATTTGGTATGTAAGATGAAGAGTGTTTCTCAGGTTAGCGATATAGGACCAGCAAGGCCCTCTTGTTCAATTTATTTGTTATACTTATATAAAATAACTGTTCTTTATCTTCCTTCAGATATTGTAACTGAAATTTTGTGTAGGGGATCTTTGTTTAATGCCTTTGGAGTGAGTCTGTCTGGACATAATTTATCAGGTGCTGCCTACTGGGCAATATCAATGCTATATCAAGGGCATCAGTGCAGAAAATATGATGGGAATAAAACATGCTTCCCCAGGCTCTCTGCACCCATGGTGGACATGGAACTCTATCCTATGTATTTCATACCTGCCTGAAGTTGTGACTTTTTCACAGAAAGTTGTCATTGTGATAAAACTTGGTTTGGATTGCCATTTTTATGTACTTATTAGATCTTTTAGAACTTTTTAAGTATTGTAAGAGTGTTATGATCCTGGGCTTATTTGCTTTTTATACGCCCGTATAAAATACGGGACGTATTATGTGAAACCCCTTGGCGGGCGGGCGGGCGGCGGGCGGGCGGCGGGCGGCGGCGGAAGGCATCACTTTGTCCGGACTCTAATTCAAATTGTATTCATCCGATCTTCACCAAACTTGGTCAGCAGTTGCATCTAGTTGATATCTAGGCCAAGTTCGAATATGGGTCATGCCGGGTCAAAAACTAGGTCATAGGGTCAATAAGTGCATTTTCAAAGGGGCCACTTTGTCCGGACTCTATTTCAAATTGTATTCATCCGATCTTCACCAAACTTGGTCAGCAGTTGCATCTAGTTGATATATAGGCCAAGTTCGAATATGGGTCATGCCGGGTCAAAAACTAGGTCATAGGGTCAATTAGTGCATTTTCAACGGCGCCACTTTGTCCGGACTCTAATTCAAATTGTATTCATCCGATCTTCACCAAACTTGGTCAGTAGTTGCATCTAGTTGATATCTAGGTCAAGTCCGAATATGGGTCATGCTGGGTCAAAAACTAGGTCAAAGGGTCAATTAGTGCATTTTACTTTGTCCGGACTCTAATTCAAATTGTATAAATCTTATCTTCACCAAACTTGGTCAGTAGTTGCATCTAGTTGATATCTAGGCCAAGTTCGAATATGGGTCATGCCAGGTAAAAAACTAGGTCATAGGGTCAATTAGTCCATTTTCAACAGCGCCACTTTGTCCGGACTCTTATTCAAATTGTATTCATCCGATCTTTACCAAACTTGGTCAGTAGTTGCATCTAGTTGATATCTAGGTCAAGTTCGAATATGGGTCATGTCGGGTCAAGAACTAGGTCATAGGGTCAATTAGTGCATTTTCAACGGCGCCACTTTGTCCGGACTCTAATTCAAATTGTATTCATCCGAAACTTTTAAACAACTTTTTATCCTGCGTCAAAGTGGTATGGGGGTATAAGTCACATTCAGTGACAAAGCTCTAGTTCAAGTTGAATTCACCAAACTTGGTCAGAGGTAGTATATAGATTATATATCAGTCAGGTCTGATTGGAGACATGCAACCGATTAACACATGCAATATTTTTATGCAATATTTTTATCCAGTTTTATTTTGCGATATTTTCATCGGGTTTATTTTTTTCGCGATTTTTGAAACGAGTTATTTTTAACAACATGTTTATTGGTAAGTTTCATTTTTCCTTCAATCTAATCATGATTTCCACAGGTACATGAGTTTTTCACTGTGCATGGGTACTATAGAAAGGCAACTGTTTATCATTGTCATCAACCTAAAATCAATTTTTATATGCACGTTTAAAAAAAACAGGACGTATTATAGTTTCACCCTTGGCGGGCGGGCGGGCGGCGTCCACAGCAGTGTCCGCTCTCTAATTTAAATAGTTTTCATCCAATCTTCTCCAAACTTGGTCAGAAGCTGTATCTAGACAATATCTACGTCAAGTTCAAATATGGGTGATGCCGGGTCAAAAAACTAGGTCACGGGGTCACTTAGTGCATTTCAAAGATTTAGCATGGTGTTTGCTCTCTAATTGAAGTATTTTTCATCCGATCTTCAACAAATTTGGTCTGAAGTTGCGTCCAAATGATATCTAGGTCAAGTTCAAATATGGGTCATGCTGGGTCAAAAACTAGGTCACTAAGTCACTTAGTGCATTTCAAGCATTTAGCATGGTGTCTGCTCTCTAATTGAAGTAGTTTTCATCCGATTTTTACCAAATTTGGTCAGAAGTTGTATCTAGACAATATCTAGGTCAAGTTCGAATGTGGGTCATGCTGGGTCAAAAACTAGGTCACGGGGTCACTTAGTGCATTTCAAGGATTTAGCATAGTGTCCGCTCTCTAATTGAAGTAGTTGTCATCGGATCTTCACCAAATTTGGTCAGAAGTTGTGTCTAAATGATATCTAGGTTAAGTTCAAATATGGGTCATGCAGGGACAAAAACTAGGTCACAAGGTCACTTAGTGCATTTCAAGTATTGAGCATGGTGTCCAAAACCTTCAAACGGGCGTATCTTGTGACAGTTTGGCACTCTTTTTTTGGCTGTTTCTGGCTTATCAGTCTTAAAATTTGTGTTGATCTTTGACAATATTCAATGTAATTTTAAGAAAATTTGCCACCAGAAGGCAAGAATAAATAAATGGAACTGATCAAGGAAACCTTAGTGACAGTCTATTTTTGGTAGTATTGTGTTGCTGATTTACAACCTGGAAAATTCCCTCATTCCTTGAAGATTTGTTCATTTGACATTATTTTTTATTATTCAAAATACATGACTAAATATGTCAGTATCAGCTTAAAAAATTGGTTGTCAGTGCAAAATACATGACTAAATATGTCAGTATCAGCTTAAAAAATTGGTTGTCAGTACGACCAGTTCTAAATATAGAATAGGAGCAGAATGCTTAATATAGATGCTTTCTGTATAATACTAAAAAATGTGCAAAAACATATTTTGATGATAGTTTTTTTAACGTTTTCTTCATTCTAAAGATATATAAACATTTTATACATGTGATATCTTTTATTTTTATGGCCCCCCTTCGAAGAAGAAGGGGTATATTGTTTTGCTCATGTCCGTCCGTCTGTCCGTCCACCAGATGGTTTCCCGATGATAACTCAAGAACGCTTAGGCCTAGGATCATGAAACTTCATAGGTACATTGATCATGACTGTCAGATGACCCCTATTGAATTTCAGGTCACTAGGTCAAAGGTCAAGGTCACTGACTCAAAATAGTAAAATGGTTTCCAGATGAAAACTCAAGAATGCTTAGGCCTAGGATCATGAAACTTCATAGGTACATTGATCATGACTGGCAGATGACCCCTATTGATTTTCAGGTCACTAGGTCAAAGGTCAAGGTCACAGTGACTCGAAATAGTAAAATGGTTTCCGGATGATAACTCAAGAATGCTTAGGCCTAGGATCATGAAACTTCATAGGAACATTGATCATGACTGGCAGATGACCCCTATAGATTTTAAGGTCACTAGGTCAAAGGTCAAGGTTACAGTGACTCGAAATGGTAAAATGGTTTCTGGATGATAACTCAAGAATGCTTACACCTAGGATCATGAAACTTCATAGGAACATTGATCATGACTGGCAGATGACCCCTATAGATTTTCAGGTCACTAGGTCAAAGGTCAAGGTCACAGTGACTCGACATGGTAAAATGGTTTCTGGATGATAACTCAAGAATGCTTTCACCTAGGATCATGAAACTTCATAGGTTCATTGATCATGACTGGCAGATGACCCCTATGAATTTTCAGGTCACTAGGTCAAAGGTCAAGGTCACAGTGACTCGAAACAGTAAAATGGTTTCCTGATGATAACTCAAGAATAATTAGGCCTAGGATCATGAAACTTCATAGGTACATTAATCATGACTGGCAGATGACCCCTATTGATTTTCAGGTCACTAGTTCATTTAGAGTTTATTGAAATCGAAATTGTTACAAATTGTGTCTGATGAAATTCTCAATGAGGGTAATCTGGATTGATTTTGTCACAGTATCAACCTAAACATGATTGGTGATAAGCTGTGTAAGGGACCAGGTTAGCTCACTCAGCAGAGCACTCACCTTGATAGGGTAAGGTCCGGGTTCGAGTCCCAGACTGAGTGCGCACTCTGCGACAATTTAGAACGAATGACCATAAGCTCACTCTTGGCATGCCATTATTAGTGCCAAACTTAAAATGTACAATTCAGTTTAAGTTTATTAAATTATGATTATTAAATTAAAAGAATAACTGAAGATGGCATACTATAAGTTTAGACACATATATTCAGTCAAGTATTAACACATGTATCTGTATAAATAGGGTAGAGCACATATCAAGAAAATGAAATTCTGTATATTTAGTACTTTGTGTAGTATCGGCTATTCTAATCAGATCTGTAAGCTTTATTGTTAGTTCTGTGTATACTTGACTTCAACTTACTGTAACAGATGTGGAATATTTTTTTTTTAAGAAATTTCTTGTTTGGACATGGTAACAGATGTGGAATCAGAATAAGAAACATTTTCTTCTCTCTTAAAAATGTTTACATGACTAGAAATGTAAATGTATACTAAATCCCCTGCCAAAGGACTGAGGTTCGGGGGATTATAGGTATATGCCCTTGGTCTGTCCAACAGTCAGTCTGTCTGTCAAATTTTAGATTTGCTCCATATCTCCTTTACACTTTAACAGATTTGAACTTGTCTTAAATGTTTAGGGCATTGAGAGAATGTAAAAAAGGCATAAGCTAGTTACACTGTCTGGAGGTCAAGGTTGTATTTAAAGGTCAAGGTTTGAGCGGCCCTGATAGCTTTCAGTGCCCTATCTTTAGTACCCTTTGAAGGTTTTTTATGAAACTTGCATTTAATTTTGAGAGCTTTGAAACAATGTGAAGAAGGCAATTTGAGTCAGTCATGCCGGCTCAAGGTCAAGACAGTAATTCAAGGATTTTTATGAAACTTGGCTGCAATGTGATGTTTATTACGACAATGTGCAGAAGGACCTGTCACTCTGACCGAAGGTCAAGGTCATACTTCAAGGTCAAGAGTTATAGAGCCTTTATTTGTTTGTCTGCTCCATATCTCTTCTTCGCATTGAAGGATCTAATAAAACCTGAATACTGAGGGCCTTCAGATGACGTCAGCTGGCATGAGTCAGTTAGGTCAACTCAAGGTCAAGGCCATACTTTAAAGTCAAAAGTTTCAGCCTCTATGCATCATAACTGCTAAATATCTCCTTTACTCCTTGCAGAATGTTCATAAAACTTGCTGTGCAGGAGGCATGGGTCATTTAAGAGAACTTAAGGTCTAAAGTGAAAGCCTCCATTGTAATGTATGCTTCATGTGTGCTTTACTCTTAGTAGTTTAGCCTTCATTACGTCATATATACTTCATTTTCAAATAAATCTCCCGGGAGTGTGGGTGATAGGGGATATAGCTGTCTTTAGGACTGCCTTGTTTATATTATGTATGTCAGAGTTTAGTAAATGCTGAAAAAATATTCCATTTTTGTTCAGGTTTTAAATTCATGAAATTATTTGCCAATTTGTTGTGCAGACAAGTAACCATGCTATTACATGCAAGTGCAGCATTGTTTTAGGGCAGATTATGGCGCAAATGCGTTTATATTCCTTGTGACATTTTCGTATAATGGTGCAATCATATGTTTAAATTTTTTAATGATTACCATAGATCTGTCTGGTTTAAATGCACATCTGAAGTCTGACATTTCAACTAGGACATTAAATGATGTCACTGACAAAATAACAACTAACAGTTGGGTGATGTTTTATGTTGTCATTGTGTCAGCATATTTATGCTGTCATGTTCATCCTTAAAAAAATAATATTTCAATTCATTTAACCAAGAAAACATACCCATTTAACTTCTCTTAAACTATTTTGAAAAATCTGTTTAAAAGGTATATGGCATTGATATTATTTTTTGTTGTTGATTAAA
The DNA here is from genome assembly GCF_020536995.1 of Dreissena polymorpha. Classification (NCBI taxonomy): domain Eukaryota; kingdom Metazoa; phylum Mollusca; class Bivalvia; order Myida; family Dreissenidae; genus Dreissena; species Dreissena polymorpha. The sequence continues at coordinate 12,910,812 of NC_068369.1, forward strand.
TAGAGAATACTATGTGAGTTTTGGATAAAGATCAAGTTTATCATGCGAGGCTTAGAACCGATGTAGCGCGAGGCTTGCCAAGCGCTAACATGGTTCGGGCCGAGCATGATAAACTTGATGTTTATCCAAAACTCACATAATATTCTATTTATCCTATTATTATGTGGTCGTTTATCAGTCAAAAAGAGTAAAAATACTTTAAAATTCAAAGAAACAGCGCTGGTTTTCCAAGTTGACTCCAAAGTGTTTGTTTACTTCAACGTCATCATTTGCTATGACGTCACATTGAAACATATAGTGTTCTTAAGATAGAGATCGGAAAACCATGGTCTAAAAATAGCGATAGTATAAAGCTCATGTTTATATGATTGTTGTTATACTATCAATTTTCATCTGGTAATAGGATAAAAAACAATCTTCACTAAAATAACAAAATAAATAAAAGAGTTATAACTGATGTTGGTGATGTTTTTTTTCTGAGCAATTCCTTACTGCATTATATCTACATGTACATACATTATACTGAGGACGAGCGTAGTAAACCCTTTGCATGCTGGGAAATTTGTCGTCTGCTAAAATGTTGTATGCTGAATTTCTAAAATTAGTATTTTCTTCGATTTTTTTCCAAAGAATACTATCAGAATAGCAAACAGTTTGGATCCTGATAAGACGCCACGTTCTGTGGCGTCTAATCTGGATCCAAACTGTTTGCAAAGGCCTTCAAAATTTGGTTCCATCACTGAAATGGTTAACAACCTTATTGAAGACCTTTCTCCGAGAAAGTAAAGTCCAAATGTAGGCTTTTATTTGTGAAAAGAAGCTTAGAGATAAAGATGTGGTGTGTCACCTATTTTATCAACAGCCTTGTCGCCCACAAAACATGAATTTCTAGATATTTATTAAACATTGGTTCAGCCTGTGTATGACAGTGGTGGGGGATCAACATCAGTATATGGTTTGGATACAGGCTTTGTTTTAAATCTTTGATTTTAATCTGCAAATGAAAATTTTACATTTAATAAATTTCTTAGAGGACCTAAATACGTTTTTGCAAAATGGCAGTAAAAGAAACTTAGGCTCTGATATTGACATTTTGACAATAGACTGCCAATACTGACACGTATACAAGTATAATTTGCAGAACCAAAACTGTGTCTACGTGCTGTATGCAAAAAATAGTGGGGTATTCCCATCAACGTACGTCCTTTACAATATACTGCACAACAAGGATAGTCGATCAGTTTTTATCCCCATGCTTTTAAAAGCGTGGGGATATTGTATTGATCTCCGCTTTCTGTAAAAAGTGTTCGGCCACTATCTCCTCCTTCACTATTAGCACTAGAACCTTGAAACTTACACACATGGTAGCTATGAGCATAATTTGTGCAACGGTTATGGCGACGAAATTTTGATCTGACCCCTGGGTCAAAAGTTATGGGTAAATAAATGGGTGAAAAAAAAATCAATTTACAAACAACATGCGACCCACATGATGATAACTTTTGGCCCAGGGGTCAGATCAAAATTCCAAATAGTGCACCGTCGCACATATGCTCATAGCTACTATGTGTGTAAGTTTCAAGGTTCTAGTGCTAATAGTGTAGGATGAGATAGTGGAGAACCAGACCCACCCAAAACTTAAAAATGGGTAAAAAAAACTCATTTTACTAACAACATGCGACGCACATGATAATAAATTTTGACCCAGGGGTCAGATCAAAATTCCAAATAGTGCACCGTCGCACATATGCTCATATCTACCATTCGTGTAAGTTTCAAGGTTCCAGTGCTAATAGTGTAGGAGGAGATAGTGACAACCACGCCCACCCAAAATTTTGTTTTAACATAACTTCTTCATTTATTCCCCAATTGACTTCAAATTAATACTGAATATCTCTTATGACAACACGGTCTATCTCGACCATCCATATCCACATTACCCACCCCAGGGCCATTGATAAAGGTAAAGGCAGCTTGGTTCCCGTCCTCTTTCAAATTTATCGAGAGGTCCACAGGTACTATTTCCCTGTACCCCGAATTTTTTGTTCTTACCCAAAATTGTTCGTACCAAAAAAAATTTTGTACTCAATTTTTTTTTTTCGTACCCAAATTTTTTTGTACCCAAATTTTTTTTCGTACCCAAATTTTTGTGTACCTACATTTTTTTTTGTACCCACATTTTTTTTGTACCCACATTTTTTTCATACCCAAATTTTTTTCTTACCAATTTTTTTTCGTACCCAAATTTGTGTTCATACCCAAAAAAAATTTCGAACCCAATTTTTTTTTCGTTCCCAAATTTGTTCTCACCCCAAAAAAAATTCGGACCCAAATTTGTTTTCGTACCCAAATTTTATGTCGTACCCAAAAAAAATTCGTACCCATTTTTATTTCCTACCCAATTTTTGTTCGTACCAAATTTTTTTTCGTACGCAAATTGTTTTCATACCCAAATTTTTTTTTCGTACCCAAATTTTTTTTTGGCATAATTTATTTGTACCCAAATTTTTTGTATCCAAATAGTTTTTCGTACCCCAAATTTTGTTTTAACATAACATCTTCATTTATTCACCAATTGACTTCAAATTTATACTGAACATCTCTTATGACAACACGGTCTATCTCGACCATCCATGTCCACATTACCCATCCCGGGGCCCCACCAACATAAGCTTTGTCCACCCAAAATTGCCTTTTAATATAACATCTATGCGGCGTGGGGATAACATTTCTGCCGCGCCACTTCTAGTTCATATTAAAATTCAAAACTTTTGAAGTCAAGACAGGAAGTTATATATTTTTTGCTTAGTTGAGGTATTTTTATCAAGAGCGAAAACAATTTGAACATTTTATTGGCTATTACAAAAGGCAATTTGTACACGACTTGACAGAAGAGGCAGAAACAGCAGCTAAGCAGAACAACATGAAGAGAGTCTACGAGATTACCCGGGCCTTGTCTTGGAAGAGTTTCAATCCGAGTAAGCCACTCAAAGACAGGAATGGGAGAACCATCACAAGTGATGAGGGGCAAAGGAAAAGATGGACAGATCATACCGCCGCAAACAGTTCCTGACATACCACCAGCAGAAGAACCCCTATGCATCAACACAAACTCACCAACCAAGGCAGAAATCATCAAAGCCATCAGGTCCCTGAAGAACGGCAAGGCACCAGGCCCTGACGGCATCCCCCCGGAAGCCCGAAAGACAGATGCGACAGCAGCAGCAGATATGTTGCACCCCTTCCTGGCGAAGATATGGGAGCAGGAGAAAGTGCCAACTGACTGGAAGCTTGGGTACTTGGTAAAGCTTCCAAAGAAAGGTGACCTTTCTCAGAGCGAAAACTGGCGAGGAATCATGCTGCTGTCCATCCCCAGCAAGGTGCTGACCAGAATCATCCTAGAGAGACTGAAGGAGGCTTTAGACAAGAGGTTGAGAACAGAACAAGCAGGATTTAGACAAGACCGATCATGTACAGACCATATCGCCACTCTGCGTATCATCATAGAGCAATCCATTGAATGGCAGTCTCCTTTGTACACGACCTTCGTTGACTTTGAAAAAGCGTTTGACAGCGTCGACAGGGATACCATCTGGAAGTTGATGCATCACTACGGAATCCCGCAAAAGATCATAAACATCATCCAGCAGCTTTATGAGGACTCATCTTGCCAGGTCATCCACAATGGGAAGCTGACAGACCCCTTGACAGTAAAGACAGGAGTGAGGCAGGGTTGTATGCTCTCGCCGACAATTTTCCTGATCGTCATAGACTGGATCATGAGAAGAACTACTGAGGGCAGCAACACTGGCATCCAGTGGACCTTTACCAAACACCTAGAGGACCTGGACTTTGCGGATGACATCGGCCTCCTTTCACACAAGCAACAGCATGCACAGTCTAAGCTAACACGGATAGCGGAAGAGGCAGAGAAGACTGGCCTGAGAATCAACACCAAGAAAACAGAGCTGATGAGGATGAACAATCGACAACATCAGCCACTGCAACTACGGGGAGAAGATCTGGTAGAGACCGACCGCTTTATGTACCTAGGAAGTGTGGTCAACATTGATGGCGGCGCAGATGAAGACGTTAAGAACCGGATTAACAAAGCAAGGGTAGCTTTCAACATCCTGCGTCCCATATGGAACTCCAAGGCCTTATCCCAGCGCAGCAAAGTCCGCATCTTTAATACCAACGTGAAAGCAGTCCTCCTCTATGGATCCGAAACATGGCAGGTTACCAACACCATCACCAACAAGACACAGACATTTGTCAACAAGTGCTTGCGCCACATTCTCATCATCAGGTGGCCTGAGAAGATTTCTAACACAGACCTATGGAACAGAACCAACCAGAATCCCGTCGGTCAGGACATCAAGAAAAGAAAATGGGGATGGATAGGTCACACACTTAAAAAACCAGTCGACAACGTCACAAGGCAAGCACTAGACTGGAACCCACAGGGAAAAAGGAAAGCAGGACGGCCCAAACAGTCGTGGAGGAAGTAAGTCGAGGGCGAAGCGAAGGATGCCGGGATGACATGGACCCAGCTTAAGAGAGCAGCCCAAAACAGAGTGCGTTGGCGTGGTGTTGTTGCAGCCCTATGCTCCAATAGGAGTCTCACGGAATAAGTTATTGACTATTGATAAAAGTCAATTAAAAGGAAAATCTGGGTTAGACAGCTACTCCAAAAAATGCATACACAGTCAATTTGTATGAGTTTACATACTGCTTAACAATAAAACCTTATTTGCAGTGCATTAATGATGGTTCAATGCAATAACCAATATATTTCACATATAAGTACTTGCTACATGTATTGTACATTCATTTGATCCATAGCTTCGTCATTTTTGAACACACGCAATTATTAACAGTCTAAAGTAAGTGAACAATGTATGCTGGAATTAAGATACAGTCCAATCCCTACTTCCGGTCACCCCTCATCGCCGGTCGCCCCTTGTAGGCGGCTGGTCTGTGCCGCGACCGTCGATAAACACTATATAATGCACCCTTGTTAAGCCGTAACCCCGTTTCTCCGGCCAGTGGCCAGCAATTTTGCATCCCAAATGTTAAATTTCCCCCATATGAGTTGTCACGCGCGAGTAAGTCAGTCATGTACATAGGCAAAATTACAGCGACGCAACGGCGAAAAAATCGATACGTACTTCCAGTCTACGGTTTAAGCTCTGTAGTACTGAAGCGTGATGTGTGATAAACATTTTGACAGCCAGTTTGCAAATTGCAATTAATTAGCGGCGAATTATCAGGTTATCGGTTTAAAAGCAATATGCGACCGCTTGATCTTTTTGTTTCCGCACATGCGAATATCACCTATTATTACTGGAAAAGAGATTCTTAATTTATAATTTATTTGTAGCTGTTGAATCATACTATTTCAAGCACACATTTATGACATTTATCGGCTAATTAAAAGTTAAAAAGAACAACGAAACTTTTAACCGAAATCAACTGCATGTTCTCTGTGCTACAAAGTTTTTATCCAAAAATCAATACGTGCACGCTTTCCATGGGTATGGCGTGACATTGTACATTGGTGCATAATTTTCGCGCGCTTTTGTCGGGACAAAGGTAAAACATGAGGACTTTTTTGATGCTAGAATTTGTAAACGTCTCGTTAACATAAAACAATCGGGAGTGTGTTTCGGATTATAAATTATTATTCTCATTTGGGAATTAAACAAAACATTTATATTTGTTTTATATTTACAATGATTTCAGTATTAATTTTGATAAAACCCTTTACGCCGCGAAAAATGTTTTTATAATATTATGCATGAAAAGCACGATTACCAGGAGGATTACACCCGGTTGCTATTATCAGTCTCTTAAGTAACTGGCCACGATTTTTTTTATTTTTTATTCAATATCATACATACAATGTAAACATGTATATGATCATACAATATAGTGATATACAAAGCAATAAAGTTCAGACATGTTTTACAAGATATGCTAATATATATTTATTTTTTTTTAGAGAGAAAAGAACAGCACAACAGAGTAATAGTTATGAAAAATGATGAGTTGTATAAAGTCGGAAGAAAGCATACTGGACTTGTGTTTTTTGGCCACGATTTTATCGTGGAGGAGATCACTGTCGGGACCAATTTGTGCGGTAGGTATAACAAAGCCATAAAACTTCAATAAACCAATTAAATTATCAATTGATAGTGACACGGGAGTTATTCACGCATAACTGATTCACAACTGTTCCCATCTTAATTGCATTGGGGCCATACAACGCGCATTGTGTAAACATGACTTAATTCTGATGATGATATTGATGATGATTAGAAAGATGAATAGAATATTTTTTTGGATGAAAATGTTGTTTCATAGCTGATTTTAGAAAGGAAGAAATAAAATTATTTTAAGTCTATACATTGTTTAGTACATGTACACATATTTACTATTTTGTTTATACAAAAATTGAACAGTTGGCCATGCACTCATCAACTCCAGACTCCCTATGACCCAACCCCCTCTTAAGAGGCCCCCCACTTAAGCAGCCAATTTGGCTGTTTCCCTTGACTGGCTGCTTATGAAGGGTTGGACTGTATATCAAAATTTTATATTTTTATCAATAGTTTTAAGAATAGACTGCACAGACTGCATGCTGCGTACAGTGAAGTTGCTTTTTTTTAGTAAAACTTACCAAAAGATTATTGAAACATCAAAGGTAAATGTTATGTTTTCAGTTCTTTAACTCTGCTCTTTTTAGTCTTCAAAACAATGCATGCAGACTATTAGAGAAGCATCTTAATAAGCTGTGCTCTGGGTATAATGCATGTGCTTAAAGTGTCGTCCCAGGTTAGCCTGTGCAGTTTGCACAGGCTAATCAAGGACAACACTTTCCGCCTAAACTGGATTTTTGCTAAGAACATACTTTTTCTAAAGAAACTCATCATAAAAGCTGAAAGTGTTGTCTCTGATAAGCCTGTGTTAACTGCACAGGCTAATCCTGGGATGACACTTAAAGTACATCCATAAAACAATATTTTCACAGAGCATGGCCAAAATGTTGGTTTCAATGGTTCAAAACAGATTGAAAATAACTGTCAGTTTTATGGCTTTATAAGTGCTGTACAGAAAAGGATCAGGTAATGAATTGTTGAGATGACTACCCGGCCTTCCATGTCAACCTCAGTGCAAAAAACAGTATGCTTTTTAATTGTTTTTTTTTTTTCAATTTTCAATCATTTAAATGTTTGAACATTGAGGTGGAACAGCTTTTAATATTGTTGGAAGAAAATTCTTGTTCATCAAATTGAAACATGTTTCTTGCTGGGAGGCGGAAAACTACAACGGGCGAGGCATGGTATGGTATTGCGCAAGGGGGGGTTAGAGGGTTAGGGTAAGGGTCAGGGTTAGTGTTAGGGGTCGGGTTATGGTTTGGGTTAGCCTAAACCCAACCCTAACCCTAACCCGACCACTAACCCTAACCCTTACCCTAACCCTTTTTTGGGGTTATCACCCCTGACCATGCCTCGCCCGTTGTAGTTCTCCGCCTCCCTTTCTTGCTTTGATTATTTAACTTTACTATTAAAAACATTTTACTGAACCCTTTTATTGACTCGTTTACCTTAAAAAAGGGGTAATTGTGGTTTTGAAAATAAAGAATGTTCACTCATAATCTGCAAAAATCGCTACAACAGAATCTGTAATTTGGAAAATGTATTACATAAGTGAACTCAAAAAAAAAAGAGTATCTGTATAAACAATATTGGTGATTTATGTAAACATGTAAAGTCAACAAAATTCAGTACCATCAGTTGGAAGCCAAACATTTTACCCTTTACCAATTAGATACATATTTAACTCTTTACCACTTAGATATGTATTTTACCCTTTACCACTTAGATACGTATTTAACCCTTTACCACTTAGATAAGTATTTAGATGCACTTATAGTTCCTCAGAAAGTTTAATTAAATTATAGACCTTTCTTACTAGATTAAAATTGTAAAGGCTTCATTTCCAACCCTTAGGTATTGATGAGCAGCAAACAGCATAAAACCTGAACAGACTGCAAGTTACTCGCAGGCTATGCTGGTTTTATGCTGTTTGCACATAGCCATTTTTACTTTGATTCTGATTGGGAAAGGATTAATTTACAGAATAAGAAATCCTACTGGATGGACTCATACTTTGCTAGTAGTATTTCTAGGCTAACAATTTATTGTATTGATAAAGAATCGTGCAGCTTGGTGTGTATTGAACTTTGAAGAAGCCATTGTTTACAGCCTCGGATAAGTTTGCTATGAGTTTTGAGTCTTTTACACATGGAAATCTTATGTGTGGGAAAAAAATGTAAAACATTTGTTTAATTTTGCCATTAAATGTAGAAACTCGTAAAGTAATTATTAGTGTAGATCTTGTTATCTTAATGATTCTTTAATTTGAAACCTGTCTTTATGTTATAATATATTGTTGAAGGATAAATCTTGCATGTAATTATATTTTAACTGCATGAAGATCAAAATGATTTCAAGAATACTAATAAATGTAAATGCTCTGAATTAGAAGCATATGTTTAATATGCTCGGTGGTTGTAAATGAACTGTGCGCAGCATGTTTCCAGCTCTGCAAGAACATTGGTGGATAAATGCACTTAAAATCTTGGGTCATCGAGTTTATATGCATCTGCATTTGTTTGACATTTTGTCACTTCATTCATTCATGCAATTTTATTTTATGTTATCTGATACATTAATCTCATTTCAAATTGGTATTTTGCCTATTCCCGTTTAGTGTTTTTCTACAGCAAACGAGGTCTAGAAATTGGGGCAAAATGAATGGTTATAAATGTTTGTTGTTTGAATTGTGGGTGATTATGTTTGTTGTCTTAATTATTGGTGGTTATGGTTTTGTCTGAATTGTGGGTGCACCATGGTAATGTTTGTTGTGTGAATTATGGGTGGTTATACCCCCACAAACGAAGTTTAGGGGGGTATATAGGAGTGAACTTGTCTGTCGGTTGGTCTGTCTGTCGGTCGGTCGGTATTAAGTGTCTGCTCTCTAATTCAAGTTGTTTTCATCCGATCTTCACCAAACATGGTCAGATGTTGTATCTAGATGATGTCTAGTTCAAGTTTGAATATGGGTCATGCCTGGTCAAAAACTAGGTCACAGGGTCACTTAGTGCGTTTAAAACATTGAGCATAATGTCCCCTCTCTAATTCAAGTAGTGTTTATCTGATCTTCACCAAACTTGGCCAGAAGTTGTATCTAGATGATATCTAGGTCAAGTTTGAATATGAGTCATGGCGGATCAAAAACTAGGTCACAGGGTCACTTAGTGCGTTTTATATATTCAGAATGTTGTCCGCTCTATAATTCAAGTAGTTTTCATTCAATATCTTCACCAAACTTGGTCAGTAGTTTATCTAGATGATCTCTATGCCAAGTTTGAACATGGGCCATGCCAGGCCCAAAACTAGGTCACAGGGTCACTTAGCGCGTTTTTTATTCAGCATGGTGTCCGCTCTCTAATTCAAGTAGTTTTCATCTGATCCTCACCAAACTTGATCAGAAGTTTTATCTAGATGATCTTAAGGCCAAGTTCGAACACGGGCCATGCCAAATTAAAAACTAGGTCACAGGGTCACTTAGAACGTTTTACACCTTCAACATGTTGTCCGCTCTCTAATTCAAGTAGTTTCCATCCGATTTTCACCACACTTTTTCAGAAGTTGTATCTAGATGATGTGTAGGTCAAGTTCGAACATGGGCCATGCCATGTCAAAAACTAGGTCACAGGATCACATAGTGTGTTTTAAACATTTAGCATGATGTCAGCTGTTTTTTGTGAAGACAACATGCAAAATATTCTGTGTCAATGCGGCATGTGGGGGTATTTCCTTTCATTCATAATTCCTCAAAATCTCTAGAAATCAAGATTTGGTTATTTAATCAATTTATTTGTTCAACAAACAAAACTATGTTTATTTTTAAAGTATCATTGTCATTTTTTTTACTTTGATATAAGTATATGTCTGTCCATGTAACTTAGTCCATAGGTACACAACTGTCCCTGTCACATAGTCTGTAGGTATGCAACTGTCCCTGTCACATAGTCTCTGGGTACATTACTGCCCCTGTCACACAGTCCATTGGTACACAACTGTCCCTTTCACTTAGTCCATAGGTATATATCTGACCCTCTCACATAGGCCATAGGTACATAACACCATGACATATAGTCAAAAGGTAGATATCTGCCCCTGTCCCTAAGTACATGGGTAAATAACTGCCCCTGGCACATAGTCCATAGGTACATAACCAACATTGTCACTAAGCCCATAGGTAAATAACTGTCCCTGTCACATAGCCCAAAGGTAAATAACTTCACCTGTCACATAGGCAATATGTTTATTACATCCCTGTCATATAGTCAATTGGTACATAACTCTCAATATTGCATAGTCCATAGGTTCATTACCTCCTCTGTCACATAGTCCATAGGTACATAACTCTCCCTGTCACATAGTCCATAGGTACATAACTGCCCCTGTCACTGAGTCCATAGATACATAACTGTCCCAGGCACATAGTACATTGATACATTACAGCCCCTGTCATATAGTTCAAGGGTACATAACTGTCCCTTTCACAATGTCAATAGGTACAGAACGGTTCCTGTCACATAGTCTGTAGGTACATAACTTCCCCTGTCACTTAGTCCATAGGTACACAACTGTCCCTGTCACTAAGTCCATAGGTACATTACTGCTCCTGTCAAATATGTTCATCGATATATAACTGCCCATATCACTTATTCCATAAGTACAAAACTGTCCTTTTCACTTAGTCCATAGATACATAACCTTTATCTGTCACATAGTCTGTAGGTACATAACTGCTCCTGTCACATAGTCCATAGGTAAACAACTGTTCCTGACACATAGTCCTTATGTTCATAACAGCCCCCTTCACTTAGTCCATAGATACACAACTGTCTATGTCACATAGTCCATAGTTGCATAACTGCCCCTGGCACTTATTCCATAGATACACAACTGTCTATGTCACATAGTCCATAGTTACATAACTGCCCCTGTCACATAATACATAGGTACATAACTGTACCTGTCACTTAGTCCATAGGTACACAACTGTCCCTGTCACTTAGTCCATAGGTACATAACTGCCCCTGTCACTTAGTCCATAGGTAAATTACTGCCCCTGTAACTTAGTCCAAGGTTACAAAACTGTCCCTGTTGTTTAGTCTATGGATACATAATTGCTCCTGTCACATAGTCAATAGATACACAATTGCCCCTGTCACATAGTCCATAGATACATAACTGCCCCTGTCACTAAGTCCATAGGTATGCAACTGTCCCTGTCACATAGTCTCTGGGTACTAAACTGTCCCTGTCACTTAGTCTATAGATACATAACTGCTCCTGTCACATAGTCCATAGATACACAACTGCCCCTCTCACATAGTCCAGCTATACATAACTTCCCCAGTCACTAAGTCCATATGTACACAGCTGTCCCTGTCACATAGTCTCTGGGTACATAACTTTCCCTGTCACTTAGTACAGGGATACATAACTGCCCCTGTCACATAGTCCATAGGTACATAACTGCACCTGTCACTAAGTCTATGGAAACATAACTGCTCATGTCACATAGTCTATATATACATAACTGCCACTGTCAAATAGTCCATATATACATAACTGCCCCTGTTACTTAGCCCATAGGTACACAACTGTCCCTGTCACATAGTCCATGGATACATAATTGCTCTTGTTACATATTCCATAGATACATATCTGCCTCTGTCACATAGTCTATATATACATAACTGCCCCTGTCACATAGTCCATATATATATAGCTGCCCCTTTCACTAAGTCCACAGGTACACAATTTTCAGTGTCACATTGTTCATAGGTACACAACTGTCAATGTCACATTGTCCATAGGTACATAACTGTCCCTGTCACATAGTCCATAGGTACACATCTGCCCCTGTGACTTAGTACATAGATACATAACTGCCCCTGTCACTTAGTCTATAGATACATAACTGCCCCTGTCACATAGTCCATAGGTGCATAACTGCCCCTGTCACTTAGTCCATAGATACATAACTGCCCCTGTCACTAAGTCCATAGGTACACAACTGTCCCTGTCACATAGCCCATAGATACATAACTTCCCCTGTCACTTAGTCCATAGGTACGTAATTGCTCTTGTCACATATTCCATAGATACACAACTGCCCCTGTCACGTACTCCATAGGTACACAACTGTCCCTGTCACTCAGTCCATGTATATATAACTGCCCCTCTCACGTTGTCAACAGATACATAACTGCCCCTGTCACTAAGTCCATTGGTACACAACTGTCCCTGTCACTTAGTCCATATAAACATAACTTCCCCCCCCCCCTGTCACTTTGTCCATGGATACATAACTGCCCCTGTCACGAAGTCCATACTTACATTACTGCTCCTGTCACTTAGTCCATAGGTACACAACTGTCCCTGTCACATAGTCCATAGGTAAACACCTGTCATTGTCACTTAGTCCATACATACATAACTGCCCCTGTCACTTAGTCCATAGATACACAGCTGCGCCTGTCACTAAGTCCATAGGTACACAACTCTTAGTGTGACATTTGCAATAGGTACACAACTGTCCCTGCCACTTAGTCCATGGATACATAACTGCTCCTGTCACATAGTCCAAAGATACAAAACTGCCCCTGTCACTTAGTCCATAGATACATAACTTCCCCTGTCACATAATCCATGGATATATAACTGCCACTGTCACTGAGTCCATGGATACATAACTGCTCCTGTAACTTAGTCCATAGAAACATAACTGCCCCTGTCACTTAGTCCATATATAATAACTGCCTCTGTCACATAGTCCATGAATACATAACTGCCCCTGTCACTTAGTCCATGGATACATAACTGCTCCTGTCACATAGTCCATAGATACATTGCTGCCCCAGTCACATAGTCCATGGATACATACCTGCTCCTGTCACTTAGTCCATAGGTACACAACTGTCCCTGTCACATAGTCCATAGGTAAACACCTGTCATAGTCACTTAGTCCATACATACATAACTGCCCCTGTCACTTAGTCCATAGATACACAGCTGCCCCTGTCTTTAAGTCCATAGGTACACAACTCTTAGTGTGACATTTGCAATAGGTACACAACTGTCCCTGCCACTTAGTCCATGGATACATAACTGCTCCTGTCACATAGTCCAAAGATACAAAACTGCCCCTGTCACTTAGTCCATAGATACATAACTTCCCCTGTCACATAATCCATGGATATATAACTGCCACTGTCACTGAGTCCATGGATACATAACTGCTCCTGTAACTTAGTCCATAGAAACATAACTGCCCCTGTCACTTAGTCCATATATAATAACTGCCTCTGTCACATAGTCCATGAATACATAACTGCCCCTGTCACTTAGTCCATGGATACATAACTGCTCCTGTCACATAGTCCATAGATACATTGCTGCCCCAGTCACATAGTCCATGGTTACATACCTGCTCCTGTCACTTAGTCAATAAGTACACATCCGTCCCTGTCACATAGTCTCTGGGTACATAACTGTCCTTGTCACTTTGTCCATGGATATATAACTGCCCCTGTCACTTAGTCCATAGAAACATAATTGCCCCTGTCACTTAGTCCATTGATACATAGCTGCTGCTGTCATATAGTCCATAGATACATAACTGCCGCTGTCACATAGTCCATTGATACATAGCTGCTGCTGTTACATAGTCCATAGATACATAACTGACGCTGTCACAAAGTCCATTGATACATAACTGCCCCCATCACTTAGTCCATAGGTACACAACTGTCCCTGTCACATAGTCTGCAAGTATATAACTGCCCCTCTCACATAGTCCATTGATACATAACTGCCCCTGTCACTTAGTCCATAGGTACACAGCTGTCCCTGTCACATAGTCTCTGGGTACATATCCGTCTCTGTCACTTAGTCCATGGATACATAACCGCCCCTCTCATATAGTCTTTAGGTACACAACTGTCCCTGTCACTTAGTACATAGGTACACAACTGTCCCTGTCACTTAGTACATAGGTACACAACTGTCCCTGTCACTAAGTCCATAGATTCATAACTGCCACTGTCACATAGTCCAAAGATACATAACTGCCCCTGTCACTTAGTCCAAAGGCACATAACTTTCCCTTTCACTTGGCCCATAGGTACACAACTGTCCCTGTCACTTAGTCCATGGATACATAACCGCCCTTGTCATATAGTCTTTAGGAACACAACTGTCTCTGCCACATAGTCTGTTGGTACATTACTGCCCCTGTCACATAGTTCGTAGATACATAACTGCCCTTTTCATACAGTCAATAGGTACACAACTGCCCCTGTCACTTAGTCCATGGATGCATTACTCTTCCGTCACATAGTTCATTATACTAAGGAACATTTCCTCTCCTGTCGCATAGTACATAGGTACATAACTGCCTCTGTCACATAGTCCATAGATACATAACTGCCCCTGTCACTAAGTCCATAGATACACAACTGTCCCAGTAACATAGTACATTACTGCCCCTGTCATATATTGTATGGCTACATAACTGTCCCTTTTACAAAATCCATATGTACACAACTTTCCCTGTCACATAGTCTGTAGGTGCATTACTGCCTGTGTCACACAGTCCATAGATACATAACTCCCCGTGTCACTTAGTCCATAGGTACTCAGCTTTCCCTGTTGCATAGTCTCTGGGTACATAACTGACTCTATCTTTTAGTCCATAGGTACACAACTGTCCCTATCACTTGGTCCATAGGTACACAACTTCCCCTGTCACTTAGTTCATGGGTACATTACTGCCCCTGTCACATAGTCCATAGGTATACAACTGTCCCTGCCTCTTAGTTTATGGATACATAACTGCCCATGTCATATACTGTGAAATCATGTATTTTCGCCAGCACGAAATTTTGTCATTTTTATAAAAATGATGTTTTCGTCAGCATTTAAATTCGCCAATTCCTGACTTTGAAAAAAAATGCTTCAGTCAATATCCGATTTGTTTGTCCGAAATATATCGACGTTTCGATAAAACGTAGTAGGGAAAGAGGGAGGACACTTGAGAGTCACTTGCAGGAGGTGGGGCCTGTTTGTCACATGTCAATATACTGGTCTTTTGTTATCAGGTGATCAGTAATTAGCCCACATTAGTGTATCATTATTAAGATTAGCAGATTAGTGGGACCGAATAACCGTTAACGAGTGTTTGAAACAGTGAAGCCAATTGCCAAATGGTCTTATTCATTTATAATCATCGCCAAACTAATAACAATCTTACCTTTATCGGCGCAAATTAGAGAAGATGCGAATATTATGGGTTAAAATTAGTGTTAGCAAACTATCTGGTCAATTTGCCATAAAGTTTCAAGATTTTTGCCTCGTAAATATTTGAATACTTTAAGTACAATAATTTTCTGAAGTATAAAATTTACAGTGCATTATGGGACAGCGGTTTCATAGGGCATAGTTCAGATTTAATTGTAACAACCAATGGACGAATGAGTTTAAATTAGATTGAATGCAATAGGATACAAAGAAATGTTTTATTGCATCATACTCAGTCATTCGAAAAACGTGCTTTCCGGGGATTTCCTGAAAATCACGCAAAAATATAAGTGAATGTTTGTAAACAAATACCCTACGTTTGGATGGAACATATCGTCATGATTGCTAATTTCTCTTTACCTGTTACGTTTTCAATTGCTACAAGTAACACTGATTTGAAACATGTATCGTAAAACTTGTCAAAGCTGTTAATAATTCAAATATCGATAGCCCATAAACCAAGCACAAGCTATTTTTACATCTGTATTGTAGTTAAACGTAAACAACCAAACACAAATCAATATGTTCTGTATAAATTTGTAATCAATGCGGAGAATGTATATAAGTCGGGTGTTGATCACACATCATCATCTTTTAATTTCGTTGATTGTCTTTGATCCAGATCTGCTGCGTGGAGGCTGTATAATTTGCAACAACACTGAAAAACACAATACACACAATGGGTAATAAAGTTGTTAACAATTAGCGCTAATCATTACTATTCTACCTTAACGAAGTCAGCGCAGTTGATACAGCTGTACTGCACTCGCGTTTTAGAGCAATGTCACGTGTCAGTTAAGTACACTGTGTAATCTACACCCTTTTGTGTCAAAACCGGATTAATCTTGATTACGAAACAGACAGAGTATGTATGCGTGGATTACGTTGGATTTTAGGGCCTCATGCCTTTGGTAATTCAGTCTTTATAATTTGTTCAAATATGGGACATAATTGTTCGTTAGCATCTTGAATTCGTCAATCGGTCAACTGACGGAATACACGAAAATTAATGCCTGACGATTAATAATGGTTTCACAGTAGTCCAAAGGTACACAACTGTCCCAGTTACATTAGCTGCACATAGTCCAAAAGACATAGTCAAATGACGCATAATTGCCCATGTCACTTATTCCATACGTACACAACTGTCCCTGACCACATAGTTCATAGAAACATAGCTGCCCCTGGCACTTAGTCCATTGGTACATAACTGCCCCTTGCACTTAGTCCATTGGTACATAACTGACCCTGTCACTTAGTCCATAGGTAAATAATCACTCCTTTCACATAGCTGGTAGGTACATTACTGCTCCTTTTACATAGTCCATAGGTAAACAACTGCCCCTGTCACTAAGTCCATGGATACATAACTGCTCTTGCCACATAGTCCATAGGTACATTACCTTTCCTTTCACATAGATACATAGCTGCCCCCTGTCAAACAGTCTGTAGATACAAAACTGCCCCTGTCACTTAGTCCATAGGTACATAACCTTTCCTGTCACATAGTATGTAGGTACATAACTGTTCCTGTCACATTGTCCATAGGTACATAACTGCCCCATGTCACTTAGTCCATAGGTACATAACCTCTCCTGTCACATAGTCTGTAGGAACATTTCTGCTTCTGTCTCATAGTCCATAGGTACATAACTGCTCCTGTCACATTGTCCATAGGAACATAACTGTCCCTGTCACTAAGTCCATAGGTACATAACCTCTCCTGTCACAAAGTCTGTATGTACATAGCTGCTCCTGTCTCATAGTCCATATGTACATTACTGTTCCTGTCACATTGGCCATAGGTACATTACTGCCCTGGTCACTTAGTCCATAGGTACAAACTGTCCCTGTCACATAGTTCAAATGTGCATTACCTCTCCTGTCACTTAGTACATAGGTACATAACTGCCTCCTGTCGCAGTGTCTGTAGGTACATAACTACCCCTGTTACATAGTCCATAGGTACATTACCTCTCCTGTCACATAGTACACGGGTACGTAAATGCCCTTCTCACATAGTCCATAGTTACATAAAGCATGCCGACTGGACTCAATTATATCATATTGATTGTTTAGAATTTTATTGAGAGGATTATCTTCTGTAAATACCAATAAATTAAGCTATGGTCAGTTATATATCACTGAAGGTATAATATTTTTATGGTTGTTAATGTTAATGCTGTTCCCACCACAATTGTAAATTTCAGTAAGATAATTTTACATTAAGCCTTACAAGACTGTTGTTTGTCTGATGCCTTACAGCTTTTGCCCAGTTGATGTCCAGATCATCTCTAAAAAAGTCAGGATTGATATGCTCCTGTATTATGAACCAATAATGTTAGAGTTTTATGAAGATTAATAATGTCATAATAAAATTAATGTTGTTATAGTTTTTGTTTTGATTAATTTATTGCTCAATTAAAAAATTAGGAAACAGGTGTATTTGCAATTTGCACCGTATCTGAATGTGTCGATTAATTATTCAAGAAGTTTATGTTTGGTTTATATGTAGTATTTCAAAGACAACTGTTTATGTTAATGTTGTAACAGTTAGGATTGTTCGAAACACATTTTTGTTTTGGTTGGTAGGTCATTAATTGCATGGATGTTTGTTTGATGAATGTTTAGGGTGAATTTAACTGAATATTTGTTTGGTTCAGTGGTTGGTTGGTTGGGGTCAGATAGATGGTTGTTAATGTATGGTTGTTTGGTTCAGAGTTTGGTTGGTGGTTTGGTTGGTTGGTTCAGAATCTGGTTTTTGGTTGGTGGTCAGTTGGATGGTTGTTTGGTTTAGAGGTTGGTTGGTGGTTTGTTTGATGGTTGTTTGGTACAAAGGCTGGTTGGTGATCAGTTCAATTGTTGTTAGTTTCCGAGACTGGTTGGTTGGATGGTTACATTTTAGGTTCACAGGCTGGTTATTGGTTGGTGGTTGGTTGAGTAGTTGTTTGTCTTACTAGACTTATTAAACAGGTTATTGATACAGACCCATAGTTCAGCAGATCTATTGACCATTCACTTCATATCCTCATGTTGACCAGTCAGTTGATCCGCAGTTTATAGTCTCAGTTTATATATTTACATTCTTAAAACAGATCTCTCACATGAATGACACCAGCTCAAAGTGTATTCACACTTCAATGTTCTCAATTATTACAGTCAGTTAAGTTCAGTGTAAAATAAATAAGTGAAAAAAACATGTTAGCAAGAGTGTGTTTTATTGAAAATTCTTCTTAAAGGGATCTTTTCACGCTTTGGTAAATTGACAAAATTGAAAAAAGTTGTTTCAGATTCGCAAATTTTCGTTTTAATTATGATATTTGTGAGGAAACAGTAATACTGAACATTTACCATGGTCTAATAGAGCCATTATATGCATCTTTTGACGATTTTAAAACCTAAAAATTATAAAGCGTTGCAACGCGAAACGATTGAATAATTTGGAGAGTTCTGTTTTTGTCGTTAAATTTTGTGAAACTACGAAGATTGCTTATATAAGGTATAAAATACGCTCAGCATGTGTACTCGGCGGAATAGCTCAGTAGGCTAAAGCGTTTTTACTTCAGGACTCTGGCAGGACTCCAGGGGTCACTGGTTCGAAACCTGGTCCGGGCAATGTTCTTTTCCTTTTTTTAATTTTATTCTTGATTTTTTACTGGAGCTTTTACGATCCAATGTTTACATTTATCGATATAAAGCATTTAATGAATAAGTTAAAAAAATGCCAAAATCTGTGAAAAGGCCCCTTTAATAAGTGTGTTGAGAAATAACATTTAATTTGTTACAGCACTATTACTAGATTTATTATTTTATAATTTAGTCAACTAGAAAATTCTTAAAAACGCATTCAATACTTCTATTTCTCATAAATCATATCTAGATTGTCATAATATTCAATTTATTTGTCTGTGAAGTGAAATATATGCGTCAATTTGTGGTATTTGACATTAATTACTTTTATGTTTGACATTTTCATGATTTGATAAATAGGTGAATAAAATATAAAAAACTTGCTAATAAGTGGGACATAACATTTGTTGGTATTTGTGTGACTGTATCTGAATACTTAAGAAATTTCTTGAAATTAGGTATATTATATTTGATTATTAATTAGGACCACCAATACCAATGATGCATTGATTATGCATACTGTAATATTAATTTTTTTCAGATTTATTGTTGTTAAAAATAAAATTCAAAACCAAACAACTGTTTCAGACAAAATCACCATATTTAATTATTGAATTCAGTCTGGCTGAAACTTTATTTATTCTTATTATATTAAATTCTTTATTAATTTCTTACTGTTCAAAGAGCAGAGAACTCTTACAGTCTTGTATTTAAAATATGACCTGTCAAAATTATTCTATTTTATTACATTAAAACTTGTTATTTTGTATTTAAGTTTATAAAAAAATAAATCAATACAGAATTTCCACTTTTATATACTCTGCATAGTGGATTAAAACTTTTTGTTGACAAAGCTTGCATGTCATTTTCAAGTTTATTAGACACTAAATTTTAGCAGTAATTCAGTGGCAGTTAAACTGTTAAACTGTTAATAAATTGTGGTAATCATTATAATTCCTTTGGGTCATTCAGCATTGTCAATAAACCATGTATAATCATTAGATTTGTAAATGTTCAGAACAAAAGCTGCTAAAGACACACTTGTACCTGGATTAACAGTCAAGAGTGGTTGATCCACTTGGAGCTGATGTAACTAGACACACTAATCTCTTTAAGAAATGCATAACAAAATTAGTTTTTATCAATCCAAATTATTGGCAGATTTTACAATTTGGTTGTTTAAATCTAAATAAAGTTTCGCGGGTAAATATAAACTCTTCTCTGTGTTTGATGCATTATATTACCTATTCATTGTGAACGACCCGACTAAGTGTCAGACAGTCTTGTTCAGTGTATTACAGTCTTCATTGACAGTTACAAGCTTGCATTATAAGTATCTGCTATTTTAGAGGCAATCAGGGCAGACCGTCTTTACTGTGACTGATATCTGGATGGTGAAATTCGGTTGGTGGAACTTGGGCTTCTAGCTCTGGAGTGTTTGCTGTTAGTTTCTATCAAGGGAGCTTTGGGAACAGACTGTACTAGCATATCAGCAGAATTGTTTTACTAATTATTGGAGAGAGATTGGTGTGTTCAGTGAAAATTAAGATTATCTAACAAAGTGTGATTGTGCCTGTGGAATTAAAAGCAGTGTAGATTGATTAATTAGAAAGTGTAATACATTATTGCTGGGTAATTAATTGCTTGATTGTTTAGGACAAAGTAGAGAAAAAAGCACAACAGTTAGATTCAGTGTTACAGTCTTAATGTAAGTGTGAGGGAGAACTTTGTGTGCTGACAAATTTTGGCAAACATATATCGTACGAGTTTGTGCATACATTTCTGCAAAGTGTTTTGGAGTTTTAAATTGCAGTTGTGATAAATTGATCTCATTTGGATTAATATTGTGGAATATTTAAACACCTCAGGTAAAATCTTGTGTGTAAATGTGTACCGTGTACATGGAATCTTGAATTTAAAAGTGAAAAAAGTTTATGATTATTGTGTGTGAATAAATTAAATGTTATTTACACCTATAATGATTGAATAACTATACGAAGCATGAATCTTTTTAAATATTTTGCGTTCACGGAAGCATATAATGCAAGAAAAAACGAACGGTATTGTAGAGTGGTTTGATACGATCACAGCCTGTTACTTGCGTTATTATTCTCACCTCAATAAGTATGATAGGCTTCATTATACAAAAAATGTGTTAAAATCCTTGTAGTGATAATGCACTTTTTGATTTAAGGGGCATATAAACTAACTTCCTACTAAATCAAGGCCAATATTAAACTTGATGTATATTCTAATTTTTCACATGTATACAAATATATACTTGTAGCAATACTTACAATAGTGATGTACTTGTAAGGATAAGATATATATCCAATGCCAACAAAAATACATTTTTGATAAATAGCATATATAATTTTTTGCATTTCAATGATAATTGTACAATTCTACAGTATACATGTAGTAAGAAAGCATATAACCCCTTTTCTGTATTTCATGTACATTTCATTCATTCACTAATTTGCTGCAACTATGAAAAGTGTCCTGGGGAATTATAAAAGTATGCATATTATTATACATAAGCAGTTACTAAAACAAAACTTTATTTAGAAACATTTGATTAATATGTTTTAAAAATAAGTTAAAAATAAGTTTCTTCTTATTTCACTTGGGGGAAGGCCCTAATTTAGCTGCCTAATATCAATTAAATGCACATTGACAACTTTGCTCTGGAATATGAACGTCCCAACAGCTAATCAGGGATGACACTTTCCGCCTTGAGTGTACTTTGGTTTAGAACTTAGAGACTTCTGTTAAACACAAAATTCAATAAAAGCAAAAACTTGGCCTGTGCAAACTCCACAGACTTAAGGTAGCGCACCTCTAATGATTTCCTGCGATTTCTTCGAAGGTTGAAGAGCCTACTATTAGGTGCCGTAGCCTTGTGGTTAAGGCGATAGACTAGAAATCTTTTGGGATATTCCCGCGCAGGTTCGAATCCTGCCGACGACGTATACTTTTTTGCGACGCGTTTTATTTATTTTCTAACGTAATTTGATTTAATATGGCATATAAGCTATATTTATTGTTAAATATGTTGCAATTTTTATGCACATTCTTCAATTATTAAAATTAAAACAACGTTATGGCGAAATTGGGTGATTTACTGTTGTAAATACGAACCATGCATGTTGCATTTTTATTTTTATTTCAAAAAGTAAACGGTAAATCTGTCTATTTCTTGGAATTTTTGATGTATATAGTGTTCCTTTAAAAACTAAGTTTAAAATATGACTTAAATGATACTATTTTGAATTTTATGACACTTTGTTTTTAACCGACCCAATTTTTACTTGGCTGAAATCACTTACATTTCATGGCGCTCTTCCAAAGATAAAAATTTGTAAAAAATAAATGTCTGTAAAAGAATACTTATTTCATCTTGTTTAAACTTTAAACACCTTTACAGCATCTGTACACACCAACTGCATGCCCATATTTGGAAATTTGAATGAATTATGGAACTTTTATATACCCCAGGGGTGAAAATAAACTGGACAAAAGCCGAGCGTGGGGGTGGTTTTGAAAAAATCGGTATTTTTTTTTTTAAAGCATGGAAAGCCTACCTACAAATTTGCATGTAGTTCAGTAAAATGATGCTGATTAAGAAAATAATTACTTAGATTATATTTGGATATGTGCCCATTAGAGGTGCGCTAAATCAGGGACGATACTTTATGCACATGCATTAAGCCCTGTTTTCCCAGAGCAAGGTTCAATGATATTCATATAATATAGCCTTATTAGTCTTCAAAATTCCCATTACAGACAAGATTTGCTTTGAATTGGATTGAGAGCTTAAATAAAATCTCTTTTCCCCGGACATTTATGTGTTTTCAATAATATTATTTGAACAAATAATCACAAAAAAGCATATGTGCCGCGCTCTGTGAAAAGGGGGTTTAATGCATGTGCATAAAGTATTGTCCCAGATTAGCCTGTGCTAATAAGCATGGCACAGGCTAATCAGGGACAACACTTTCCGCCTAAACTGGATTTTTGCTAATAAGATTCTTTTTTAATGAAAAATATCATCAAAGCGGAAAGTTTTGTCCCTGATTAGCCTGTGCAGACTGCACAGGCTAATCTGCGACTACACTTTACAAACATAAATTGAGCCAATTTTTCACAGAGCACAGTCCAAATTATTTTAAATTGACTGCTTAAGTATATGGTGATGTAGTGAGAACATGATGTATGCTTCTTGTAGATAACTTTCAACTAGCTTTTTCATTGTACATGGTGTTAATGATTTGTTAATGAGAGCATTAATATAACTGTGAATATCAAAATTTATCTTGCAAGGCATTTTACTGTTATGGTAATGGATATTAATAAATATGTAAGCGCTTTAAGATTTATTAGTCATATGAGAAGCTACTCTTACTGTTAAATTTCTCTTTGAGGTTTTCTTTTTTTAATAAGCATTTTCTTAAAACACAATTTTTGTTTGTGTTGTTGTTGTTTGTGAATGTGTGTGAGTGTGTGGATATGGTCTAACCTCAACTGTTAAGATCTCATAATATCAATAACTTAATCATTTACATTGCTTTATTAACAAAACCCATATGTATTTTTTATAAACATTTTCTAGACACAACTCTGTTATGATCTTATAGTTATTTATAATTTATAGCTATGCATTTTGGGCAGGAGGCTTTTGTTTACAAAATAAAATTGACTTCACTTGACTTGAAAATCAGTGGTATGGAAGACTTAAAAGATCAATGAAAACATTTGCCAGTTATTCTTTTTCTTTGAAAGTAAAGTGCCCTCTATAATGAAGACCTAAGATCAAAATATGTTTTAATTTGCCATGGGTCTCTATTTTGAATGGACTACCCTCTCCAGTTGGTGACTGAATATGTGAATAACTGTCAGTCAAAATCAGCAGGGATAGTTTGAATATGTGAATAACTGTCAGTCAAAATCAGCAGGGATAGTTAGGTATTAAAATAAGCCACTCAATAGACACATTCAAGTTCATTCACGTATACCCATATAATTACATCAATTACACAAATATTCCTTGTTTGTCAACTTATATGGATCTGTTTAAAATTTTGTTTTTTGTATTGGACTGTCTCATTAAATTCCAACAGAAAAAACTTAGGCGAACAAAAAAGTTGTTTGTTTTCCACTCACCTGAGGACTGTGACTTCTTTTCATGATGCCTCTTAAAAAAAGGTTTTTTGATGTTGAGTTTTCGATCATATTTCCTGCATTCAATAAAGACAAAAATTTTGGTAGGAGATGTGGAAGATAAAACTTTTGTAGTAAACAAATCTAATGCCAAAAAGGTTTGTCTAACCTATATCTGTTTTTGCAGAAGTTTTTGCAAACAAATAACATACCAGTTAATTATTTTTTGGGAAATGTTTAAAAACAATGTTCTTCCCAGAAATGCATTAATTTTGTATTCTAAGGTTGTTTATTTTCAAATACTTGAGAACAACAACAAATGGAATGTAATACTTTTAAGTCTTGATCATAATGATCACTAACAGTTTGAATGTTTTTCTGCTCTTATGAGATCTGTTGAATATTGAAAACATGACCATAGACTTACAGGCATGGGAAGGTTGAATGAACCACAGAGTTGTTGCTTATTTACAGTTAACTGGTTAAATAGGATTGATTACAAAAAGTATATGGTTAAATGGTTAAATAGGTTTGATTACAAACAGTACAGTTAACTGGTTAAACAGGATTGATTACAAACAGTATGGTTAACTGGTATTTGATTACAAACAGTATGGTTAAATGGTTAAATAGGATTGATTACAAAAAGTATATGGTTAACTGGTTAAATAGGATTGATTACAAACAGTACGGTTAACTGGTTAAATAGGTTTGATTACAAACAGTAGGGTTAACTGGTTAAATAAGATTGATTACAAACAGTATGGTTAACTGGTTAAATAGGTTTGATTACAAACATAACAGTTAACTGGTTTAATAGGATTGATTACAAACAGTAGGGTTAACTGGTTAAATAGGATTGATTACAAACAGTACGGTTAATTGGTTAAATAGGTTGATTACAAACAGTGCGGTTAACTGGTTAAATAGGATTGATTACATACAATCTGTTCAGGTTTTATGCTGTTTGCTGCTCATCAGTATCTAAGGGTTAAAGAAATGAAGCCTTTAAAACTTGAATCTAGTAAGAAAGGCCTTGAATTAAAATTAACTTTCTAGGGACTACAAATTTGTCAAAATACGTATCTAAGTGATAAAGGGTTAAAACGCAATGACTGAAAGTAGATATATCTGACTGAAGGAAGACTTTATGGTGGCGTAAGGACGCTTGGTGCATCTGAGGGAGTGGACTGATCATCTTACTGTTGTATTAGAGGCTAGGAGTGGAATGCAATAACTCTGGGGCTGCAAAGTTGTGATGACATGTTAAACTTTCAATATTGCACTAAGTACCTAGTACTGTATTATATAAAAGCAAAGTTTAACTGTTGCATGAAGTGTGATACTTTGTATGAATGGAAATTGTTATGACTTTTGTCATGTTTGAATGTCGACATAAATGTCTACCAGTCAGTGGTTTAACTTTCATTCATTTTTTTCAATTCAAGATCAACTTCTGAGATTTAAATATCAAATTCCCTTTAGCACACACCCAGTGCAAATTTTCATGTTCTCAAGTTGTACTGTACTAATGTATGCTATGACACTCCATTTTAGGGACAAAGAACACTCCTTAATCAACCATGCCCAAGTCAGTGTAAAAAAGTTTTTTTTATCTTGTTACAAAATTAATTCATGAATATTGAAGTGGAACCTTTTTGTCCACAATTTGCAATGAGGGGCTTTACTTCATTAAGTTGATGAAAAATTTAACCAATCCAAAAATTGCTTTCCTTACGCAATTTTTTTTATATGACAGTCAGTCATGCTCATGCATAACAACAGGACTCCATGATTTAATGTATTTAAAACAAATATTCTGCAAAAAATATCGTCAGGCCTGACAATAAAGTAATCAATTGTTTTACTGAATCCGGCCCTAAAGATTGGAGCAAGGGAAATAAAATAAAGATATTTTCATTCCATTATTGATATAACGCTATTTGCACTCAAAATTATTAGAGTTATACAGGTATTATATATTGGATTTGCTAAAACATAACAGGCCAATGAGTGGGTCAATATACAATCAGGGAAATTTATACGAATGTACAAGAGAGGGTGGATCAGAAATCTTCAATTTTCAAAATTAGGGATTTCTTGTATTCTTATTTCTATATTTAGAATATTTCTTACAGAAATTCCTTTAAGGAAACAGCGCAGACCCAGATGAGACGCTGCATCATGGGTTAACTGTCGCACTGAAATAAATGTAGTGGTGTAGTTTATATGTGGTTTATATTTCAACAAAAACAACAAAATATTTACATGTTTTTATTAATTACATATTTTGTAAAATAACTTAATGTCTTTATCACAAGAAGATACCTATTAGTATAATTTAAGGTTGCATCTTTTGCCATTACGCTAAATTTAACTTCCATTCTTCTACTGTTTAATAGTGACAGTTAATGGGTTCAATATAGTTCTGCAATTACAATATCCAATGGCCAATTCATTATATACATACTACCATTACTACATTGTTCCCTTCCCACAATAGTTCTCAAATAACATTTGAGAATTCATTGAAAAGATTTACTCAGATTTAAAAAAAGATTTTTTTCCATGAGATTTTATGACTTGTTTCTTTTAGACAATCTTTCATGTACTAGACATGTAAATCATTGTCTTGGATTTGCCCAGAGACTGCTAGACTATATCTGTTAATGAATTCTGAATAATTCATGTTTCTATTTGCACTTCAGGGAATGTAACAAAGTTGAATAAGCATGCAATCATGAGATCTTCACAAAGCCCAGATGTGAATAGCAAGATTCAACTGGTGGGTCAAGAACAAAATATTTTCTGAATTTTTTTTTGCAATCACTTTGTCAGAAGGATGTAGGATTTATCAAACACCTGTTTCATTTTAATATTCATATTGTTGAACCTTGTTGAACATTTCACACATCTATGTTTAGTCTTGCATGAGAAGGTTGCATTCCACTGTTTGTGGTGCCACGTCTCCTAATCCTGCGCCCTATAAAGGAGAAAGGATTATTACTTGCCTGTTTGGTGCCATTCCAGAGACCCTGGGTCTACATGGAGAGGATAATCTGCAGTGATAATCTGCCAATGGGATTTCTAGTGTCTTAGGGGAGAGGGTTGGATGCAGTGGGATAAATCAGTGTTTTTTGGGGGGTCAAATTTGGGGCCAAAATTTTCCCATCTAAAAAAGTATATAATTTTTCCAAAAGACAGACTTCAATTCTCTATTCAAGGTTTCAACAACATAAAGTATGTAACAAAAAAAATATCAAGTTCTTTTTCCTATCCAGCTCATTAAGTTTGACTTAAGTAAATTGATAGTCAACATTTAAACTTGAACATCCTTTTGCATTGTTAAATGTCTTTATTCTCTTCCAAAAGAGTTTGTTCCTAAAATCACATTTTTTTAATTAAATTTAACTCAGACAGTGCTTTTAAGACAAACATATGTCATACTTTGAATATTTGCCAATACTATGGCAAAAAGGTGTTATTTTTTTAATACAGCAGCTATCCATGGGTTTGCTTGTGTGTGTCAGTTAATTACAAGACTGTCAATATACTAATTACTCCACTGACATAAGTATAATTGCACAATGTCTATAGATTTAAGTCGGTCTGTATTGAAATCATTTGTTAAAAGTGTAGAATGTTTTAAAGCCACACACCTTGAAATTAAGCACATGTTAATCAATACATATAGATGCAATTTGAAAGTGTGCAAAATCTATAGCCTAGTTAGCAAGTAATTTATTATTCTGTTTAATTTTAAAACCGAAAGTAGAATTTCTTTACGTGTACGTTCATTTCGACAAACACGATTATTTTTAAGTTTTAAAGCGCAAAAAAGATGGATTTCTACTTTGTAACCAATAGATATATTCTTATTGAGATAGATAAAATTAAATCTATAGCCTAGTTAACAAGTAATTTATTATTTTTCAACCGGTACCGCTTTAAAAACCGACAGTAGGATTTCTAGACGTATACGTCCATTTTCGACAAACGCGATTATTGTTAAGTTTCAAAACGCAAAAGAGACGGATTTCTACCTTGTTACCACCAGATATATTTTAATTGGCATAGATAAAATATGTTTCTTATTTATACTTAAATTTACTATGCCATGTATTTCATTTCAAGATGTGTGGCTTTAAAGGGACCTTTTCACGTTGTGGTAAATTGACAAAATTGAAAAAATTTGTTTCCAATTTG
Source organism: Dreissena polymorpha (assembly GCF_020536995.1). NCBI lineage: Eukaryota > Metazoa > Mollusca > Bivalvia > Myida > Dreissenidae > Dreissena > Dreissena polymorpha. The sequence goes on from NC_068369.1 coordinate 12,939,257, forward strand.
CAAATTTTCATAATATATTTGGGATGAAACAGTAATAGTGAACATTTACAATGCTCTAAAATATCCATTATATACATCTTTTTACGATTTTAAAACCTGAAAATTATAAAGTGTAACAAACAAAATGGTATCCGGAGAAGTGCCCCCCCGGAGAACTGCCCCCCGGAGAACTGCCCCCTTATTTTAAAGGTGGCGGAGAGGTGCCCCCCCATCAAATCGGTAGGGGCGGAGAACTGCCCCCCTGTCAGAATTTAGTAGGCGGATATCTGCCTCCCCATCAAATCTGTAGGGGCGGAGAACTGCCCCCCGGTGTCATATTAGTTATTAGTTACGTAGTGAAAACAATACTTACGGGTAATTTTACGTTATCGCCGACCACATTTTATCCGGTAACAATTTAATTTCAGTACAAGTATATTACCATTTATCGAACTGAATAACACAAATTGTCTAGAGGCATGTGATAATACTGTTTAAGGCCCTTGGTACGCATCTGCACCACTCACTATACATGAATGCCTTGTAAAAGTCGTGTTTTAATAAGAGCGCGAAACATAGTCGAGATCCACACAGGAAACGCGTGCGTGTTAATACTGGCAATGTGTTGCAACTAAATATAGACGTGCAACTCGGTACTTATGGAGGAAAAGTTACATCGGAATTAATTTACATTATAAAGATAGTATTGACCCATGGAAAAAAAGTTAATTGACATATAAAAAAGTAAATTAATAGGCAAGGCAAAGGCAATAATTTAGCTGACTTGAAGAAAAAAGTGAAGTGAAGTTGAATTTATAAGCAATTTATTTATGTTGTTTAGTTAATTCATGTCTTCTAGCACCTTATCCGTCGGTAGCATCGCCAGACCGTCGAGTCGTCCGCAGTTTGCATTTTGAGCAGATCATGTCGACATGCCAAACAAACAAAATCGGTAACAGTTGCTTTAATTAGCAGCTAATAAGGCAGGCAGAGAACTTGTTACCGTTAACGATAAGTACCGCGATCTTTTAATCTTTTAATTGGTAGACCGGACCGACCTTAATTGTTAAGAACTTGTTAGCTTTGAATAAAGCCGCATATGGGTTTATTATATTGAACCGTCCAAATCCGTAATTGGCGAAAACAAACAAATAAATTATTGTTTTCAGCTGGCATAAGGATGGATTAAATTGCATGCCAATTGTTTGTTTTTATTACGGGGAAAATATCAAATAATTCAGCCGCGAAAACTTTTTATTAGCAAAAAGTTATTTGTTTTACTTTGTTCACATTGACGAAAATCACGTGATTATAAAGTTGGCGACGTGACGACGTCCATGCCGAGGTAGGTATTTTATGCCGTTTTATAACTTTTATTACTTGTACAACTTTATATTACTTTTGAAATTTCACTCAATTTCCATACATAATAGCAAGAAAGTTACTGGCGTTATTGTCATTATAATACTCGCTTTATATATCACCGCTATTTCTTTAATTAGGGGGCACTTCTCCGGGTCATCAATTCTGACAGGGGGGCAGTTCTCCGCCCCTTATTAATCAGCAGGGGGGCAGTTCTCCGCCCTATACAAAAACAGTGAGGGGGCAGTTCTCCGCCCAGTGAAAAATCTTTGGGGGGGGCAGTTCTCCGGGGGGGGGCACTTCTCCTAGAGCCAAACAAAATGATTGAAAAGAGTTCTGTTGTTGTCATTACATTTTGTGACATTACAAGGATTGCGTATAAAATACACCACTCTTTACATCATCAGAGCACGGATGGGCGAGTGATTAAGGTGCTATAGTTTTACTCCAAGGGTCAGTGCAGTGGTTCGAGCCGTGTTGAGAATTCCTTTTTTTAAATTGCATTCTTATATTTTACTGGAGCTATTAAGTTCCAATTTTTACATTAATCAATTTACAGCATTTTATGACAAACTTCAATACATGCCAAAATCTGTGAAAAGGTCCCTTTAATGAAATACTTACATTAGTCATGTAAGATTATTGCACATTTGTTGAGTCTCAGGGTTATTTTTACCATTTGGTGAATGGGACTTTAAAGGGCCATCCATGGTTTGTGAACAATCGTGTTGTTAAAGACTAACATTGGGCAAACATTGATGTTTTTTTTGTTAAGAAAAACTTTATAATTTAATGAAATGTTTTCAATGTCATATTTACTAAAGTTCAACTGATACAGATGGATAGGGAGATGAACTAAAGAAGTTATTTCATTTTTATTTATTTTATCCATTTTTTGCGGAAGGGGGGGGGGGGTCATCGATGGAATAATAGTGTACTTTTTCGGCGTAAGCTGCATAAGCCAGCTTTTCACCTTAGCCTGACCTTTGTAAGTGTCCAATAAAATTCCAATAAAATTTCCCGCGGCTAGGTACGAATGAATACACTTCATTTATTCCATTGGCTGATTTGAGTATACCACCAGAACATTGGAAACATATCCGCGTCTTTGTAACACTGTTTTACTGTATGAAACAATTTTATCTCGAATGAAAAGGCTTAATAGATAGAACAGTTTTACACTCAATTCTCGACATCAATACAGTTTGTGCGTACACCTTTTATTTTCAGAGTATTACCAGCGCAAGAGCGTTTATACTTAAAAGGCTATGTTCTCATATTTAGTACTTACTTCCTTATTCCTGTCAACATGTTAACATGTAAAAGTATAAAGAGCAATGGAAGCGAGGCCTCACTTTAAAGCATTGCTTTTCAACCCGCGAGGTATATCGGGTCAATTCGCGGACATTCAGAGTTTATATACAGGTCATCACCGGAGTTGGCGGCCAGTAAAATAATCGTTATATAATAAAGACGCTATCCGTGAACTAGGTGACCTGGAATTTTCTTTTGACCAGAAATATGTTAAATGAAGATATTCAGCAATATAATTATGGTATGTAAATAATAGATTCTTAATGTGTTTTCAACAATACAATGATAAATATTATTGTTGATAAATTTAACAATAATTATTCGTCCATATTGCCTATTGTACTAAAGTGATATTATGAGCATGTAACAGTTTATAGGTGTCTATCGCAACCGTTGATTATTTTTGATGTTTCTACTTCATATACACTTATATTAATTAATGCAGCATCATCATACTAAAACAATATACCAGAAAGAGAAAAATAATGCATTTGAATATCAACCGTACTTTCGTTTGACAACTGATCATGCGTTTACGAGTTGAACCTAAATTTTGTTTTAGTGCAGATTTGTTCATACGACACAAAGACACGAAATTGTTTTACGGATCATTTCAGCTTACAGGACTGGGTGGGTCACGTAAGAATATCGAATATAAAATATATTTTTATAAACAACTGGTAGCAAGGTGAGTTGCAGATAATTAATCAGTAACCACATTTTAACTAACTATTTTGACATGTTAATTCTTTTCAGCTCAATTCAACAGTGCAAAATGCCCATAATATCACTTTAAGCATTAGCACGATGATAATTGATACTGTTAATAATCGAATCAAATAGCAATGCCCGACAAACCACTAAAACAGGTTTGTTCGAAGAACGCGCCTATAAATACGGATACTTCTTGTGTGGCCGGTTGACTCATATGTTTAAATTTCACTTCCATTCTTCTTTTGGTTTTCTGTTTTGTATCTATAGGTTCTGCAATATGTTATAATGTAAAATAAGCCGCGAAAACTCCCCGTAACATCCCGTACTGCGTGTGATGCAGCTAAGAACTGCACAGAAAAAGACATTCGCTATACTTGATCTCATTCATTAAACTATTTACGCCGTATATCTTTTTTAAAGATATTTCTTGTTAAAATTGGGAATGGGGCTGAATATCTGCCCCAAATTGGGAAAAAACCCATTCAGTCTGGTGGTTGAATGGGTATTTTGATTTGACTGTCCTATTTATTTCAGGTGGGATGAAGCTGATCTGACCCTAATGACCCTGCCCAGACTGATGTAAGTACAATCAACCAATCTTGTAGAGTAACAATCAACCAATCAGCTGTCTAGTATGAGTACAATTAACCAATCAACTGTCTTGTAGGCCTGTCAATCAAGGAGTCACCTTAATGACAGACCAATTAGGTGGAACAATGTCCTCCTAATTGGCAAGAGTAACATGGTAAGGTTGGAATAACTTGGGTCAATAATTTATGTACTTATTTACTGTTAATGATGATTTCAATGTGAAGTTCAATTAATGGTTATTTTGTATTATCTATAATTTTAATTAGTTTTAATATGAACATATATTGATTGCTGTGTTGTGCTGTTATGTTTAACCCATTTATGCCTAGCGTCTAGAAAAAAGGCCTTGGCAAACAGCGTAGACCCAGATGAGACGCCGCATGATGCGGTGTCTCAGAAATGTCTGCGCTGTTTGCTGAAAAGAATTTCTGTAAGAAATATTATAAATATAGAAATAAATATACTAGACATCCCTAATTTTGGAAATAAATTGAACCAATTTAGAAGGATGGGAGAGTCCACTAGGCATAAATGGGTTAAGTTATAGTGCCGTACGTTATCGATCACATCAACTTTTTGCTCACATGCTTGAGAAAATCGGAGCAAATTAAGCAGTTATTCGATCAATCTTTATTGTTGATTTACTACTGATGGTCAATAAAACATTAGTGGATGTGAAGAAAAAAAGATGTTTATTTCCACTTTGTCCATGAAAATGCTTGATTTATTACAAACTTATTGTTAGAAAAGTGGATTCTGAAAATAATTGATTGTTATTCTTTTTTAAATGGATAATGAGTGAGCACTGTCATTACATTGGAGGTGACTCTGTGAGTGAGCACTGTCATTACATTGGAGGTGACTCTGTGGAGTGAGCACTGTCATTACATTGGAGGTGACTCTGTGGAGTGAGCACTGTCATTACATTGGAGGTGACTCTGTGGAGTGAGCACTGTCATTACATTGGAGGTGACTCTGTGGAGTGAGCACTGTCATTACATTGGAGGTGACTCTGTGGAGTGAGCGCTGTCATTACATTGGAGGTGACTCTGTGGAGTGAGAACTGTCATTACATTGGAGGTGACTCTGTGGAGTGAGCACTGTCATTACATTGAAGGTGACTCTGTGGAGTGAGCACTGTCATTACATTGGAGGTGACTCTGTGGAGTGAGCACTGTCATTACATTGAAGGTGACTCTGTGGAGTGAGCACTGTCATTACATTGGAGGTGACTCTGTGGAGTGAGCACTGTCATTACATTGGAGGTGACTCTGTGGAGTGAGCACTGTCATTACATTGAAGGTGACTCTGTGGAGTGAGCACTGTCATTACATTGGAGGTGACTCTGTGGAGTGAGCACTGTCATTACATTGGAGGTGACTCTGTGGAGTGAGCACTGTCATTACATTGGAGGTGACTCTGTTGAGTGAGCACTGTCATTACATTGAAGGTGACTCTGTGGAGTGAGCACTGTCATTACATTGGAGGTGACTCTGTGGAGTGATCACTGTCATTACATTGGAGGTGACTCTGTGGAGTGAGCACTGTCATTACATTGGAGGTGACTCTGTGGAGTGAGCACTGTCATTACATTGGAGGTGACTCTGTGGAGTGAGCACTGTCATTACATTGGAGGTGACTCTGTGGAGTGAGCACTGTCATTACATTGGAGGTGACTCTGTGGAGTGAGCACTGTCATTACATTGGAGGTGACTCTGTGGAGTGAGCACTGTCATTACATTAGAGGTGACTCTGTGGAGTGAGCACTGTCATTACATTGGAGGTGACTCTGTGGAGTGAGCACTGTCATTACATTGGAGGTGACTCTGTGGAGTGAGCACTGTCATTACATTGGAGGTGACTCTGTGGAGTGAGCACTGTCATTACATTGGAGGTGACTCTGTGGAGTGAGCACTGTCATTACATTGGAGGTGACTCTGTGGAGTGAGCACTGTCATTACATTGGAGGTGACTCTGTGAGTGAGCACTGCCATTACATTGGAGGTCACTCTGTGGAGTGAGCACTGTCATTACATTGGAGGTGACTCTGTGAGTGAGCACTGTCATTACATTGGAGGTGACTCTGTGGAGTGAGCACTGTCATTACATTGGAGGTGACTCTGTGAGTGAGCACTGTCATTACATTGGAGGTGACTCTGTGGAGTGAGCACTGTCATTACATTGGAGGTGACTCTGTGACCCATCAAATTGATTGCTCAATAATGCTGTTTCTTTCATCAATAAGCTTTTTGTAATCATTTGAAAATTGATGTTATTTGATGCAAATATGTACAAAATTTTCAGATCACCCCCTCCCCCCCTAACAAAGCTCCATGGTGACTAAGCTAGAATTTATGTCCCAAAAATGTAGCAAAACTCAATACTGATGTCAAAATGTTGACCTAAAATGCAGAATGTGTACAAATGAGTTGAACACTGCAACAGTTTTGTTTTGGTATTTCATTTAATTACACTTCAGTAAGTATGTCATTAATAAAGTAATATTCATTTATTAACATAGCTGTATAGCTGTTTGTTGGAATTGCTTGGGATTTTTAGAGGAGAAAGAAACTAGAAACAGTTCTTGGCAGAATTTCTTCAATATTCAGTAAATAATATTATTCAGAAATTCTTGCTCCCGCTGTTGCATTCTTGATTGTTATTGGGGGGGGGGGGGAACTGCACTTATACTATGATGGTTGGCAACTGGGTATTGTGCCAGAGGAGTTTAATTGCAGTCATTATGATTGCAGGGAGGCATTTTAGTTTCTGTTACAAAGCATACATTGTTATGTCATGCAATAACTGTCATAGAACTGGCCTTATGTTTCCTTGAATCATGGATTGGTGAACAATTGGAATCAATTTTCTTCAGAACTGCACAGAAATCAATGAAGATAAACATGGGTGCTGTTTCACTCTCAATCTTCTGTTGCAGTTTTCAGACAGTGGATGCAGTTATTCTCTAGTAGATAATGGCATGTTGTCTGTGACTGTATTCAGCATGATTCCAGATGTTAAAGGAGACCAGTTTTTTTATGCATACAACACAAGCTTATAATTATTATGCTGTATATTTAACATGAATCTCATGCAAATCCTGTGAACAATCTTAAGGCCACATTTATTTCTAAATATTCATTATAAACTAATTAATTTTGGTCAGATTATTTGTCCTACTGATATCTCCTCAGAGCTGGAAACTGGGGTATGTGGGGTCAAAAACTATGGGCAAAGGGTGTGAACACTACAGAGGCCATGTTTATTATCATTTCTATGAAACTTGGTCAGAAGATTTGTCCCAATATATGTATCCCGGAAAAACAACTTTTTGGAAAAAAACACTAATCTGCTGGTACAAATAAACATGACCCATTTATAATCCTTTCAAAATCACACACCGTATAAACCGTGATTATTTAAAGTAAGCTTTCATTGGTTGATGTAATGGACCAGCGTTGTTTGTACCGGGGTGATTAGTGGGTTTTTCTAAACTCATGCTTTTCCTGGATCAGTCTATTATATTTCTCAACTGGGTTCCAAACTGGGTCATGAAGGGTCAGAAACTAGGTGACTTCTACAAATTAAAAAAAGAGCTTGTGAACACAATAGAGGCCACATTTATTGCTCAATCTTCATTAAACTTATTCAAAAAATGTGAAATGAGTTTGTTAGACAAGTAAGATATGATTCCTGTCCATTATACAACATGGCTGCCATGATACTGAGCAGTTTTCCGTAAGTGGCTTAACCCTTTGCATGCTGGGTAATTTGTCGTCTGCTAAAATGTCGTCTGCAGAATTTCTAAAATTAGCATTTTCTTCATTTTTTTCAAAGAATACTATCAGAATAGCAAACAGTTTGGATCCTGATGAGACGCCATGTGGCGTCTCATCTGGATCCAAACTGTTTGCAAAGGCCTTTAAAATTCAGCTCCAGCGCTTTAAGGGTTAACCCATTTATGCCTAGCATCTAGAAAAAAGGCCTTGGCAAACAGCGTCACAAAGACCCGGCGGCGTCTCATCAGGGTCTGCGCTGTTTGCTTAAAGGAATTTCTATAAGAAATATTCTTAATATAGAAATAAATATACTATACATCCCTAATTTTGGAAATAAATTGATCCAATTTAGAGGAATGGGAGATCCACTAGGCATAAATGGGTTAAGTAAAACAATTTAAATTATGCTCAAGAAGTCAGGTTTTTACCAACTCATCATGAAACTTGCAAAGAACATTAACATTTTCAGAGTTTGAAAATTTCACTAATTAAATTCTTTTGGGTCTCACATGAGCACCTTAGAGCCTTTTGGCCTCTTAATATATTTCAAGCAGTGTATCTTTATTATAGGTCTTACAAAATTATATAGAATAGATTATAAAGAATATAGGAATGATTACCAAAAAAATAGAGTTATTTTCAGGGACTTTAACCCTTTGCATGCTGGGAAATTTGTCGTCTGCTAAAATGTCGTCTGCAGAATTTCTAAAATTAGCATTTTCTTCAATTTTTTTCAAAGAATACTATCAGAATAGCAAACAGTTTGGATCCTGGCGTCTCAACTGGATCCAAACTGTTTGCAAAGGCCTTTAAAATTCAGCTCCAGCGCTTTAAGGGTTAATATTCTGTTTACATTTGTAATTGTTAACCAACATTTGCTAAGTGTATGTATCAAAAAGTTTCCCCAAGAGTAAACTTTGTATTTAACCTCACATTTTATTCACAATCCCCTTCATCATGGATATATCTTGTTTCAAATAAATCTTGATAGTAGTATACTTGTAACATTAGCTGATTTACCAAGTTGTACCACCCTAGATATTATCTGTTCTTTAATAGAGTAGTATTTCGTGGCCAATGAACCTCCTTATGAAAGTTTTTTTTATATTTATAGTACATTATAGATGTGAGCCGCACTCTGTGAAAAGGGGATTTAACCCTTTCAGTGCGGGAACCGAATTTTAAAGGCCTTTGCAAACAGTTTGGATCCAGATGAGACGCCACAGAACGTGGCGTCTCATCAAGATCCAAACTGTTTGCTATTCTGATAGTATTCTTTGAAAAAAATAGAAGAAAATGCTAATTTTAGAAATTCTGCAGACGACATTTTAGCAGACGACAAATTTCCCAGCATGCAAAGGGTTTAATGCATGTGCGTAAAGTCAGCACAGGCTAATCAGGGACGATACTTTATGCACATGCATTGTACCAGTGTGCAGACTGTTTGAACTGCACAGTCTAATTGAGGACAACACTTTATGCACATGCATTAAACATTTTCACAGAGATAAGCCCATATATACTTTTAGATATGTAAGGATATCTTTAAATTTATGGTCAGAAGTAGCTTTCAACGGAAATAAAGATCACATGGCAGCTATTGGGTAATTTCATAACAATGTTTTTAAGAGCATTGAAGCCTGAACAAATCAAGCATATTTGAAGTTAAAATGTCCACTCATCTTTGGGGAACAAAACAAGGCTTAATGTCTATTGTCACAATTTTTACCTACGAAAAATTAGATCTGGAGGTTATTGCATATTTCATGGTGATAATTTCTTTATAAAAGACTTCTTAAAATCTTTGATTCAAGTAACTTCTTTTGGGACAATGTGTGAAGATGATATTAAGCCTTGACAGTTTTTCTCAGGGGAATAGTCAACTTGTTATGTAGGGTACAACTGCAGTTATAATAATGATCAAACTTTAAAACCAAGCTTTAAACAAATTGGTGTTTTTTTCTCATTATATATATAGAACCCAAATCATTATATAGTGTAAGATATTGGAATTACTACCTTAGTGGAGGAAACTAGACTAACAGCAATTACATAACTCATATATCAACACCTTAAACTTATGATTTGTTTATTTTATATTTTATGATGAAAACAATAAATGGTTAGATTGTTGTCATTTGTATTGTGCCAATACTCACGGTGCTTTCATGTGCTTTTATGTCTGTAAGTATTTCTTTTTAATTAGTTTAAGTTAAACATATTAATTTTAGTTCAATTGCATAGAAAGCGCAAAGAAAGCCTAAAGCTTATGTGAAATGCTCTTGAATCTGTTTCCTAGGACTAGAACCAGTACTTGTTGTCTATTGGGAAAATCTAAAGAATGCTCCCACAGTGGTGATGGATCCCTTGACCTCCCGATCGCTCGGCGGACACAATATCCACTTCACCACTGCGACCTATCTAAAATTTTGATTTTAATTAAATCTTTTTAATTATTTCCTTCTTTTTGTCAAGGATTCGCACATGTTTAACTGACTTTAATAGCTTGATCCTTGTTTATCAAAAACAAAAATAGATGTGTGTATAAAAAGCAAAGGTTCTGCTCTAGCTTGCTTTGCTTGTCTGTCTTTGTCCTGGTGGAGTGTCTATGTCAAGTAAGATACAGCTTAAAATAATGTATTCATTGTGACAAATGACAATTGTTAATTATTTGCTGTGATCTGGTAAATATGGTTAATTAATATCTTATGGATTTGTGTACCTGTATACAGATAAGGTGAGACATTTTTTAATTATGCTATACTTTCCTTATTATTTGCCCTGATTGTTAACTTCACAACACAGGAATCAAACAAGTGTTTTGATCCACAACTGTTTGGTGTACAAAAGTAGCTTAAATATCAAAACCCTTCGCTTTGTGAGACCCCCTACCTCAGGTAGACAGTCCACTAGTCCTCAGACTAGTAGCCTGTGCTATAAGGTAAACAGACTGCTTTACATTGAAGACCCCCCTATGTCAGGTAGACTATCCACTAGTTTAGGAGCCTGCCCTATGAGGTCAACAAACTGCCTTGCCATTATCATGATGGGCTCAAGACCCATATAATGGCTGTCATAAATTATCCATAAGTGTCCGGTAAATATTTGTCAAACTATAATAAGTTAAATAAGTCAAAGCAGTTTGTTGAGAGCGGCAATAATGGGGATCCCATTTGGGCATCATATTTATTTTTTCTGAAATATCTACTATAAAATCAGTTATATTCCTGTGCATGAAATTGTAATGTTTTTTTTAACAGAATGATATTTTGTGGCCAGGTAAATGAGTGGATTTCTGATTTTGGAATAACAAAATTAGGAATTTGGGTCAGACATTTTCTGATGTAGAGCTATTTGTGTTAAATTAATTTTGTTACATGAAATCTATTGAAATTTAAGTCCAACAAAAAGTCATCTTTTACAGTATGTTTTGATCGTATAATGATCCTTCAATGAAATAATAATATTAAGCTTCTACTCATACAGTGATAAAAATATTTGCAAAGTTTCCTTATGAAAGTAAAAAGTCAACTTAGATAATTATGTGCATGTATATGATTGGATGTACCTACCGTTTGTAGTGAAGGGATAAGGGGACAAAGGGACTCAGAGGAAAATAAAGTTTTATAAAAAATAGCAAAATGCTCTTGTTGGTAAATTCATTGATAATCCAATCTGAATCCAAATTACAAAAAAAACTGTTTGCGATGTGATGTTTTGTAAATAAAAAATATACATAAACATTGTGGGTAGATTCATAGTATTTTAATTTATGTTGTTTAAATGTTGCTCAGGGTTGCAGAATTCCAAAGACATTATTGAACATGTTCCTAAAACAACAACAAACAAGATAGCCGTGCAATTGTTGGACAAACGGCATCCGGCCAATAGGTTCCCGATCGTTTTTATAGCATTTAATTGGGTGCAGATTGTCAGGGTTGACAATTTAATCGGATACCAATTATCCTGGTTGGCAAATTTACAAGGTGACAATTGTCAGGGAATGAAAAAAACGCAAGGAGCTGATTGTCCAAGTGCCGTTTGTCTGGAAACTGTTCGGAGTATTAAAAATACTTGTGAGACTTAATGGTTGAGCTTGTTTATTAAGTCATGTACAACTGTTTCAGAAAACAATAAAATTTACAACTGTTTTCTTACTGATAACAAATAGCTGTTTATTGTAAATAATCTTTTGGAATACATGTGGTGACATCAGCTAAATGTATTTAATGTGTAAAAAATGTAAGCTGAAATTAATATCAAATAAACCGTTCTGACTTCGTACTAATGTAGAATCACAGTTATTTTCTAGGTCTAACTTTTTTAACACTTTTTTGCACGTCTAGAATTACACAAATTTATAACATTGGTGATTATTTACATTGACATATTCAGCAAGATTGTTTGTCTAAACTTAAATTGAAAGTGGACAAATTAAGACTACACAAGAAGGTCTGCGATTGAAATTGCACCTAAAATTTAACCCTGCAAATTTTAGTGCTTCCACCGTAGTACCGTATGTAACCTAGTGTCTCACTAACTTATTACATGGCCCATTTACAAAATTAATAAGCTGCGGTGGGGATGTAAAGATGGTTTAGTATTGCAATTTTTCTGATTTACAGCTTCTAGGGAATGAAATAAATAGCCTATGAAACATATCATGTTATAATGTCTAGAATCTTTTGACAAATGTAAACTGAAACGTAAAAATTTTCCCACAGTGTAACACTTGTTCACTGAGTGAGAAACTGATGGCTCTGGTAAACATATGCCCACTAGTCAAAGGATAGAGCACACTAATTTTATTAGGTGTGAACATTTTCACAAAAATTTCTTATTTGAAATGGCCTACTTCCACTGAGCGAGTTTGCAGTAATTTTTGCTTAAATAGGCTGCATGCAATCTGATGTTTAATTTAAACTGCCTGATCAAACAAGCTCAATGGATTATTATGGTAGAAAATGAAGTGCATCAGTAAACACTGGGAAAACGCATAAATGAATGAAGTGTTTAACTGACTCCATTGACAGTAATTTATGAGTGATTTACATTGAATATTACAGGGACTATGTTATTAAAACGGGCCTTAAAATGGAAATACAAAAAAATCGCATTGGAAAAAATAATTATGTCTTATAAGAACTGATAACAACTTAATATATTTGATAAGAAAAAAGTTGATGCACTCTGAAATGAAAATGATTTATGTTTGGCCCTTTTTATTTTGACATTTAAAAGTCATAATTTTGAGTAATCTATATATCCACACATTGGACTGGATTATTTACCAAGCATGATATTGCAGTTGTTTAAAGCATGGCCGACTGTAATTTCAACTGTGTTGCTAAGTCAAGAGTTTGAAACCTACAAGGGGTTTAATTTTTTCAGATTTTTTTCAGGTTAGTTTTTATCAAAGTTCTCATTTCCTATTTTATTGTTTGGTATTAATTAATGAACATGTTCTAGTAAAATGCAACTGTTTAAAATATGTTATATGCGTTGAAGTACTCATTTATTTTTCCTTACCATAGTAGCTTAAAGTAGGTATAGTGTGCAGTATATTGTGGCAACTGTGGCGACTGGCCAATTTCCAGTCTGCAGTTTTGGTCTGTCAGTTTTAAATTTATCAGTTCATTTCAGTATTTATACAGCGCCCAATTTGAATTCAAGTTGTTTTGTCCATTCAATCATTTCATCAATTTGCAAGGCTTTGATGTGGATGCCGAATCTTAAATGAGAGGTATTGAACTGAGTGTTGAGCTGAGTGTTTAGCTGAGTATTGAGCTGAGTGTTGAACTGAGTGTTGAGCTGAGTGTGTTGAACTGAGTGTTGAACTGAGTGTTGAGCTAAGTGTTGAGCTGAGTGTTGAGCTGAGTGTTGAGCTGTGTGTTGAGCTGAGTGTTGAGCTGAGTGTTGAACTGAGTGATGAACTGAGTGTTGAGCTGAGTGTTGAGCTAAGTGTTGTGCTGGGTGTTGAGCTGTGCGTTGAACTGAGTGTTGAGCTGTGTGTTGAGCTGAGTGTTGAGCTGTGTGTTGAACTGAGTGATGAACTGAGTGTTGAGCTGAGTGTTGAGCTAAGTGTTGAGCTGAGTGTTGAGCTAAGTGTTGAACTGTGTGTTGAGCTGAGTGTTGAACTAAGTGATAAACTGAGTGTTGAGCTGAGTGTTGAACTGAGTGTTGAGCTGTGTGTTGAGCTGAGTGTTGAACTGAGTGATGAACTGAGTGTTGAGCTAAGTGTTGAACTGAGTGTTGAACTGAGTGTTGAGCTGAGTGATGGACTGTGTGTTGAGCTAAGTGTTGAGCTGTGTGCTGAACTGAGTGTTGAACTGTGTGTTGAACTGAGTGTTGAGCTGAGTGTTGAGCTGTGTGTTGAGCTGTGTGTTGAGCTGTGTGCTGAACTTAGTGTTGAACTGAGTGTTGAACTGAGTGTTGAGCTGAGTGTTGAGCTGAGGTGAGTGTTGAACTGAGTGATGAGCTGAGTGTTGAGCTGAGGTGTTGAGGTGAGTGTTGAACTGAGTGTTGAGCTGAGTGTTGAACTGAGTGTTGAACTGAGTGTTGAACTGAATGTTGAACTGAATGCTTCTTTTGCTACTGGCCTTTCCCTGTGATGATTTCTAGAATATTTCTAGAATTATTCATGAATAGGTCTAGATTATTAATGAATAATTCTAGAATAAATTCTAACGATATCCCTCAAACATCAAATGGCTGCTTCTAGAATTTTGGTTCTAATTATTTATGTTTTTAATCTGAGAATCATTATTGTTAAATTGATTTAATGGTTCTTCAAGATTATCAAATTCTTAGAAAATTATAGTATACTTTTGCAGAGAAAAGTCAATGGCATTGTTGGTTGGTTTTGTATATTATATAAGATGCAAAAGCTATAAGGTGTGTTCATTTAAATATATTTAATTATTTTGTCTACATTTCTTATAGTTATACAAAATTTCTTGTCATGACATATATCAAAGTAATCTCTTTTCAAGATATAGTTTTTGCATCTTAATTTAGTCCCTCAGTTTTCCTACAGGATTTTAACATTTACATCTCCATGGCAACATTTACGTCTTCATGGCAACATTACATCTCATGATTGCAATGTTCCATTTCTGCCCACAGAAGCACTGCAAACATTTCAAAGAATTGCTTTTAATCAAATTTCTGTGAATTTAAAGCGGATTGAAATCCCGCCATTCATTCTCATTAACACTAAATCCACATTACAGAGACAGTTCTAAGAGACCAAACTGACTTATAGATGAATGTATACCATAGTTGCCTTGCATTTTCACATACAAATGCCAATTTGTGTTCATTTAAAATGAAATGAGGACTGTGAGAACTGTGTCCCTGGATTATTTATTGTACTTTTTTTAATGGTGCATGGGAAAGCAGTTGACTTTTTGAGTCGCGTTTTGAGAAAACTGGACATAATGCATGTGCATAAAGTGTCATTCCAGATTAGCCTGTGCAGTCCGCACAGGCTAATCAGGGACAACACTTTCTGTCTAAATTTGATTTTTGCTAAGAAGAGACTTCATTTTAACGACAAATGCCACAAAAGGGGAAAGTGTCGTCCCTGATTAGCCTGTGCAGACTGCATAGGCAAATCTGGGATTACACTTTACCCACATGCATTAAGCCTTGTTTTCCCATATGTAGGCTCATATAATAGTGTGACAACTATGTGATTTGTAACTATGCAAAATGAATTATGCAAACATTGTGTTCAAGTCATTCTCCATGAATTAACCTGGATTGTATTATTCAATATTCTTATTAAATTCAGTATTGTTCAAACAATTTAAATGTACTTATAATCATAAAATTTTTGGTTGCATATACTTTCATCTGCTCTATGTTTATAAACACCCTGAGTATGTTATTTGGAGTGAATGTTATTTCCATCAGAACGATAATGAGTTTTCATGGTAACGACCCGCATAATTGTATCATAGCCTGTCCTGGGATGATGGGATTGCATAGACCTAAACACGCTACGTAAACATGCCACGTCCATAAACCTACATGAAACCATCCCCAAATTGTATTATTGTAGTCTTTGAGCTAAATATGAAATGTTCTATATTATCTGTGGATGAATATTAACTGGCTAAGAAACCAACATTATATCGAATAAAGTTTCACCAGTGTAAAAAAACATATGCTACTAACATTACTGCAATTGGTTCTAAAATATAAACAAAACTGTATTATTTTCATGACAATCATAATAGTTTTCTTAAGGTATTACAAGTTGCATACAATTTCATACCCTGTTTGAGGTTCCTGGCAGCATCAGCTGATGGCAATAATATTTTTGTTTGATGCGATGCATTTCCTGAGGCTCCAGAAAGAGTTGCATGTGCAACACAGCATTGCATTGCTTCAGTCTACAAGATTACACCTTGAATGAGAAGTGTTTTTGATATCCATCTGTCAGCTGCAATTCAATCAGACACTATCTTTGAAGTTAAAACCGTATATCATAATGCATTTGAAGTGTGCAGATCTGCATGTTTTATTTTCGCACAAAAATGTTTTCTTATTTTTAATGTAAATAGGTGCTCTGGTGCAAAAACGATCTATTGTTATTGAATTCTGCAAACGTCCAGCATTAACTATGGAATCTTAAATCATAAAACACTACATTGTTGTAAAAGGTTTTATTGTTACATTCAAATGTTGTTTAGGACAATCCAAACAACATTGTAAACCGAATTAAAAATCACTACAATTTAAATGTAAATGCACTCAAGTAATTTTTGGTGCTTATAATTCTTTCTGCTCTATGTTTATAAATACCCAGAGTATGTTATTTAGAGTGAATGTTATTTCCATCTGAAAGATAATGAGTTTTCATGGTAACGACCCGCATAATTGTATCATAACCAGTCCTGGGATGATGGGATTGCATAGACCTGAACACGCTACATAAACATGCCATGTCTATAAACCTACATGAAACCATTCCCAAATTGTATAGTATTGTGTTAAACAGTTCAATTTATCTGCGGATGAATATTAACAGGCTAAGAAACCAAAATTATATAATATAAAGTTTCACCAGTGTTAAAAACAACATGATCGAGCTGCAATCATTACTGCAGTCTGGTTTACAAATATAAATATACTTGTATTGTTTTCATGAACAGTATGATATTTAGTGTAAAGCATTGCAATTTGGTTCCCTGTCTGAGGTTTTCCCCGCAGGCTGCTGACAGCTGAAGGCACATTTAATGTGCATGCATTTCCTTAGATGACTGGTGAAGCCTACGTGAGCTGTTTGATTTTTATAATAATACACCTTGAATTGCAGAATAAGAAAAGATTGTTTTTTATATCCTCATGCCAGCTGCATTTCAATCAGAACTTATCTTTTAAGTTAAAACTGCAAAGCAAAATGCATTTTCAGTGTGCCTGCATGTTTTATTTGGCACAAAATGTTGTTCTTATTATCAATTTAAGAAATTCTCTGGCGCAAAATATGTTCTTATGTTTGTGATTTATGTGAAATTGCCATGCATTAACTCTGCATGAAATCTTAGCTCATAAAACACTACATTGTTGTGAAAGCTTTTGTTGTTACATTCAAATGTAATTAAGGACAATCCAAACAATATTTCAGACATAATACAAAATCTGCAATGTTTCAATGAAGGGGAATATAAAGTTTCCTTGTGGATCAGTTATGAACAGTGCAATTTCTGACGGGGCTTCAACTAAATACACATGTATCTGTAATAAGAATAAATCTTGTGCAGAATCAATAAAGAATAGTAACTTGAAATAAGGCACAAACCCTTCGTGATGTAGCCTCACTCAGAATTTCATCCCATACTACCTGTTGAGCAGTTTTTGCGCTGAATTACTTTTATGATAAATAAAACTGCAGGACTGCATTCCGAGGTGTGTGGATGTGAGGTATAATGGACTGAAGATAATGCTGATAATGTGGCTGGAGCTAGAGTATCTCTGACACGCGCAGGCTGCCCAGATATCAAACAAGCTGGCAATCATAAAGTGGAGATGTAGGAAACATTATTACCTATAAATTGTATTTGGCATCAAAGATTAGCTGAGTTTATGGCGGCAAGGAAAGAAATGATGTTTTTATACATGGATTACAGTTGGAGGGTAGATGAAGAGCCTGGCTTCAATGTTGCTAGTTTACAAAGTAAATCACAGAGCAGCATCTTAGAAAATTCTCATTTGATGTGAACATGGCCACTTGTGTAGTTCCATTAATTTTAAGCAATACAAGTTAATTTTACTACAATATCAGTGAAATGGTTACAGTAATTTAAACAGAATACCACAGAGCAGAATTAGTCTTTGAAAATTTTCATTTGATGTAAACAATTTAGTCAGAGTGAAATGGTAACAGTAACAGAATATCACAGAGTGTTTAACTAAAACATTATAATGGGATTTGCTTTGGTATATGAAAAAGCCAGCATTGCAAGTTGAGCTAATTCCAGAGACACCATTGCCACAGAGGCGACACTTTCCGCTTTAATTCTATGTTTTGTTTAAAGGAAGTCTCAAGTCTAAGCGTAAAGCCCGATGAGGCAGAAAGTGTCATCCCTGATTATAGCATGTGGGGGACTGCAAATACTTATCTAGGACTCAAATAAATCACTCCGATATGTAACCATCATAAGTTCTTCTTATAAACTGTATTCACAAAGTTCAGCAATCAGGATCAAGGTCCCAATAATGTTTTGCAATACAACATAATTTTACAAATGCCATTCAGTACAAACATGCATTAGTGTATCCATAGCTACCATCTTGGTTGTTTTACTCATGTTGCAGTTATGAATGCATGGCTACCATGTGTTTTGATTATTATCATCACACAAATTTGCAACACAACATAAGATTTTCTGATCATCAATTCAAGGGATAAATTAAAAACATATTTTATTGTTTTCATTGATCTGTAAATCACTAAAGCAACTCCCGGAGTGTGTGAATCTGCTGTAAGTCAGTGTGGGGCATAATTGATGGCTGATTCAAATGTGAAAAAAAACATGAAGATTCATCCATCAATCCAACCTAAGTTTGATGTTTTCTTTGTATATTTATTTGTGTTGTTCAAATTCCCCACTGAAAGCGGAGGCATATAGTTTAAGAATTGTCTGTTCGTCAGTGCGTTCCTCTGTCCCAAAATTTGCAGGGCTATATCTCAGAAACTATAAGATTTCATAATGAAACTTCATGGGTGTATAGAAATCAATGAAGAGGAGTTCCATAAACAAAGAACCATAAATAAACCCTACACTTTCTTAAATAAGAGATATCGCCCTTTGTTGTTTTTATATGATGTATCTTTTCAGGGCTATATGTCAGATACTACAAAAGATTTCAACTCTAAATTGCAGGAGTGTGTAGATATCAATAAGGAGAATTGCAATGCATAAAACAATAAACCTACACAGCTTTGTTATTTTGTTAGGATTTTACCATGCATCGAGAGATGTTCAAATGCCCTTATGTAATCATTTGTCGTCATTTTACCCCTTTGACCTTGACCTTGAACTTAGGGTCCGTGTTAAGCTTGCGAAATCTGCATATAGGTTTCGAAAAAGCGTTTTTCGGGTCACATGTCTTCCGATGGAGACAGCTCTTGTTATGAGCTTTTTTTATAGATTAAATTAAAACTTGGTGGTTTAAGTATGTACATGCAAAAATGATTAAGGCACAACAATTTGTTCTTTCACACCATCTTTTAATAGCACCACCTTTTAATGTCATGTTTTGTAATTTAAAATAATTCAAATTCATTTTGATGAGGAGCGTTATTTTAGGACTGTTTTGTGCATAGCTAGCTTGGAAAGTGCACCCATCTATAAACAATGTTTATTTGGCCGGGGATATCAATTCAACGATTTTGTTTGTTAATCAAAGACAAAATATACTGACAGGTATGACAATGTTTTCAAAAAACAAAGGCAAACAACTGCATTCAAGGTAGCTAATTGATTTCCTATTGTTTTGGTATCAGCAAACTTGTTTCACGCCCAGATGGCTTTAAAGGCGGAACGGTATCATGACCAGGTGATGGAAAGATTATCCAAAGACTTGCATTTTGGCAGTCAAGATGATATGCATAGTGTATAGCACCCCTCCATTGTTTTTCTTCTATAGATGTAGGATATAATTTCCTATAAAAGGTTGGGAGATGAATAAACATTAATAGTTTTGAGATCTACAAACTAGTTTTGGTTTGTTATTGTAGTGTGTGGAGCATGTCAGATGTCAGAATAATTATGATTGCATAGATAATTGTTTGACATAATTATGGTAATTATCATTTGTATCTCTTCAGTTTTGCTTGAAGTTTGAAGGGGGCATAACCAAATGCTTGTTGGATGTCAGGGTTTGAACCCTACTGGGTGACTGAGAACATTTACAAAAAAATAAATGTCATAGCAAATATAGAGAACTATAATACTGGGGCAAATTGTGCAGTAATGCATAAAAATTGTGTGCAAAATAAAGGTAATCATATTTTATAGGTAGCTCTTGGGGAATGTTTTTTTATTTATTTTAAATATCAACTAAGCAATTAACACTGTTGTAACAACTCAGATTAACTCTGTCATATGATGTGACAGTGTCATAGCATGTATATACAATGCCTCTAGCAAGTCAGTTTTTAACAGCATAGCATTCCAATTCAACTATAAGGATACTTAAATAAACAACAAATGTATGAGACTTATAATCATTTTATATATTTCATGATAACCTAAGTACGTAATTCATATGAATTCAAGAACACATAACAAATATGGATAATTCACAATTACAGGAGTTTACCAAAAATAAACAAATATGGGTGTGAACTAATTTTAAAATGCCAGTTTTAAATGACCATAATATTGCTGCAATCCTCTTTTTGATGTAATTCTATATGGAAATGCCAGCTAAACAAATAATGTGGCCAGTAATGAGCTTGATATATGTGGCGGTCAATGTACTGTACAGCGCTAATTTTCCGCTTCATTTATCTGAAATGTTAACAATGCTAAAACTGATGTTTCTCATCTGGATGGAGGCAGGGGATGTGGTAACAAGCATGGTGAGCCAGGCTATGGGAAAATGGGGCTTAAGTCATGTGCATAAAATGTTGTCTACATTCATGGCTTATCAAGGACAGGCTAATCAAGGACAGGCTAATCAAGGAAGACACTTAATGCTGTCATGAAATATTTCGTTTAAAGGAAGTCTTTTCTAAAAGAAAATTCAGTCTAGGCAGAAAGTGTTGTCCCAGATTAGCCTCTGCAGACTGCACAGGCTAATGACACTTTATACACATTAAATTAGCCCTGTTTTTCCCAGAGTGCAGCTGAGGGGAAAGATTTGTTAACTAACATAGTTGTTAACTAACATAGTAGTTTTTAGTTGGTCGCGTTAGCGGCCAGCTAAATGTACAGAGCATATTTTGCAAATCAGTATGTGCTTAGAAGCCTTAAGTACGGTAAGAACCACAACTCACTCTGCAAGGGACGATTACCGCTGCCTGTCTGCAGCAGACCACAAATGATTCTGCTCTAGCAGTGAGTGTATATTAATATACCCTCTAGCAGTGAGTTTATATACCAGCTTGTAAGTCGACATTGGCCAGTCTACTTGTTTATCATTGAAATTTGTACATATTGGCTGCTTTCAGGGAAAACGGGGCTTAATGCACGTCAAATAAGATAAGCCTGTGCTCACTGATTAGCCTGTGCAATGCGCACAAGCTAATCAAGGACGACAACAGCGAACAACTGCAGTGCCTTCAGCGCTTTGATTCACTTATTGTTGCTACTCAACCATTTTAGCAGTGTGATGTCAGCTGGGATAGAAAGATAATGCTTTTTTATGTGAAGGGTTATTACGACATTGCATTTGGCAAAAAATTAATTCTTTGATTATAAAAAATAGTATCTTAAATATGAATACTTAATATTCAAACACACATAAATGCACGATTTGTTTCAAGAAATGCCTGTTTGATAAGGACAGAAAGATTCATAAACATGTGCTGTTTGTTACTTATAGTTTTTAGGAAATGTACATTTGCATGATATGCACCTAATAATGTCTTTCTCATTTTGATGTTACGACTGCATTTTACCACAGTAAATTTTGTGCACATAGCATTTTATTGCGGCCGTGCTTTAAGTGGGTACATGGATGGTCGGAACACCTGGCCGTACAGGTGGGGGGGGATACACCTGTATTTAGCATGATAAGAGGAAAATCATTTGCATATAATTATCTTACATCACTTGTATGGCCTCATACAATGTTATTAGCACCACAACCCTTGAGAAAGGTGAGGTCAATTGGAGTCAATTTACCACAGTTCAAACTTGTGTTTTGATAAAGTTTGCTAATTGACATTTCAGTATTTATTATAGTGACAGTTAAATTTAGACGAGCAATAAGTAAAGAATAAAAGACTATTTGAAAGAGTTTTATCATCTCATTTTGGAATCATTGTGAAATTTTGTGCAATTATTAAAATAAGTTAAGAACAAGATCAGTGTTGTTTTTAACCAATGTATTGACAAAATGAAATGAAGTATATATATATATATATATATATATATATATATATATATATATATATATATATATATATATAGAATTTTATTTACTCACCACAAACAAAACAAAGGTACAATGTTAACATGTATGTTATATCTTTTTATAATGAACCTTTTCTCGAATGAAATTTTCCTATAACAAACCTCCACCCTGATCCGTCATGCGTCCACCGCGGTCCATGAAAAGTCCACGATGATCCGCAGTGACTTCTAACTGTGATAGTGTCCGCGGCGTTTTTGTGAGGACCGCCGAATAAACACCGCGAACAAGAAACAATATCATCGTGATTTTCCGCCCTGGAGCGCGTTTGTCCGCGGTGGCAGCGCGGATTTTGACAAATCCGCGCGAGCTGTACTGTACGTATATAGAGCAAATTTTAAGACAAAATAAGCGCTAAATCCCTTTCTTGCAGATATGGCTGGAAAGTGAGCAGCTTTTAAAAATGCTATAAAAGTAATAAATGGTATAAAACAGGGGTGTCAATTTTCCGGATTATTCCGGAAATCCGGATTTGAGCCAGCCAGGGTTGATTTTGAGGTGAATGTAAATCCGATGAGTTTGTTTAAGGCGGGTGGGGGTAGGGACAAAATTCTTATAGTGCGGGATCATTTCAGAACGAATATTGTTATAGCATCGTCGGCATTCCGGACATTTGCGCTTGGTACCGATTTTATTTATTGATTTCTGATTGGTAAGCGGCTGGCACTGACATGAGCAGTAACTGGCTGAGTAAAGCACTGCAATATCATATTTTAAAACAATATGTTAATCAAATTATATATTGACTGCGTATTTGCTAGGTTACTGGTTACTGGTTTTCATTTTCTGCAGTCAAACGATATGCATATTTTATTTCATTTGCAAATGATGTATCGCGACATGTTTTCGGACAGTCGTTTTCAGATACGCTGGTTTGTCGATTTTAATTTAATTTCGAAGTTCTTAATATCATTTGTTTAGAATGACAAATACACATGCGGTGTTACGAATGGTTTGGTTTATAATATTTCGCATTGTACTCTCCAGAAATTGCACCTAGAAAGACTATTAAAAAAAAGAACAATAAGCTAGGGCTCGGGGGGTTGGGCCCTCTCTTCCCTTTATCCTACGGCTTAATTTTCCGGATTTCAAATTTGGGACAATTGACACCCCTGATAAAATAGCGAAATTATCTGTCTCTGCTTGGACTTAGTCAGTTTGTTTGTTACGCGATGTACAATGCGCCTCAGAAAACCTGAGGAGTATAATGTTTTGGATTTTCAACAACAGTAGTTTTAATTACTTCATGGTTCATGTCAATTATGTTTTCATATATAAATTTGTTATCCCTTGCAAAATGCAGAGGGATATAAAATTGGCATTGTCCTTCTGTCAGTCTGTTGGTCTGTCAGTCTTTCCGTCCGTCTGTCACAAAATTTATTTTTGGCGGGGGATATTAAATTTCTACGAATTTGCTTGTTTTTCATTGAGTGTGAACTCAGAACCTGAGAGTCAGATATATCCTGAGTTGGTTCCTCAATATTAGGATGTTACATTTAAGTCTCACTCTGAGACAACTGGGTTTAATGCATGTGTGTATTGTTGTCTTAGGTAAGCCTGTGCAGTCCACACAGGCTAATCAGGGATAAAACTTTCCACCTAGACTTGATTTCCATTAAGCAGAGACCAAAAATTGTATTAAAGCTAAAAGTGTTGTCCCTTAGAAATCTCTGTGGACTGCACAGGCTAATTGGGGACAACATTTGGCTCACATGTAGAATACCTGGTTCAAATGTCTCATGTCAGTCGTCTAATGTCAGTCGTCTAGTGTCAGTCGTCTAATGTCAGTCGTCTAGTGTCAGTCGTCTAGTGTCAGTCGTCTAGTGTTAGTCGTCTAATGTCAGTCGTCTAGTGTCAGTCGTCTAGTGTCAGTCGTCTAGTGTCAGTCGTCTAATGTCAGGCATCTAGTGTCAGTCGTCTAATGTCAGTCGTCTAATGTCAGTCGTCTTATGTCAGTCGTCTAATGTTAGTCGTCTAATGTCAGTCGTCTAGTGTCAGTCGTCTAATGTCAGTCGTCTAATGTCAGTCGTCTAATGTCAGTCGTCTAATGTCAGTCGTCTAATGTCAGTCGTCTAATGTCAGGCATCTAGTGTCAGTCGTCTAGTGTCAGTCGTCTAATGTCAGGCATCTAGTGTCAGTTGTCTAATGTCAGTCGTCTAATGTCAGTCGTCTAATGTCAGGCATCTAGTGTCAGTCGTCTAGTGTCAGTCGTCTAGTGTCAGTCGTCTAGTGTCAGTCGTCTAGTGTCAGTCGTCTAGTGTCAGTCCAGTCGTCTAGTGTCAGTCGTCTAGTGTCAGTCGTCTAATGTCAGGTGAAACACTCTTCTGAGAAAGTAAAACTCTTGGAAACCATCTTGGTATCATATCTCTGTTATACAAAAAAGATTAATGTTATAAAAGGAATAGTTCTTATAGCCAGTTTAGAAAAAAAATAATGAAATAACAAGATAAAACATTCTTAATCTAAGTGCACTAGATGTGCTAAAACAGGTTGCTGGCATATTGAATGACTTGGCACAGATGTAGTGGAGTAATTTTTATTCTTTATCAACAACTATTGATATTTGTTGTGATGATTAAAATAATTCTGAACTTGTTAATATGTTATGAAAGACAGATAGAGTTTATTATAATAGCCTTTTGTTTTATTGCTCCCATTCACACTGGCTTGACAAAGCCATGGTATAATTATTACTATTAAGAATTGTTGACAGTAATGTGTGAGATGTTTATTTATGATTTTATTCTAAAAGGTTGTGGCTAATGGTGTATCACAAATAAAACTTTAATATACAGTGCAACCTGACTGAAGTATATAGGTCATCCTGATATAGGCTTTCTGATTGTGATTAGAATTTTGTAGTTCTTAAATATTTTTTAACTGTTATGTATTAAAAGACTAGAGTCACCACATCATAGTAGTATCAGTCGCGTTCTGAGAAAACTGGGCATAATGCATCTGCCTAAAGTGTCGTTCCAGATTAGCCTGTGCAGTCTGCACAGGCTTAAATCAGGGACGACACTTTCCTGCCTAAATTGGATTATTGCTTAAAGAAGAGACTTCATTTAAACAAAAATGTCATAAAAGCAGAAAGGTCGTCCTTGATTAGCCTGTGCAGACTGCACAGGCTAATCTGGGACGACACTTTACGCACATGCATTAAGCCCTGTTTTCTCAGAACACGGGTCATATCATTGATAACATTCCCAGTTGTTATAATTCAGTTACCTACTTTAAAATGTCACTCAAGAAAGTTCATTAAAATCATTTAATCATGGAGTGATGTTCAAATTAGTTGTTCATGAGAACATAAAAAAGATTTATGAAAACTTAAGTCTGAAATAGCATTGTTATTTCATATCCACAGAACATGCTTCTCACCTATATTGATGTTGTTAATATCCCAGCATGGGGCAATATGCATTAAACTGCACACTTCAACTATTCAGTGATAATCTAGTAGGCGTATTTTATGATGTATCTCATGCATGTTTTACTTCTATTCATGGATATCTTGTCCCTTCACTAAATTTGCTAATGTAATGAATTGGTGAAGTTTAATCTTTTAGTGCATTTGCTGCATTTTGTGGTCATTAATTCATAAAAATAAGAACTGTATTTATAAATTCTGCTCCGAATTCATTATATGAATGATACAATTTGCTCTATGTTGGTTGAATAATGGAATGTGTGCTAATTATTATTTTTTGATATATCTGTTTAGCATTTACAGTTACATTTTATTTATATTCTCTGAGACTTCAATATATGTGGACAAAATATGTCTTTTGTTTAATTGACTTTTTGGGGGCTTTTAATTATTAATTTACAACTTACTTCACCCTGTTTTTGGAAGTGTTGTTCTGTCAAATAAAAATATAATGTTGTTTTACGGTCATGAGAAAGAATGTGAAATCACTTTAATTTGCAGGGTATTAACCATTTCGCGCAATTTTAATTGAAGATGTTTTCATGCAGTCTTAAATAAGGGTTATGTCAATATTTAACCCTTTCCCACTTAGAAGCAAAGTGAAAATGGCTATGTGCAAACAGCATAAAACCAGAACAGCCTGCAAGTAACTCGCTGTCTGTTCAGATTTTATACTGTTTGCTGCTCATCTGTATCTAAGGTTTGGAGATGAAGCCTTAAAAGCTTTAGTTTAGTAAGAAGGTTTTCAATTAAATATAACTTTGTAAGGGACTACATTTTAGTGCATGAAAATACATATCTAAGTGGGAAGGGTTAATTAAACAAGTAAAGCCAATCTTGCAAAATGCTATTGACATGACATAATTTGTGACTGTTTTTTTTACAGTAGACTGAGCACACCAATAGGTTTGGGCATTTCATTGGCGGCGGGGGGGGGGGGGGGGGGGGGTTGTTTCTAATAGTGGTACCATAATTATACCTTGACAGGGATCATTCTTAATCGCATCCTGTCTTACTCAGACACCTTTTTATTTCATGACTACAATCTTAAACTTACACTCCACATCCTTGTGGACAAATAATTAAGCCTTTATCAAATCATTATTTAATTACCGTTTTTACTTAAGTTTCCGGACACTCTAAATTTTCAGACACTTCTTTATTTTATCCAAAATTATTAATTTTTGTGCCTCTAAATTTTGCGGACTTATGAATTTTTTGCCAAAATTAATGACTTTAACATTTTTGAAAAGTCAATTTTATAGAGCTATTTTACCAGTTTTTGGCCATGTTTAGCTTTTCTGGTGACTCTTCGATCATGTGTTTTTACAATCAGATTAAAGTAATAAAACCTGGCTTTTTGTATCTAAAGTTTCGGACACAATTTTGTGTGTGTGTGTATGTGTGTGTGTATGTGTGTGTCAGAAAACGTAGAGTAATAACCTTTACTATAGAGAATTATTTCAAATTATGCAATAGGTCCATGTACATGTACACCCACTTTCAATGGGTACATGTATCATAAAGAAACAACTTTAAATTTATACTGTGTTTCATTTCAGTTTAGAGTTTTCAGTTGATGAGCTGAATTTGTTCATGTTCTTTCTGCTTCATATTTAAGTGACTGGCCATTTCTCATATGGGTATATAGCATGACAATAGATTGACTCAGATCATTTTTAATGGCATCCTGTCTACATGACACCTTTCCATTTCACGAATACAATCTTAAAATTACACTTCTCATCTAATGTGCCCTTGAACAAATAATTTGGCCTTTATCAAATCACTATTTAAAAAAAATATATAGAGAGTGGGTATAAACAGGTATGTTGTTCACATAATTTTTGGGTTATCAGATGATGCCCATTAGCAATTTTAATAGGTGTGTATCTAACAAGGCTGAACGGGCACACTTCTTCCTGCTGCATTTCTAAGTTGGGGTGACACAGGTGGTAAATATAAAACACATTTAACACTTGCTTAAGAAAGCTGGCTGATAAGGGTCTGATATATGGCAACCTCCCGACATACTTGTTAAATACCCTAATAAAATTGTCAACACCTGCATTGTGAACAGGCAAAAACTTTCCATACAATTTAAATGGTCCACAGTTTTCAGCTTGTCTTGTGTTTGATTTGATGGGGTGCCACTCTGCATGATGAGCAGAACCCTATCTTATGGGGTATGTAATAAGCAGCTGGACTCCTTGAATTGTCATAAGCTTTTGTGAACCATATAATCCTTAACCAAATGTCTCATTTTGATGAAAGATTTGGTGTACTATAATACACAATTTTCATCTGGTATTTTATGGGATATGTAATAAACAGCTGGAATCATTGAAATGAGATTTTCTTGAATGCCTTTCTTACATTTTATTTGATTTCTGACACTTGCTGTTCCTTCCAGCCCCCTGAACTAATTTTAGCTGCCAGAATGAGATACACTAGACAAGTTGCCCTGTCACCACATAATCACTGGTAACAGAGGTGTAGACAGCCCCTTAGGGGCCACAACAAAATGTCTCCATCACACCTCATGAGCAGCCACAAGGGTGGGCTGAAATTACCAGCGCTCATTTCATGGTTGCATGCAATCACTTTTCACCACCCCACATTCATAATAATGATCATTTGTTATTTGACGTGAAGAGTTGAGTTTCAACAATCTTTTACGCCAAGTTGTCACACTATTTAAATGCCAGCAAATGTCTTTCTTTCCTGTTGTCAAGGTGTCGTGATGATGGGGTTTCTGACCTGATGCAGATCAGGTTAATTTGTTAAGTCAAGATTCTGTTCAGCCACATTAAGTCTTCAATTACATGTCTGTAATCCAATCAGCAGTAAACATAGTGTAGAAAATTGGCTTGATTTTGTCTCCTAATAAGGCTATAATACTTTATGAGCCAATTTTGGTCTCCGTTTACATCAAGTCTCAGCCATTAAACGGTCAATCTTTCTGTGCAATAATGTTTCATGGTGTATGATCGTACAAGATCAGATTCCCTTTAAAGATGTTCAAAGTTTAACCTTTTTGTTGTAAAACATTTTAAAAGTTTGTTTAAATTTTATTGCCTGACATCTGAAGAAAATAATTGGATTTTGTATTTTACCAGTGTTCGAACAGAGGGGCATGTTTGATCTCCATCGCAGGGTTTTATCAACAGAGGGGCATGTTTGATCTCCATCGCAGGGCTGTAAATTGAAGTCATTGACATCAGTCTCTCCAGAGCTCTGTATTTGAGTCATGTTCTGAGAAAACTTGGCATAATGCATGTGCGTAAAGTGTCGTCCCAGATTAGCCTGTGCACAGGCTTATCAGGGATGACACTTTCTGCCTAAATTGGATTTTTGCTAAGAAGAGACTTCATTTAATTGAAAAATGTCATAAAAACAGAAAGTGTCGTCCCTGATAAGCCTGTGCAGACTGCACAGGCTAATCTAGGATGACACTTTTCGCACATGCATTATGCCCAGTTTTCTCAGAACGCGACTCATTTGATCATTCCTCATTTCAGCATGGGTTGCTCAGTATATTCATGTGGAGCCCATCTCAGTCCTGTAATCTACAGAGTGATTTTCAATGACTGGATTATCTCTCAGTTTGTTTGCTAACACTTAAGAGGGAAGTCAATTAAATCTACAAATTAGCAATTCTCTCAAGTAGTTATGGCTTGTTAGATTCCAGCCTTTCATAAGTAGAAATGAAAATATTTATCAGGACTCTTGAGCCAATGGCCCAATACACATCCAAATACTTCAGCCATGATATACAACAGACTAAATGATAAATCAAAGACCAAGAGGTGAGCTATGGACTTCAGAAACTTATCTCTGAAACATTGATATTGTATCTCTGAAACATTGATATTTTGTTGATTGGTGTATTATGATGTACTTTGTTGAAAATTAAGCGCCTGGTAATTGTTAAACATCAGTGATCCCGTTGTGCCAGACGGAATCTCAAACTGTTGGAAACTGATGGCTCTACTAGGATTACTCCGCCTGTTATTGTATTGAGTCAAAATGGGGTTTAATGCATATGCGTTAAGTGTTGTCCGAGATAAGCTTGTGCAGTCCGCACAGCCTAATCAGGGATGACACTTTCCACTTTTCTGTTTAAAGAAAGTCTCTTGTTAGCAAAAATCCAGTTTCGGCGGAAAGTGTCATCCCTGATTAACCTGTGCAGACTGGATTGGTGATTAGATGTGTAAGCGGCCTGGTTTGCTCACTTTATGGTAGAGCACTCGCCTTGTAAGCGGGAGGTCCTGGGTTCTAGTTTCTGGACTGACTGCACACTTTTCATCCCCGGCAACAATGGTGCCCAAGGTGGGACTGTGGTGCTTGCAGTTCTCCATAGAACTTGCTAGTGGGTTTCGTGGGGATCAGTAATTCTTGTTCTCTCTGACTTGAATTAGAGTACCAAATCCAACTTGGCAGCTGAGAATGTCACGGTACTGAACTGAGGCAGGATTGGTGATTAGATGTATAAGCCACCCAGTTAGCTCACTCATTAGAGCGATTGTCTTGTAAGCGAGAGATCCAATGCAATGCAGGTGGGTCTTGGCTCCTGTTTTTTCTCCAACCTTCCATTTTGGTCTTGAGTATTTTCTTAAAATTCTAATATGGCAGCGCCTGTTGTGCTGATTGCATAAGACCTCAATTACAATCGAATAGAGACTAACCATTACTGGTGCATTTGAAAGTGTAAGTGTGATAATCAATTGTTTGATGCATATAAAGGTGTGAAAAATGCCATGTGTTCATCAGCGTGGGTCACACTTGAATGTTGTAACTATTATGAGCTATCGTTCTTTTGAATTATTGACAGCTTTGACAAGTCCAACCAGGCATGTTTCGTTTCATTCTTGTTTGTAGACAATATGTATTGAAATATTGTCTGTTAATATGTAATTGAAAACAAAACAGACAAAGAGAAATTGAATTAGTAATACATAAGAATTTGTTACATGCAAACTCAGGGTAATTGTTAACTTTTATTATTGTCTGGTTTTTAGAAAGTCCCTGGGAAGCACGTTTTTTGTATGACGGCGTATGACAATAAGACAATTTGCTTTGTATGGTATTGCACTAACTCTATACCTGCAACCTCTGAGGAAGTGTTTATATTAACCCATTTATGCCCAGTGGACTCTCCCATCCTTCTAAACTGGATCAATTTATTTCCAAAATTAGGGATGTCTAGTATATTTATTTCTATATTTAGAATATTACTTACTGAAATTCCATAAAGCAAACAGCGCAGACCCAGATGAGACGCCGCATCATGCGGCGTCTCATCTGGGTCTACGCTGTTTGCAATGTCCTTTTTTCAGGACGCTAGGCATGAATGGGTTAATGCACAATAGAAGCTTCATTTTGTTGAATTAACTTCCTCTCACTGAGAAGTTCCTTTGAAATTTTCCATAAATGGTTCACACATGTGTCAGCCTCCTTCAGAACTTATTGACAGGAACACAAACCAGAAATGTTTTTCTTTCCTAACCCATAAAAGGTACTTTCCCAACTGAGGAAAGTTCAAAATTCCCAATTGCTGTCTGAAAAATTCCCCAAAGAAAGAAAACATGCATCAATTTAGTTCCAAAATAGCATTATCTGCAAGTGAACAAATAAAATGAGCTCTCAAACTGAACATTTAACCCTTTGCATGCTGGGAAATTTGTCGTCTGCTAAAATGTCGTCTGCTGAATTTGTAAAATAAGCATTTTCTTCATTTTTTTTCAAAGAATACTATCAGAATAGCAAACAGTTTGGATCCAGATGAGAGACGCCACATTCTGTGGCGTCTCATCTGGATCCAAACTGTTTGCAAAGGCCTTTAAAATTCTGTTCCCGCACTGAAAGGGTTAAAGCCAAAAGACAT
The DNA here is from genome assembly GCF_020536995.1 of Dreissena polymorpha. NCBI lineage: Eukaryota > Metazoa > Mollusca > Bivalvia > Myida > Dreissenidae > Dreissena > Dreissena polymorpha. The sequence continues at coordinate 12,970,965 of NC_068369.1, forward strand.
GTGAAGGAATATTTTTATTGGTTTGTGCGATGAATACCAAGCACTTTGACAAAAACCCATTATTCCTAATATGAAGAGTTGATGACGCAAATTTTTCCATTTTCAGGGTTTTTCGCGCTTATTTGTCCCAATCGGTATTAGTATTGGTACTTTTTGCAACTGGGAAAAAATTGCTACAAACCTGTTGCGAATTAAATACTTTTTCCATGTTGAACATTTTTTTAAATAAATTTTTTTTTATGTTTATATAGAAAGTGGTATATCATAACATAAATCTTGTATCCCTATTTAATGCACATTTCTACAATTAGCATTTCTTCGATTTTTTTTTCAAAAAATACTTTCAGAATAGCAAACAGTTTGGATCCAGATGAGACGCCACGTTCTGTAGCGTCTCATCTGGATCCAAACTGTTTGCAAAGGCCTTCAAAATTCGGTTCCAGCACTGAAAGAGTTAATGCACATTTAATGTGCATGAAATACATTTGTGCAATTTTTCTTTACTTTTTCTGAATGTTCAAGTAAAATATTTATTAATTAATTAAAAAGTATGCTTAAAACACCCTTAACATACAATTAAATGTACTTATTTTATGGTGAAGTGTATTTTTCTATTGGAGCAATAAACAGGGCAATGCACTTAATTGTATTAATTCCATAAACATGTTACAAGTAAGTGCTAGGGAATTTTGATGTGTATTAAATGCTCATTTAATTTGCATTAAATGCAGAAAAAATATGGTGCCAATAACGCTGCATTTTATGCGAATTAACCCATTTATGTCTAGCGTCCTGAAAAAAGGACATTGCAAACAGCGTAGACCCAGATGAGACGCTGCATAACGCGGTGTCTCATCAGGGTCTTCACTGTTTGCTTAAACGAATTTCTGTAAGAAATATTCTAAAAATAGAAATAAATATACCAGACATCCCTAATTTTGGAAATAAATTGATCCAATTTTGAAGGATGGGAGAGTCCACTGGGCATAAATGGGTTAAATGCATTCTTTCAAGAAGGGATGCCCACTGTTGATATAAGTATTTGCAAACATTATTACATTTTCTGCAGTATTGATGGTGGTCTGGTCCAGCAGATTATTTTGTTTTCCCAACACCCATGCTGGCTATGAATTGAGTAGATTTCCCGCCTGAGAAATCCATTCAATTTATCCACATGAAGTCTTTCATCAATTCTCTGATCTCAATGTTGTCTAGTATGTAGTGGAAAGCATTTGGTTTAACATGCATGGCAGACTGAAGTGTTTATTGCAGGTACTGAAAAAACAAACCTGTGATCCATTATCATGATATATAAGCATCTCATCTCTACATGCCCGCATTTCAGCATAGTATTGTCTGAGATAGATGCTGTGATAGATGTCGCTTGCTGTGAGGCAAGCATGATTGTCTCCCTTGTTTTTCAATTATCTTCAATCAGACAGTTTTGTCTCCCTAATGTTCTCCGTTATCCTCAATCAGACAATATTTTCTGCCTTGTTTCTCAATTATCCATAACAAGCAGTATTGTCTCTCTTGTTCTCTATCATCCTAAATAAGACAATATTTCTCCCTTGTTTCTTAATTATTCACAATCAGACAGGATTTTCTCCCTTGTTTTCCATTATCCTCAATTAGACAATATTTTCTCCCTTGTTTCTCAATTATCCACAATCAGAAAGGATTGTCTAAATTGGTTTTCGATAATCCACAATCAGAGCTGTTTTTCAATTATCCATTATCAGAGCTGCATTGTTTCCTTGTTTCTCCATTATCCATTATCAGAGCTGCTTTGTCTCCCTTGTTTCTCCATTATCCATAATTACAGCTGTGTTGTCTCCCTTTTTTCTTTGTTATCCAAAATCAGAGCTGCTTTGTCACCCATGTTTCTCAATTATCCCCTTTCAGGCAGGATTGTTTCCATTATTTCCTCATCATCCCCTTTAAAGAACTGATTGTCTCCCTTATTATGCCCCTGTTCGAAGAAGAGGGGGTATATTATTTGCACATGTCGGTCAGTCTGTCGATCTGTCTGTCGGTCCATCCAATAGGTGGTTTCCGGATAAGAAGGCTTAGGCCTAGGATCATGAAACTTAATAGGTACATTGATCATGACTGGCAGATGATCCCTATTGATTTTCAGGTCACTAGGTCAAAGGTCAAGGTCACAGTGACTCGAAATAGTAAATGGTTTCTTGATGATAACTCAAGAATGCTAAGGCCTAGGATCATGAAACTTCATAGGTACATTGATCATGACTGGTAGATGATCCCTATTGATTTTCAGGTCACTAGGTCAAAGGTTAAAGTCACAGTGACTTGAAACAGTAAAATGGTTTCCGGATGATACCTCAAGAATGCTTACCCCTAGGATCATGAAACTTCATAGGTACATTGATCATGACTGGCAGATGACCCCTATTGATTTTCAGGTCACTAGGTCAAAGGTCAAGGTCATTGTGACTCGAAACAGAAAAATGGTTTCTGGATGATAACTCAAGAATGCTTACGCCTAGGATCATGAAACTTCATAGGAACATTGATCGTGACTGGCAGATGACCCCTATTGATTTTCAGGTCACTAGGTCAAAGGTCAAGGTCATTGTGACTCGAAATAGTAAAATCGTTTCTGGATGATAATTCAAGAATGCTTATGCCTAGGATCATGAAACTTCATAGGTACATTGATCATGACTGGCAGACGACCCCAATTGATTTTCAGGTCACTAGGTCAAAGGTCAAGGTAACAGTGACTCGAAACAGTAAAATGGTTTTCTGATGATAACTCAAGAATGCTTATTCCTAGGATCATGAAACTTCATAGGTACATTGATCATGACTGGCAGAATCCCTATGGATTTTCAGGTCACTAGGTCAAAGGTTAAGGTCACAGTGACTTGAAACAGTAAAATGGTTTCCGGATGATAACTCAAGAATGCTTACGCCTAGGATCATGAAACTTCAAAGGTACATTGATCATGACTGGCAGATGACCCCTATTGATTTTCAGGTCACTAGGTCAAAGGTCAAGGTCACAGTGACTCGAAATAGTAAAATGGTTTCTGGATGATAACTCAAGAATGCTTAGGCCTAGGATCATGAAACTTCATAGGTACATTGATCATGAATGGCAGATGATCCCTATTGATTTTCAGGTCACTAGGTCAAAGGTTAAGGTCACAGTGACTTGAAACAGTAAAATGGTTTCCAGATGATAATCAAGAATGCTTACGCCTAGGATCATGAAACTTCATAGGTACATTGATCATGACTGGCAGATGACCCGTATTGATTTTCAGGTCACTATGTCAAAGGTCAAGGTCACAGTGACTCGAAACAGAAAAATGGTTTCCTGATGATAACTCAAGAATGCTTACGCCTAGGATCATAAAGCTTCATAGGAACATTGATCATGACTGGCAGATGACCCCTATTGATTTTCAGGTCACTAGGTCAAAGGTCAAGGTCACAGTGACTAAAAACGTATTGAGAGCCCATATGGGGGGCATGCATGTTTTACATACAGCCCTTGTTTTTAATTATCCACAATCAGAGCTGCATTTATTAATCACCTCAACCCATTTTCTGATGAATATCATTGATCACCTCAACACCTGTGCTGATTATTAGGTGGGGCGTAATGAGTTGCACATTCAAAGGCAGTTTTTACTGAATTTAGTTGATGAAAGGAGCATTAAAATCAGGCTAATCATGGATATTATTGTAGATCCAAAACAATTTTCAGGGATTTTGTGGGAATGTGATACAGATTTAACATAAAGCAGATTGTCTTTTCCAAATAGCTATTTATCATTTTTATATAAGAAATATAATGTGAATTTTAAAATCATTATATCCTTACAATTTCTGTTATAGCATCAGTAATATGATATATTTGATGTATTATTATTGCCTAATATAAACATTTCTTTTTGATAAGAAAAATAAATTGAAATATATATTGTTTAAATTATGTGAAACTAATGTGTTAGCCTTCATCTTTGACATTTCAATGTTTTTGCACATCTATCACCAATTTTAATCACCCTTTTGTTACCACAGGCCTTTACATCTTGTGGTTTTCTAACCTCAGGGTGCTGGAGTGTGTCTGTCAATTTAACAATCATTTGCAAAATAATTTACCAGCTTTCATTACCTGGGGGTGAAATTTCATCACCACCACCTGTGGTATAGTTGTGTGTAACCTTCTTTACTCTCTGTTGTTGGCAAATAATGTCATTAAATAATGTCATTCATCAGGAATAGCAATGCCTCAGCACTTTCTAAAACTGGGTCAATTATTCATGATGGGTGGTGGCAGGGTTGAAATGAATCAAACTAAATTGATTGATTGATATATTAATACATAAATAAAGAAAAACATTAAGAAATGTTTTTATTTATTTAATAATTGATCGATTGAATGATTGGTTGATTGATTTTTTTTATTGATTGAAGTATGTTTCTTGTTAAGTTCAACAGCAAATACTAAGATATATATAGATATAATCATATTTATTCTTTGTATCAATTATTCACCTTCATTTACAAAAAAAAATAAACAAATAAAATAAAATAAAAATGATATTGCAATAAAATGCAAAATAGTGAAAAATAACCACGTTATTTTTATTATAATGAAACAGAAAAACAGATATAATTATCGTTGTTTTCAATATTAAAATATTGTCACGGTTACACTCCACTAAACTAGCAGAGTAATAGAATTTGTCTGTACACAATGAATTCTGACAGCACACTGACAATATGGTCTCAGTTCAGCGCGCATCTCATGCGATCTCGGAAGTAGTTTGACATAATAGAATTTGTGTGTACGTGCACTATTATGTGATTAAATATACGCGCACTTCATAACAAACATTTCATTAGGCAGATATGCAACTATTTAGTAAAAATATATATCATGTTGACTTTGATTTTAAATATTGAGTATTGAACTTATACTTGAAGCAATAATTTTCAATTGCTGTGACCCTATAAATGATAAGCCCATGTTTCAGCGTTGACTTCTTAAGCCATCTTGAAGCTGGTGGTCTATATTATAATGGACATCAAGTGTGTTATATTGTTCTTATCTCTTTGTCATTTATTAGACCCAGCCCAGCCCATAGACATATTATTTTAGACATAGCATGCATACTGTCTGAGATGTGAATGACATAGCCTGCAGATTGTCTGAGATCTGTTGTCAAAAGGACGACATGCCAAAGCAAGACTATGATAAGTTTGCATGTTGCCGTATTCTAATGAGGAATGGTTCCTTTCTTACAAGTGAGATCTATTATTTCCTGTTGTTTATGGCCTCTGTGACAGGTTGGCCCACACTGTCTCTCTGCCAATAGATTGCTAGATCAGCAATTAATTTGCTTGCATTTGCCTAACATACCCAGCTTAAACAAAATGAGTTTTGCTCGGTGAAAATGACGTTTAAATTGGCAAATTTGTAGTCCTTCAGAAAGTTAAATTTAATTAAATACCTTTCTTTCTAGATTCAAATTTTAAAAACTCCATGTCCAACCCTTAGATACTGATGAGCAGCAAACAGCATAAAACCTGAACAGACTGCGAGTTACTCGCAGGCTATTCTGGTCTTATGCTGTTTGCACATAGCCATTTTCACTTTGCTTCTGAGTAGGAATGGCCGGGAATGTGCATTAAGTGTTGTCACTGATTAGCACATGTTTGATTTCACTCAGCACAGAAGTACTACACTTTTCGCTTTGACTTGATTTTTGTTTAAATTCCTTAAAACAAGAAATTCCATAAAAGCATTAAGTTATGGTCATGCATTGAGCCCCATTTTCACAGAGTGGGGCTGATAATGTTGCAGTTTTATCTGCATGTACTTTTTATTGTCTTTTATCTATTTTGTCACTGGTAACACCAAAGAAGCAACAGATAATATTTTTTTATTAAAGCCACATAAAGACTCAAAATCAAAGAATATTGTGAACATATTTTGTAAAATAAAATTATCCTATAAAAAAATCAGTGTTCCTTATAGCAATAGCCAAAATTTCAATGCTAGATGTGGTAGAGTGACTGAGAATTAATGAAATAGACAATGCTAGTTTATTACTTTTTTTGTGACAATGTTTTCCATGTGAATTTCCTGAGACGACATTTACAAGAGAACGTGAGATTGGCTTCAGGCAGCGTTGGAAGCACTAGGTAGTACACATGAGCTGCTTCAGGCAGCGTTGGAAGCACTAGGTAGTACACATGAGCTGCTTCAGGCAGCGTTGGAAGCACTAGGTAGTACACATGAGCTGCTTCAGGCAGCGTTGGAAGCACTAGGTAGTACACATGAGCTGCCCAAGGCCAATCTTGTGTTCGCTTGTAAATGTTTGGATTTTATTTAGGGCTAAAAAGGGATGTCACATTCTGAGTGTATAGAATTGTTTGTTTCAAAGAAATCTCTTAAAAGAAAATCCTGATAAGGCGGAAAGTGTTTTCCCTGATAAGCCTGTGAGGACTGCACAGGCTAATCTAGGACAACACTTAACACATATGCATGAAGCCCAGTTCTCCAGAAAGAAGCTTTATTGTTCTGTTTAGGCATCTGTTATATAGGCCATGGTAGGATTGATCAGGTTCTAGATAGGTATCTGTTATATAGGCCATGGGAGGATTTATCAGGTTCTAGATAGGTATCTGTAATATAGGCCATGGGAGGATTGATCAGGTCTGTTTAGGTATCTGTTATATAGGCCATGGGAGGATTGATCAGGTTCTAGATAGGTATCTGTTATATAGGCCATGGGAGGATTGATCAGGTTCTAGATAGGCATCTGTTATATAGGCCATGGGAGGATTGATCAGGTTCTAGATAGGTATCTGTTATATAGGCCATGGGAGGATTGATCAGGTTCTAGATAGGTATCTGTTATATAGGCCATGGGAGGATTGATCAGGTTCTAGATAGGTATCTGTTATATAGGCCATGGGAGGATTGATCAGGTCTGTTTAGGTATCTGTAATATAGGCCATGGGAGGATTGATCAGGTTCTAGATAGGTATCTGTTATATAGGCCATGGGAGGATTGATCACGTTCTAGAACTGATATGGACCTTTCTCTGTGAAAAGGGGATTTAATGTATGTGCCTAAAGTGTCGTCTCAGATTAGCCTGTGCAATCTGCACAGGCTAATAAGGGACAATACTTTCCGCTCTATGATATTTTTTGTTTAAAAAGTCTTTTAATGGCAAAAATCCAGTTAAGACGGAAAGTGTTTTCCCTGATTAGCCTGTGCGGACTGCAGAAGCTAATCTGGGACGGCACTTTACGCACATGCATTAAACCCCGTTTTCACAGAGCGCGGCTCATATCCTGTCTGGCTGCTAGTGTTAACTTGAGCTGTCTACAGTTCTCTCACAGCCTTTGAAATTGCTTCAATCTCATCATAGGGGGTGCAAACATTTGTGACTTCAATCATACACAGGATATTATTTTGGCTGGGTTTTTGTAATATGAGGATTTTTCTGATCTATGTTATGTAATTGATGATTGATTTTTGGTCTTTTGATATTAATGGGCCGTACTCTGTGAAAAAGTTGTTAAATGCATGTGTGTAAAGTGACGTCCCAGATTAGCCTGTGCAGTCCGCACAGGCTTATCAGGGATGACATTTTCTGCTTGTATGATATTTTTCATTTCAAGAAAGTCTTTTCTTAGCAATAATCAAGTTTAGGCGGAAAGTGAGTTCCCTGATTAGCCTGTGGGGACTGCACAGGCTAGTCTTGGATGACACTTCACGCACATGCTTTTTCACAGAGCACATCTCACATTGAACACAGTACATGTTTGTTTGGGATATTCAGGTCCTGTCTTGTATGTTAGACATTATTTGCCATCTTCAACAGCCATTGAGGTACAAAAACACATCTTGTAGATTAATTGTAACCCATTCAGAAATGTCCCACCACAAAAGGGAGCAAACCCAGGACCTCCCTGTTCCAAGTCAGGCTACTCTATTGTGTCGCTATAAAAGCTAGTTCATATAGAAAGGCAGTATAAGTTCTCCTTATACAGAGCCCTGTTACATAAGTATAATGTATGACACTATGTGCAGTTTGTGTAAACTTTGTATTTGTGTTGAGCCGATGTAAGGAAATCACGATGTACATGTAGAAGTCACAAAGGTTGAGTTAATGTGCTTGCATTTGTTCATGCCTGCATTTTTGGGCGCATAAGTGTTTGAACAGATATTATCAACTATAGTTCAAAATGGATAATAACTTACCAGAAGAATGTTCACAAGGGGAAGATCACATGTCCTGTCTCCCTACTTCAAATGTCAAGGTAACACTCTGACGTCAGAGGTCAAATTTGGCCATAAAACATCAGGAAAATTGCTTATCTGGAATTACTCATCTACCTTATCATTCACCATGCAATTTTATAAATAATCTACCAAAAATGTTCATGTGGATAGTGTGTCTCTTTTGCATAAGTTAATTTTAAAACAAAGGCCAAACTTCGAACATTGCACAGCTTAATCTTAAAGGGGCCTTTTCACAGATTTTGGCATATTTTGAAGTTTGTCATTAAATGCTTAATATTGATAAATGTAAACATTGGATCTTAAAAGCTCCAGTAAAAAATCAAGAATAAAATCAAAAAAGGAAAAAAATGTAGCTGGTACCAGGGCTCGAACCAGTGACCCCCGAAGTCCTGGAGTTAGTCTGAAGTAAAAACGCATTAGCCCTCTCGGCTATTCCGCCGGGTATAAACATTGTAAGTATTTTATACCTATAAGCAATCTTCATAGTTTTGTAAATTTAAACGACAACAACAGAACTCTCCAAATTATTCAATCGTTTCGCATTGCAACGCTTTATGATTTTTAGGTTTTCAAATCTTCAAAATATACATAAAATGGCTATATTGGACTATGGTAAATGTTCAGTAATACTGTTACCTCACAAATATCATAACTAAAACGAAAATTTGCGAATCTGAAACAACTTTTTTCAATTTTGTCAATTTACCAAAGTGTGAAAAGATCCCTTTAAATAGTTACAAAAATGATTGACAATTGACTCAACTTTTTGCTTACAGGCATCTTGTTAGTTTAATCAAAATTGCTTTTAATCAGGTCCCTTACACTGTTCACACAATTTACATGGTAACTGACTTGTGTCAAGATTGAATACAAAGTATTGTTTAATAATGTCTAGGTCATTCTGTCACAAAATATTTCACAGTATATAATAAATATTATGACAACCACATATCTCTTATCCGATATAAGCTTTATTGCATTAACTTTTTTTCTACATCATAAATAAACTGTATGCACGTGTGTAAGTGCGTTACCCCATGCCGTCTCCTGATTCATCATAATTGATATTGAGTCTAAGACTAAAATTTATTTGCCCTGTATTATTCAAATAAAGCGTCATGTAGTGCACTTAAATAAAACTAAAGTTCCTCAGAATAGAGCAAAGAATTTACAACTGGTACATTAATATCTGCAGTCGAATACCCTCTTTAATTCTTGACTTACTTCATATATCAAATACAGAAAATACAAATCAGTAGTAACTCTTGATATATGTGAAGATTAGATTGTCGAGCCAGCTACTTACAGCCTGCGCAGAGAGAGTCAACATGTCTAGGTCAAAATACGAGGAGAGAAAGCCTACCTCTGGCTTCAAATGGCAACTTATCATGAATAAATCTTTTCTCAATGAAGGCTTGAAAGTTTGATGGGCCTGGCCTGGGACGTCAGGATTTATGGCTAACCAATCTTGACCAAAGATTACCAGATTATGCAATCATTTAAACCTTGCTCTTGGAAAATAGGGCTTATTGCATTTTGGCCTGCACAGGCTGATCTGGGACCACTCTCTGCCTTGATTTTTGTTCAGAGGAGACGTTCTTCAAAGGAAAAGTTCTTTAAAAAGCAGAAAGTGTTGTACCTCATTAGCCTGTGCAGACTTTACCCACAACAAGGCTCACATTTCAACAGCATAGAGCCATCTTTTATCTTTCAACTGTGTGTCAAAGTGCTAATGCCTTCAATATTATGTTTATGGGGCTGAATTTTACCATTGTCAATGAATATACAAATTATGTTGTTAATGCTATCAAAACAAATCCCGCAAATAAATAATTTTTGACAAAATTGCTTGTGCAGATACTTCAGTAATTTCAAACAATTCTTGGATTTCTTACCATAACTTTGTCTGTCCACCCTTTTCCACTTAAATGTGTAATTTGACAAATTTGTAGTCCCTTAGAACGTTAAATTTAAATAAAGACCTTTCTTACTATATTCAAGTTTTAAAGGCTTCATTTCCAACCCTTAGATATTTTGAGCAGCAAACAGCATGCAACCTGAACAGACTGCGAGTAACTCGCAAGCTGTTCTGGTTTTTATGCTGTTTGCACATAGCGATTTTCACTTTACTTCTGAGTGGGAAAGAGTTAACATTTAATGGTGGTGTTGCATGTAGACCTAATTCTTAACTCAACTAATCTCTAGGTACAAAGTTTTATTGGTATTATAACGCACTTTAGTGGCATGAATATGAAATAAGAATACTCCATGATAGTCGTCTTGAGTTCATCTGAATGACATAGACAACTTTTACAACTTTCACCTCATTTAAATAATATCTTATGTTGCATAAATAAATGTAAAAATTATGTACAGAATGACGTGTAATAAATGGGAAGTTTAGTTTTACAGCCTGTCATTTTGGAAATTCCTTCAGCACAGTTTGTATTTAAATTGATATTTTATAACAGCAGAATACTTATAGCTATATTATCCTTCGTGTTGTGTTTTTGTTCGGACAAAACATTTTTTGTATTGGATGACTAATGGATCTCGTTAAACATCATGCAACATCCATCCAGAAAACCAGCCTTAATTTATGTGTTTAAAGTGTCATCCCAGATTATCCTGTGCAGTCTACACAGGCAAATCTGGGACAACTTTGTCCTCTATTTTGGTATTTTACATTTAAAGGATGTCTCTTCTTAGCAAAAATCCAGTTTAGGTGGAAAATGTTTTCTCTGATTGATAAGCCTGTGAAGCTTGCAGAGGCCAATCTGGGACGACACTTTACACACGAAGTAAGCCCAGTTTTCTCAGAACAAGGCTAAAAATTTGTGTCACTAAAAAAACAGATTTAACTCTTTCAGTGTGGGAACCGAATTTTAACGGCCTTTGCAAACAGTTTGGATCCAGATGAGACGCCACAGAACACGTGGCGTCTCATCAGGATCCAAACTGTTTGCTATTCGGATAGTATTCTTTGAAAGTAATCGAAGAAAATGCTAATTTTAGAAATTGAGCAGACGACATTTTAGCAGAGGACAAATTTCCCAGCATGCAAAGGGTTAAACACCTTTTACATCATCTAGAATTGTTGTCTACACTGTTGGGAGGGTCACAATGTCAGGACAGGTTACCATCACCTCCAGTGGACATGTCCCCCACTATCCGTGATCACCCGAGGCCTGGGGGATTACGATCTTCATCAGAAGTTTCCTCAGTACGAATTTGGTACAGTGTAGATGAAAGATCTGAAGGTGAAAACGTTCTTTGAATGATCATCAGATACTACAATTCTGCTTGTGGCTGTATAACAGCTTAGATGTTTTTATTGATTCCAAGTTTCCAGCTCTTTCCTGATCAGATTGGGTCTGTTTGTTTCTTTGGCTGATTAGTTTGGGCGATAAATACATTACCACTGGTGTAACCTGTGCTAGTGCTGTGTAACCTGTGCCTGTGCTGCCTCAGTGGAATTGCATCGTCATGGATATTATGATTTATTGCATTTGCATTAATGTGTGATTACTTTCTGTTTCTACTCTTTGCAGAAGTTTACATACACAGGTATGCCTGCGTTTTTCGGCCTGTTCATTCTGTTGAAAATATTAAATTCTGACAGTTTTTTTATGGTGTTTCTTTTTCAAGGCTTTCATGAAGTGCTTTATAATTGAACATTAACCCGGTATAATTAATTTTGTTTGAAGCCTTCAGAGATTTTTTATCAAGCTGTTCACCATGATTTTCTCCTGCTAATAGTATATTATTACTTATGATTGAAATATACGCGCCTGGCTCTGTGACAAGGGGGTTTAATGCGTGTGCGTAAAGTGTCGTCCCAGACTAGCCTCATTAGTTTTTATATGTGCAGTTTGCACAGGCTATTCAGGGACAACACTTTTCCTGTATTTTTAGCTCGGCTGTTTTTGGAGAGAACCCAAGGTATTGTCATAGCAAGCTCATCATCGTCCGCCGTCCGCCGTCCGCGTCATGCTAAAACCTTTACATCTGCTCTAAAATCAAAGTGCTTTCACCTACAACTATGAAACTTCATATGTAGATGCACCTTGATGAGTTCTACATGCCACACCCATTTTGGGATCACAAGGTCAAGGTCACTGTGACTTTCATTTATTCAAAACTGCACCCGCAGCCGAGCATTGGCACCCGTCATGCCGTGCTCTTGTTTGTTTAAAGGAAGACCCTGCTTATTAAAAATCCAGTTTAGGTGGAAAGTTTCGTCCCTCATTAGCCTGTGCGGACTACACAGGCTAATCTAGTATGACACTTTACTCACGTTCATCAAACCTCCTTTTCAAAGAGCACGGCTCATATGTTTTTTTGCTCAGTTTCATGAACACTATGATTGTAGCCTGTTGCCTTTTAAATTATTGATATTGCAAAGAGGCTTTCAAATATTTCATGCACCATTAAATAAACATTATAAAAATGTTATCAAGTTTCATTTGTTTGCCTTTTTGTTTTCAATTTCAGCATATGAGTCGTGTTCTGAGAAAACTGGACATAATGCATGTGCGTAAAGTGTTGTCCCAGAATAGCCTGTGCAGTCTGCACAGGCTAATCAGGGACGACACTATCCGCCTAAATTGGTTTTTTGCTAAGGAAATACTTCATTTATACAAAAAATGTCATAAAAGCTGAATGTGTCATCCCTTATTAGCCTGTGCAGACTGCACAGGCTAATCTGGGATGACACTTTACGCACAAGCATTATGCCCAGTTTTCTCAGAACACGAATCATATGTATTAAGCCTGGTTTTCACAAACGGAGACTCAAATTTATTTCTTTAGTCAGAGTACAAAATTACATAATTATGTAAGTGCTAACCCTTTTCAGAATGCTGAACTCCCTCAGGGTTTTTGCATAAAAAGCTCAATAATTTTTTTAAATAAAGTGTTAAATGACTTACATAGGGTGAGATTTTTTCATGTTTAAACTGGTAAAAAAAGTGGTTAGCAGTAATCAATGAGTTGTAGAGTGATGTAGCTATGAAACTGTACTCCTGCAAACAAAGATGTAGTTTTCTTTGACAGGTGACATTAAAGTATGATAAATGTATTTTTCAGTCAGTTTTGTTAAGTGACCTACTTTTAAATTTTCTTTTAATTCATGCAGTGCTGCTTCACTTTGCCTCATGCACTTGGACCTGAATTTATTGTTGTAATGTTGTAATTTAACCCTTTCAGTGCGGGAACCGAATTTTGAAGGCCTTTGCAAACAGTTTGGATCCAGATGAGATGCCACAGAACGTGGCGTCTCATCAGGATCCAAACTGTTTGCTATACTGATAATATTATTTGAAAAAAAATAGAAGAAAATGCTAATTTTAGAAATTAAGCAGACGACATTTTAGCAGACGACAAATTTCCCAGCATGCAAAGGGTTAAGGTGTGGTAAGTTAATTAAAAGCCTTTCTAATCTTTGTAAATAGCTATCTGGAAACAACTGTGTTCAGAACATTTGATGTTGAACTTGAAATATTTCAAAATAGATTGTTTGCCAGATTTTAATTAAAGATTTGTTAACTAGTTTGTAAGAAGTTTGTTTTCATAAATAAATCTCTCCATTGGACTCAAATCATAAGACCCTAACTGAAGCTTGATTGGTCTTTGTCGGCTGGGATACGACTTAATGTTCCCCAGGTACTTTTAAGAATACAACAAGGTACCCCAGGTACTGAAAATTGGCTTAAAGGTGGTCAATATTAGACCGTACCCGCATTTTATTTCCACCAACATCCAATTTGGTATACGCGCTACAAAATAACAAACAAAATTCTCTTTGAACAAAACCTTCCAATCCTCCGTATGTTTTTTAGTATGAGTTTCAATAATATATAGGCCATTTAACAGAAAATTGAAATTAATATGAACATACAGTAATTATTTTGAGAAAATGAGCCATCAACGACCAATTTAGCGTTAGTATTTGCGGGTACTATTTAGTATATTTTACATACGCGGGGTACATTGTAGAAAACGTAAGAGTACCTTGGGTACTCTTTTAACCCTTTCCCACTCAGAAGTAAGTTACACTCGCAGTCTGTTCAGGTTTAATCCTGTTTGCTTCTGATCAGTATCAAAGGGATGGAAATGAAGCCTTTAAACTTGAATTTAGTGAGAAAGGTCTATAATTAAATTAAACTTTCTAATGGACTACAAATGGGTCAAAATACGTTTCTAAGCGGTAAAATGTTGAAAAGTGCCCAAGCCAACAATGACCATTAACTAGTACCAGAACAGATGTTGACCATTAACTTAAGTACCAGAACAGATGATGACCATTAACTAGTACCAGAGCCGATGATGACCATTAACTAGTACCAGAGCCGACAATGACCATTAACTAGTACCAGAGCCGATGATGACCAATCGAGCCTAACTGAAGCTTCGTTAGCCTGACACTTAGCTAATAAAATGGAATAAGTAATGCCACTTTGTGTCTACTGTTGTGTGGGAGACTATGGTACTCAATAATATTGAACAAACACAATAGATAACAGTCTCATTGGCAGTACTTATCTGTCACAGTACGTGGTGGTATATGGACGTTGGTATCTGCAATGTTGCAACAATTGTTTGATTTGATGTAATCAATGTTTGAGTGGTCCTGGTGCTTGTCTACAGTATAGCATGATGACTGGAGAGATTTTTGATGAACTTGATTTGAACATCATGTTGTTGTGATAACAAGTATCATTTCATTTAAACCATTTTACTTAGGTAAGTTAAAATACCTCTACATTTTGTCAAGGAATATTGGATTTCCTCAGTAACATTAGGGAGTAGGCGTAGTAGCTGTTGTAAGTTATAATGTTCACTTATCAACTATAATTATTAGATTTTAACATTTTATGTATGCTTTATGTAAATTGTTTATCAAGATTTTAAGCTGTAACACAAAACAGATTATGTTCATGTCTCAATTCAGCTGTTGAAAAATAAGGCTAATAAATAAAAATAATTGGAAGACCATTAATGTATTTTTAATGTATGTGAAGTATAATTTACGTGACATTGGCATGTCATATAAAGCCTAAGTGTTATTGGAAGCATACTGATCAAAAACGATCCTTTGCAATGAGAGAGAAAATTATTATAACACTTCTGCAACTCATGAGAACTATTTTGTTTGTTACAAATATATATTTAATTTTGTTAACATTTAAAGGTGGTTGTTGCCGATTGAATATTGAAAAGCTTAATTTGTAACAGTGGTACTTTGTACTTAATAATTTGATGTTCATATCAGAAGCATCATACAATCTTGTGTATAGAAGATTTGTGATTTAAAATATAAAAAAAAGATTTTAATGCATTTTTGTGTTTGGTACTCGAAGATATTCATTGAATACAATTTTGGCAAAGCTTCAGTTTTTTAAGATATTTTTGGACTGGTCTGTATTTTATGTACTTGAGGAAAGACAAAATCCAAAATTAATGTAGGACAGTTTTTAAAATATACATTAAGAAAGTATTTAAAAAGGTTTCACTACCTATGTTGTTTGAGTTTAAAGCATTAATAGGTTATTAACCCTCATGGATCATTGTTTGGTTGTAAATAACGTAACTTATTAAACAAAGCTCTTCATAAAACATTTGTTTTAATGAAGAACTGTTCCCTCTTAAAAAAGCTCATAAATTTCAATAAACAACACTGTTCAATACTTCAGTGTCATAAATACTTTCACAAAACAAAATATGTGGACATAAAAGTCAATGGATGGCCAGCAATCATGATATATTGGTGTTTTAAAGAGAGAAATATTGCTTAAAAAGAAGACAAGGCTTGTTTATGGGGCTGGTGGTATGATCTGCAGGGTCAACAGTTTTCATCCCCTGATGTTATCTCTTAATGGGCATTTGGCGTGGGGCTAATACAATGGGCAGGGCGGGTGTGCGCCCTGAATTTGCATTGGGTTTATGCCATGGATTGGCATTTTTCGGTGTAGCTGTCTAAGCCAGCTTTTCACCTTACCTGACCTTTGTAAGTGTCCAATAAAATTCAAACAAAATTTCCCGCGGCTAGATGCCAATGAATACACTTCATTTATTCCATTGGCTGATTTGAGCATAATCCCCCACGCCATTAAAAACATTACCCCGTATTTGTAGTAAAGCGTGTAACTATGTTTTACTGCGTGTTCAGCATGAAACAATTTTATCTCTAATGAAAAGTCTTGATGAATAGAACAGTTTTACACTCAACTCTTGACATCATTACAGTATTGTGTGCCCCTTTATATTCAGAGGATTGTCAGTGCAAGAGCGTTTATACTTAAAGGCTATGTTCTCATATTGAGTAATTACTACCATATTGCTGCCTGTGTGCTAGTATATTTAAGTTCATAAAAGTATCGTTTTTCCCTATCCTGATATTCGTTTTGGCCTTACCATTTTTTATTATTTTCGAAATTGAACATTATACATGTAAATGTGTAACGTTTTAAGCAAGCCGTTGTTCCAGCATTGGAATCATGACCTCACTTTATTGCATTGCATTCCAACCCGCAAGGTATCAGGGTCAGTTCGCAGCCAGTAAACGAATCGTTATATAATATAGGCGTTATCGCCTAGGTGAACTGTATTTAGACCAGAAATATGTTAAATGAAGATATTCGGCGACATAACTATGATAGGTCAATCATAGATTCTTAATGTGTTTTCAACAATACCATGATAAATATTATTTTTGATTAATTAAACAAGCATTATTCCGCCATTTTGACCAATTTGTTAAGCATGAGCGCGATTATTCCCGATACTGTTAATAATCAAATCAAATAGCAATGCCCGACACACCACTAAAACAGGTTAAATGTTCGAAGAACGCGCATATCAATATTTAAAATATGTACGGATACTTCGCGTGTGGCTGGTTGACATGTATGTTTTAATTTCACATCCATTCTTCTTTTGTTTTTCTGTTTTGTATCTATAGAAATATGATAAGCAATATATAATAATGTAAAATAAGCCGCAAAAACTCCGTATAACATCCTGTTCTCCGTGTGATGCAGCTAAGAACTGCACGGAAAAAGACATTCGTTCTTTGATCTCATTCATTAAACTCTTTCACCAACTCCAACCACAATCAACGCGGTATATCTTTTTTTAAAGATATTTCTTGTTAAGGGCTATGGCCATATGTTGGTATGGGGCTTGCACTATGGGTTGGCATGGATCTTGGGCAAGGGGTTGATAATAAAACCACAAGAAATGTATGGGTTTCAGAGAATGGCAGTGATGAACATGGGTCAGACATGGTGTTAACCCTTTCACACTCAGAAACAAAGTGAAAATGGCTTTGTGCAAACAGCGTAAAACTAGAACAGCCTACAAGTTACTTGCAGACTGTTCAGGTTTTATGCTGTTTGCTGCTGATTAGTATCTAAGGAATGGAAATGAAGCCTTTAAAACTTTAATTTAGTAAGAAAGGTCTTTGTTTAAATATAACATTCTAAGGGACTACATATGCGTCAAAATAGGTATATAAGTGTTAAAGGGTTGATTTTGCAAAGCTACTATGCTTGTATTTTTATTTGTTTGTGATTATATTATAAGACTGGCATTTAAACATCTGGGCATGATGTAACAAGTCTAATCTAATTTGGCTGGATAAGACAGTTTATAAATGATCATATTTTAAATTGAACCCAGGGTTTATTATCAGTGCCAAGTTGATAGAAATTCTCATCTGATGCTTCAAATAGATGCTTATCTACTGATTCCTGTACTCAGTTTGGCAAAATCAGACAGGATATGTTAGAATAGATAATTTGATGACCAATATTCCTTGAACAATCCTAAGTTATGAACATGGGTTATCAAAATTTAGAATGTTTATAACGCTTGACCAAGTTTCAACATAAAAAATTATACTCTGAGACAGAATATCATAAACAGGTATAGTTTTCTTGAAAACTTAAAAGCTCTATAAAGGTGACGATCCGTAATTATTTTTCGATTTTTTAATATTTTTTCCATATTTTATTTATAAAGGTTATCAAAAAACAATATATATATGCTATTGGACATAACCATAAAAATATGAGCAAATTACAACTTGTTTTGAGCTCAAAATACAGTGTCCTCCAAGTAAATCGTGTTTACAAACAATCAGTTTATTTACATCGCTGTTTACTCGGTAAAGTGAAAGTGACTCAGGTCACCAAAAATATATCGTTGATTTTAAACGTTTTCCGGTATCACTCACAAAGTAGGTCTCTTCTAAATGGTTAAAACGTTTGGTAAAAAGTTGTTTGAAATAGAATTAAAATTGAATGTTCTTTCAGCTATTTTAATCATACGTCACCGCTTTGGGGCTACACATCACGTTAGTTTCAAAGTTGTAAACATTTCTTCCAATAATGAAACGGGTATATCTTCCATAATTCTTGACAACGTTGCACTTAAGCTGTGTTATTAGCATTTCTTATGCAAGAGTAACTGAAATACGGTAACAATTAGACCAGTTTATAATTGCATAATAATTGGAATTGTCACCTTTATAGGGCCTTTAAACAACAAGAGACATCCATTATTTTGATGACCTTGTTTTTTTTGTGTTATACATATGGGCCGTGCTCTGTGAAAAGGGGCAGTTTGCACAGGCTAATCAGGGACGCTACTTTCCGCCTAAACCGGATTTTTGCTAAGAACAGACTTTCATTAAACAACAAGAGCATCGCATAACAGGTGCCAACGCTCAGCTGTGGGTGCAGTTTTGAATAAATGAAAGCTTGTCAGAAATGACCTTTTACCTAGTGACCCAAAAATGGGTGTGGCGTGTAAAACTCATCAAGGTGAATATTCATATGAAGTTTGAAAGTTGTGGAAGCACTTTGATTTTAGAGCCTATTTTACCGTTTTAGCACGACGCGGACGGCAGACAACGAGCTGGCTATGACAATACCTTGGGTTTTCTCCGAAAACTGCCGAGCTAAAAATTACCATAAAAGCGAAAAGTGTTGTCCCTGATTAGCATGTGCGGACTGCACAGGCTAATCTGTGACGACACTTTACTCACATGCATTAAGCGCAAGCTAATCTGTGACAACACTTTACTCACATGCATTAAGCACAAGCTAATCTGTGACGACACTTTACTCACATGCATTAAACCCCCTTTTCACAGAGCAAGGCTCATATTATTGTGATTTATTTTATTTACAGACGCTCTTTCAAAATTAAAATAACAACAAAAACACTGCCTGCAAAATAAATTGAAAATTAAAATAGAAATGGTATTACGGATCATATGCTCTGATTTATTTACGCGGATTAAATCTGGACTTATCCTAAATATCGATTGATTTTTTAACTTGCCAATAACTTGATTTTGTAGACATTGACTCAACTTTTCCTTTGTTTTGGGATTTTTTTTTATGGCATTTGGGAAGATTTGCCTTTTTGTTTTTCCTTGATTGGGAATGTATCGTTTACAGCTGCATTGTAAAGAAAGGAAAAAATCACTTCTGGTTATAATTTCCGTGTTGTCTCTGTCGTTCTCAAACCTCATAGCTCCAAAATTTTCAATTTTTTTGTCGTCTTTTCCGAAAATATGAAGTCTGGTGCGTGTTTTGTGTTATATCTCGTAGCTCTACGCCAATCAGAGCCCTTGAAAAAGCCACGTGACGAAATATTGTAGCTTGATTGCTGGCTTTTTTTCCGGCGAAAAGTCGTAGCGACGTCATTTCACCTATAGGTATGTCATTTCGTTTGGACAAGTTTGACAAAAACATTTTTATATTTGCAGCTACAAAGTTTCCTATCAGGACGAATTGTCGTACCTCATAAAAATGACAAAACTGTGGTGAAAAAATATCGTAGCTACCATCTCTGAATATCATTATGACTTATCAGTATGACTTACGCGTCTACGGCTTATACCGTATTTTGCAGCTTCATTTGTTTGGTATTTTTACAGAATTTCAATTTCTAAAACATCGTTATAAAAAAATAAGACGTTTTTTTCTCTCTCCTGAAAAGTTGGCATTTTGTAGCTAGGAGGTTTGAGAACGACAGCGACGGTATGCAATTTTTTAGATGAAGACACTTATCTGAGACAATGTTGCTATGTGACACTTGCTATCTGCAGGTGACATGGTGAGATGAACGGAAGATGTTGCCCAGCCGGTCCCCAGTCACATCATCTGCAGTGAATGATGGGTGAGAAACGGTTCCCAGCCCTGCGATGTCTCACCTTTCTTTGGTGGTGTGTAGCCTTTCTTTGGTGGTGTGTAGCCGCAGTAATCGCCTCTGAACACAAACACGACTTCCCCAAGGAGTTTGACCTCAGATATACTTCTTATCATGGTAAGTGGTGAGGTGGCCTTTTAGTGGTTATTGTCTAGGGTTGAACTTCACATATACCTCCACTATCAGTGTGTCTGGGATTCTACATCATATATACCTCCTTTAGATACAAGTGTTGGCTTTAACCTCAAATATGCCTCCTTAAGAAATATGTGTTGTATTTAACCTCAGATATGCCTCCTTCAGATATAAGTGTTTGGTTTAACCTCATATATGCCTCCTTTAGAGATAAGCCTTAGGTTTAACCCTCAGATATGCCTCATTTAGATTATAAGTGTTGGGTTTAACCTCAGATATGCCTCCTTTTGAGATAAGTGTTGGTATTAACCTCCAATATGCTTTCTTTAGACGAACGTGTTTGGTTTAAACTCAGATGTGCCGCCATTAGATATAATTCTTGGATTTAACCTGATATTAATACTTTAGAGATAAGTGTGAGATGTGAACTCAGATTTTCCTACTGTAGAGATAAGTGTGAGATGTGAACTCAGATTTTCCTACTGTAGAGATAAGTGTGAGATGTGAACTCAGATTGTCCTACTTTAGAGATAAGTGTGAGATGTGAACTCAGATTTTCCTACTTTAGACATAAGTGTGAGATGTGAACACAAAATATATGCCCCCTTTACAGTAAGTGTGGGGTTAAATGTCAGATATGCCTCCTTCAAGGATTAGTGATTTTTGATCTCATATATACCTTTTTCAAGGATAAGTGTAAGTTTAGATCTCAGATATACATTATTTAAGGTTTAGTGTTTTGGTAATTATACTCAATTGCCCTTTTGGGATAAGTGTGGATTTGAACCTCTGGTTTGCCCTCTTCAGCGGTTAGAGTGGGGTTAAACCTTATGCCTCTGTTTTTTATGATGTCCCCCAGTCTATACTGGGGAACATATTGTTTTTGCCCTGTCTGTTTGTTGGTTTGTTTGCTGGTTAGTTTGAGTCAAACTTTAACATTTGCCACATCTTTTGCAATATTGAAGATAGCAACTTGATATTTGGCATGCATGTGTATCTCATGGAGCTGCACATTTTGAGTGGTGAAAGGTCAAGGTCATTCTTCAAGATCAAAGGTCAAATATATGGGGGGGTAATATAGTGTTTCACAAACACATCTTGTTTAAGTGTGGGTCTTACGTCTGTATGCCTCCTTGATCAATGTTGGTTTTGATCTCAGATATACCTTCTTCAGAGGTGTCACTGAGTGGGTTTAAACTAGGGATGTCAACGAATATCCGAATATCCGAATATTCGGTCCCGGACCGAATATTCGGATACAGTTTTCCGAATCGAATATTCGGAAGAAAAAAAAATCGAGTAATTTCAAAGACTTTGTATTCGTAAAATTTGCTTCAAACATTGTTAAAAAAAGTTGTTCCTCGTGTCATAATGTTTATTCCTGCTACGCGCGATAGTGCGTCGCTATGGTGATGACAGTATACCGGTCATAAATCCCGCTAATTGCCTAACAAAGACAGACACTTTGTGTCAAAATTATGATAGGTGCAAATCGCGTCGGCAATCAAAACACCGACCTGCACTTGATCCAATGACTCGAAATACATTTAAAATTATCAAAGATTAAATGAGTAAAGGAAAAGCCAACTTGGTGTAAAAAACGAATAAGACCTTATGGCAATTAAACCACTGACCTGTCTTGATCTTATAACTCAAATTACATTTAAAATGATCCAAGATTAAATGAGTGAAGGAAGTGCCGACTTGGTGTGAAAAACAAAGAGATCGTATGGTTATAATCACGTTGTCTAATCAAAAAAGCTTTTAGAAAATCATTTAATCAACCTCTAACGAGTATTTGCGTATCGTATGGTCCAAACTTTAATTAATTACTCAATATTCAATCAGGTATTATACTTAAAGAAATGTTTTTGGTAGTTCGCCCTCATTTAATTGAAAATATTATAATTGCTACACGCATAAAGTAAATCTCTGTCCAAGCAAAATGCCACCTACGCCTTCCGCTGCTTGGAAGTATTTCACGACATCATCCGATAATAAGTCGCCGATCCAAGTGACTTTTAAACGTGGCAACTTTAAAAGACTGACTGTTTAGTCTGTTAAACAGGTTCAAAGTGTGTTGTGGCTATGTACATAATTCGTTTAAGTTCTGTTTTGTCATGTTATTATTTTGTCGTCATGTAATATTATGTTTCTCGTTCTATTGTTGATGTACAATATTAATAGTTTAAAAACAGTTTGTGTCATTTAATTTTAACAATAAAAAGTAATCAACAAAATCAGCTTCGAATTATCGACGGCAATGCTGTGTCAATATTTAGTCACTTCCGGTGCACTTCCGGTAAAAACGAAAGTAGAATTCTTGGAGTAATGGTACGGTAAACAAAGTTGACTTTTTTCCAACAGATGTTGACCGAATATCCGAATATTCGTTCGGAAGGATGACCGAATATTTGAATACCAAAATCAGTATTCGTTGCCATCCCTAGTTTAAACTCATGTCCCCTTTTGGTATCAGTTTTGGTTTTGATGTTCGATATCCTTTCTTCAGAACTTAATATGGGTTTAAAACCTCATACCACTTTTTGGGGTTAGTGTTGGTTTGAACTCAGGTATGCCCCCTTCAATTTTAAATGTGCATTTGCTCTCATGGGTACCATAAAAATGCAGTCATAAGTCAAGATTTTTATGCCCCCAGAACAAAGGTTTTGGGGGCATATTAAAATCGCACGGTCCGTTAGTAAGTCAGTTAGTTAGTATTTTTGTCCAGATTAGTTTTCGCTCAATAAGTCAATCAATTTTCATCAGATCTTCACCAAACTTCATGAAAATGTGTAAGGCAATAAAATCTAGATCAAGTTCGATAATTGGCCAAATCGACCCAGACACTTCTGAATTACGGCCCTTGAATCATCCAAAAATTGTGGTTTTTTTTGTTTCCGCTCAATAACTCGAGCAAATATCATAGGATCTTCGCCACACTTCATGAAAATGTGTAAGGTCATGAGGTTTAGGTCAAGTTTCTATAATCAGCCAAATAAACCAAGACACTCCTGAGTTACGGCCCTTGAATCATAAAAAAAATTGCGTTTCCGCTCGAAAAATGCTCATAACTTCTATGTGGCTTCAGATGTAACCTTCATATTTGGTATTCATGTGTATATGGACAAGGTCTTTCCATACGCACATAAATTTTTACCCCTTTGACCTTGATCTTGAACGTAGGGTCCGCGCTTAGGTTTCGAAATCTGCGCTTAGGTGTCGAAAAAGTGTTTTTCGGAGGCATATGTCTTCCGATGGAGACAGCTCTTGTTTTCCTTAAAAATTGATTAAATTTACAGTCTCGACTTATGAGGTCATCCATGAAAATAAATAATGACATTCTACCAAGATCGATCCCCGCGGTAATGGTTAAAGTTGTTGTTATAGAAAACTTGTTGAAATACGACGCACAAAATGTCGTCTTTTAACTGATACTTACCAATTAATATAACCACAGTTTGCCGCAACATTTCCCTTGTTTTTACTTTCATAATTTAATCCAAAGTTTTCATGTTAGCAGGTGTTTTTTTTACAACTGAACGTGTAAACAAAAGATGAAGTCATTTTCAAAGTCGAGCGAGAATTGGCAACCTGTGTGAATTGACAGTTTGATGTCATCAAAGGAAAGCCACTTCCTGTCAAGAAGCCATAACGCATCAAGCTTCTTGCCAAAAAAATAAGATTCCTTTAATTTGTGAAGTGACATATTTAACAAATCGCGAGTTTGTTATTCACTGGTAATCGTCCAATCATGTTTGAGCATGTGCATAGCTCCGCCTTTGAAACTGTTATGTAGAACAAAGGTGGAGTTAGCGGTCTATTGGTAAAATATGTCAATAATTGTTTATAAAAACGTGTTTTACCAAGGAAGTAATCAATTGTTTGATAGTCAGATTTAAAGTACAAAGATATGATTACAGTGATCACAGTGTGTCATCGGATTATAAGTTTGTGGATTATTACTAGCGTGGACAATATAGTGCAAACTTTATAATAATAATTTATTAATTTGACTTACACATTTGATTGGTGAAAATGCCTGGAAAACTCAAACGCCAAGCCAATGACAATGCGTTTAAAATACGCGTGATAGAATTTGCAGAGCAATCAAATAATAATAGTGTTGCTGAATGCGAGTTTGGTGTGTCGTATGTCGTTGTTGTGTAAATTACGATGTAACGTTCTGGTTTCCTATGTTGTTATATCCCCATTACTGGTAATGGGGGCTATATAGGAGTCACTTTGTCGGTCTGTTGGTCGGTCTGTCCTGAAATTTCATCCGATCTTCACCAAACTTGGTCACAAGTTGTATATAAATGATGTCTAGGTCAAGTTTGAATATGGGTCATGCCAGGTCAAAAACTAGGTCACGGGGTCACTTAGTGTGTTTTAAACCAAAAGTTTGTCCAGACCATAACTTTGTCATTTATCGTTAGATTTTAAAATGACGTGGTACATTTGTTCACTATCATGGGACGGTGTGTCGTGTGAAAAAATACATTGATAACTCCAATGTCAAGGTCACACTTGGAGTTTAAAGGTCAAATGCTTGTCCGGGCCATAACTATGTCGTTCAATGTGATGAGATTTGAAAATCATTTGGCAAGTGTGTTCACCATCATTGGACGGTGTGTCGCGCGAAAGAATTACGTCGATATCTCCAAGGTCAAGGTCACACTTTTAGTTCAAAGGTCAAAAATGGCCATAAATGAGCTTGTCCGGGCCATAACTATGTCGTTTATTGTGATATTTTAAATCATGTGGCACATTTGTTCACCATCATTGGACGGTGTGTCACGCGAAAGAATTACGTCGATATCTCCAAGGTCAAGGTCACACTTTGAGTTCAAAGGTCAAATATGGCAATAAATGAGCTTGTCCGGACCATAACTATGTCATTCATTGTAAGATTTTAAAATGACTCAGTACATTAATTTTGTTCACAGTTATAGAATGGCGTGTCATGTGGAAGAATTCAAGAGTTCAAAGGTCAAAATGACTATAAATGATAATGGCTTAAACATTCTTAAAAATTGCCATAAATTAGATGTTTTTGTTTTGTGAAGACAGCATGCAAAGTAGTCTGTGTCAATGCGGCACGTGGGGGTATACGTCACGTCTGTGACAAAGCTCTAGTTGATTTTGTTTTTATGTGGTTCATAATGATTTGCTTGTCTATATTTTTTATATATTATTTTTGATTTCCTAAATATATTGTGTATTGATAATATTAAACAAAGTATATAACACATGTGTCCTCTATGTCTACGTCGCACAGAGCTTTAATGACGTCATGGTCTATGTATAGTATAAAAACTTCCTGTATATTTAAAATGGCGTCTGTTTATGAAATTCGTGGACGGACAATTTCTAACTCGACTTATGACTTGGACATATTCAAAATCTCCGATTTTCGTATCATTTTTACCCCCAACCTTATAAGCAGGTAGGCTTCTGACTGGTTTTTATGGTTAGTGTGGGTTTATGCATCAATGGGGGAAAAGTGTGGGCTATGACCTTAGATATTCCTCATTTTGGGACAAGTGTAGGTTTTGACCATAGATATTCCTCATTTTGGGAAAAGTGTGGGTTTTGACCTTAGATATTTCTCATTTTCGGAAAAGTTTGGATTTGACTTCCATTGTACTTCCTTTAATGGCCATTGAATGTTTATTCATTTAATTTATTCAGGTTAATTTCAGGATTCCAATATTGTCTTAATGTTGTGTTTAAAAAATAAGTTCTGAGCATATTTAGTTGACATTGTTACATACGAAAATGTAATTCAGAATTGCTTGCAGGAAAGAAAGTATTTAATAATCTGTACTTGTAGACACATGACTTGTACACATTTTGATAATAGTGAAATAATATAATCATTTATCCTTTCAGTGCGGGAACCGAATTTTGAAGGCCTTTGCAAACAGTTTGGATCCAGATGAGACGCCACAGAACGTGGCGTCTCATCTGGATCCAAACTGTTTGCTATTCTGATAGTATTCTTTGAAAAAAAATGAAGAAATGCTAATTTTAGAAATTCAGCAGACGACAATTAAGCAGACGACAAATTTCCCAGCATGCAAAGGGTTAATAATTGACAGAGACTCTGAGCTGTCGGGGTTTCAGCAATGTTAGCAGGCTGGGTTTCTTTGAAGAGTACTTTGAAGTCCTCCTCCCATACAAACATCCTATCTTGACCAGCAAGTCCAAACTATGAAAGCGTTGCTTAACTTAAAGATAACTCAGTCATGATATTAGTGGAAAAGATATCTTCTGTTTGTATATTTCTTAAGCTAATCCTAAGTATGTGTGCCCAAGTGCAACACGCAGGGATTATGGTCAAGCTTGTAATGGGATTGAATGGCCACATTGTACAAACAAGGTGACCCGCTTGGACATATTACCATTCACGCACTTTGCGTGTTTGCAGTCCCTCCGAAATTAAAGACCTTTTTTTCAAGCTTTCAGTTTTATTAAGGCTTCACTTCAAACCCTTTCAGTTTTATTAAGGCTTCACTTCAAGCCCTTTCAGTTTTATTAAGGCTTCACTTCAAACCCTTTGATACTGATAAGAAGCAAATAGCATAATATCGTAACAGACTGCAAGTTGATTTCATAGAGAGGGCAGGTCTGTATTCAACATACAGTATTGAACTAATTGGAAAAAAATCCTTTACTGGCTCCTTTATTATTATATCCATATTATATAGTCTATACTTAATAATTGGATTAAAAAAACCAGCCATATAGTTATGGTCAAAGAAATCAAACTTAATAGGGTATTGACAGTTTCAATTATACAGGTATACAGTTTGAAACTGGATAGTGTCCTTGATTGTCTGGTGGGGGGTATACTGATTGCCAAGTTGTCGGCCAATATGACCTTGGGCATGACCCTTGACCTTTCTGATTGACAAGGTCTCTCTATGCACATACATTATCATTTTCTTTTACAATAGAACTAGAAAAGCGAAGCTTTTTGTTCAGCTGGTAACAGTTTGTGCCATTCAATATTGAAATCAGATATAATAATTTTATTTGACATACATAAATAATACTCACATTAAAATCACAAGTAAGACAGCTGATACTTGTTATTTGAAAACGCTACTGCCCTAATTTTGTGATTTATCAGCTATTTATGAAGTTAGAAAATGACAATTGTGTCAGCCATAATTGTGATAATAACAAGTTAATGGCTGCAATTTTACAGATTAAATTAAGTTCACATAATTTTATTGCCAAAATTTCATGGTGTTCCACCTGTGTTTACAGTTTAGCACAATGTTTACCCTGCAACATAGTTCTGCTAACATAGTGAGCAATCCTGGGGCTCATACCTGCCTCTGTAAAAAGTGTCTTAATGCATGTGCTTAATTTGTCTTCCCAGATTAGCCTGTTCAGTGTGCGAAGACTAAGCAGACAGGACAACGCTTTTATGGTATTTTTGGTCTACAGATAGTCCTTCTAGTAAAAATCCAGTTTAGGCAAAAAGTGTCATCCCAGTCATGAGCCTGCAAAAAGACTACACAGGTTGATCAGGGACACAACTTTACATAGGCACATAAATTAAGGCTCCGCTCTTTTAGACCACAGCTCATCTTAATATGTCACAGCAGTGCCCTGGGGCTAAGCCAACAGCTATCTCAAAATTGCGCTCCACACACGCAGGGAAACATTGGGATATAACAGACTATTACAAGTGCCATAGCTCTAACCCATACGTTTGCTGATATAATCTCTGTTTTCAAAAAGTGTGAACTTCCTTTATTTATCTGTAACATGGGATTAAGTGCAGCAATCACTATCTGAGTGTGGTTTTATTCTAACAACTCATATATAGTAGAACTCATCTTCTGTGGTCTTGTGAGTTTGACCTTTATGTAAGTTAACTTGTACCCAAATTAACAAATACTTAAATATGGCTTTTCAGTTTGACAACATCAAGGAGATAAAAATGCAATAATTATTAAGTAAGTGATACAGATTATTTTAGTTCGGCGTTTTCGGAGACGTATTGTCATAGCCAGCTCGCTGTCCGACGTCCGCCGTCTGACGTCCGCCATCCGCGTCATGCTAAAACCTTTACATTGGCTCTAAAATCAAAGTGCTTCCACCTACAACTTTGAAACTCCATATGTAGATGCACCTTGATGAGTTCTACACGCCACACCCATTTTGGTATCACAAGGTCAAGGTCACTGTGACCTCTAAAAAAAAAAAAAAATTCTGACAAGCTTTCATTTATTATCCCCTCCCCCCCCCCCCCCATTCCCCCTTCGAAGAAGAGGG